>NC_084732.1:20315231-20667731 GCF_033978785.1 Entelurus aequoreus
TAATGCTAACGACCCTAGCCTGATTACATTACGATAGCATGTACAAATATGCATTAAAACACCCCTACAGACATCACACAGGTGACGGTTAAGTAAGTATGAATAGTTTTAGTTATTTTGTAAAACTTACAAACGATGCTTGGAGTGAGGAATGAAGAAGCCGTATGAGTAGGAACGCTGTGGACGACTAGAAGATAAAAAAAACAGTTAAACTTCCGGTTCAAAGCACTAATGTCACGGCGGGGAGGTCGCAGCTTGCTGCGAGGTTTGTTTCCCCGGGATGCAAACGGACTACTCTGGACAAGGCGTGCAGGTAAAAACATGATTTAATTCCAACTAACACTCAACGAGGTACAAAACGGAAAACAACCCGAAGGCAAGCGTGCCTATTGCACGGGGAAGCTAAGGCAAAAACTTAGGACATGAAACTATAGACATGGACCTCATGAAACTGTGGCATGAAATAACTAAGACTTACTTGGCAAGGCATGAAGTAAACAAACAGCATGAACTATGGTATTGCATGAAACAAGTAATGATGCCAGGACGAATGACTTGCAAAGACAGGCTTAAATAATGGTCTCTTGATTCGAGCAGGTGTGTGTCCCGAACACCAGAGGCAGGTGAAACCAATAAGTCGCCATGGTAACTAAAACAAACAAGGGTGCACAAAAACAGGAACTATGGAGTCTAAAACTAACAGAACATAAAAAAAACATGATCCGGACCACGGATCATGACAACTTAACAGAAGGAAATACTGTAGACGTTCACCCCGCAGAACCTGCAGTGAGCAAACTCGCCCAAAAGATGGCGCCAAAGCACAAACAATAACACTTTTCAGTGTCTGTTAGCGAAGAAAAATCCTAATATTAGCCGTTTTATAAAGCGTAGGAAAATAGTAGTGGCTTAAAGTCTGGAATTTATGGTAGTTGGCAATCCCACCTTGTAAAACATGTTGCGAGGCTACAATATAGCTGTGTTCCGTCTAGGGATGGGTACTTTTTCATATTTGAACCGATGCCTGGGAATCAATACCGGTACTCACACTGCAAAATCTGAAATCTAAGTAAGATTGAATATCTCAAATAAGGGTGATATTTGCTTATTTGCTGTCTGATAAGATAATTCTTCTCACTAAGCAGATTTTATGTTAGAGTGTTTTACTTGTTTTAAGGGTTTTGGTCCTAAATTATCTCAGCAAGATATTACAGCTTGTTGCTGAGATTTTATGACCTATATTGAGTAAAACATGCTTGAAACTAGAATATCAACTGTTGCAAAGCTGTGTCATCAACACTCACAAGTATAAAAGTACTTTTTTAAAGTAATAATTTCTTACTTCAAGCATGAAAAAAAAATCATGACTTTGACACGATTGTGTCTCATATTAAAACAAATGACAGACAAATGGACTTTGCGGTTTTATTTTCAATGAAACAATAGAAAATACGTACTCATATAGTAGTGCACTTGTTATTAGTGAGAATATACTTATTTTAAGGTATTTTTGGATTCATTGGATTCATTCACTAATTTTACTTGTTTTGGAAAGTCTTGACAAGCCAAATTTTCTTGTTCTATTGGCAGATAATTTTGCTTAGTTCAAATAAAATACCCCTCATTTTTGTATTTTTTATTCTTGTTTTTGAACACTGACTTTTTGCAGTGCAATGGTACCAACTTTCAGTAGAAGAACAAAAGTGCATACACTCCTCCTCCTCGCTATGAGCACGAACTGATGAAAACTACTAGGATGAGAGGTCAAACGTCTTCTGAGACAAACAGTCAACTTATCAGTTGAAAGCCCGGAGAATAACAATGATCCGTATTTACATAGCGCTTTACTATACTACACATTACACATCACATTCACCCGTTCACACACTGTCATGTCCAAGGACACAGTGGCCGTGACTAGGCTGGCGGAAACTGGAATCGAACCTGGAACCCTTAAGTTGCTGACACGGCCGCTCTACCAGCCGGCGCCATGCTGCCTCAAGGCCCATTCATTGGCACACTTATCTTTAAATATAAAAAAAATCACGTTGTATAAAAGTGGCATGCTAACAGTATTTTCACATTTGTAAAAGACAACATATACTGTATACAGAGAAAAAGTAAAAAGACATACAACAGAATCACATGTAAAACATATTTGTTTTCAGACATGGACCAAAAAAACGACTTGCTGAAGGAACATATTTGTGTCTGATGTGATGGTATAAAAATGATAGAATAAAAAGAACAGAAGTCTTGGCCTTGAGTTCAATCAATAAAAAGTCAATATTCAGTGTACTTCAAAGCGGATCTTTACAAACGGCGTGGCTTTTGTCCAGTTTTCCGTCCTTGTAAAATCCAAAAAAGTTCCAAACTTTGGAGTTTTGTTTTGCTGATGTGTTGAATGTCTTTCGTGGTGACTCGATAGCGCTCCAGCCATTCATACATGAGTCATCCAGCAACAATAAAATTATGAAATAAAATAGCTCAATAGATATGTCTAATGTTTTTATTTCTGACAGTCCACCAAAATGTTGACACACACACACGTAGGACGGAGGATTCTCGTCTGTCCATCATCTGTCTTTGCACTGATCCGGAAGCCGTGTGTGTCCTTCTGACACGTGCTTAAAAAAATATGGCAAATAATGCTCGCAAAATGTTGCGCGTGCTAAATAACTACATTTGCATTTTTTCCTCTCAGTATTGCGGGCGTTTTAAAGATCAGCATATATTTTGCATATTAATGAACACAGAGACGCAAAATGGATTGCACGCCTTTGCACACGTTTAGTAGATCAGCTTTGCATGTGCTATCAATTTTGCTATCAATTGCTGTCAATATCAACCTACTCAGTGGCCTAGTGGTTAGCGTGTCTGCCCTGAGATCGGTAGGTTGTGAGTTCAAACCCCAAAGACTATAAAATTGGAGCCCGTTACCTCCCTGCTTGGCACTCAGCATCAAGGGTTGGAATTTGGGGTTAAATCACCAAAAAATGATTCCCAACCTCCAACCTCAGAGGACAAAGCTACGAACAATGGGACACCGGGCTTTCTGCTCCGCCGCTCCCAGTCTGTGGAACGCTCTCCCTGACCACCTGAGGGCACCACAGACTGTGGATGCTTTTTAAAAAGGCTTAAAAACCCTTCTTTTTAAAAAAAAGCCTTTTTTAGATGTATGCATACTAGTTATAGCTATTTTATTTATTTTGTATCTATTTTTTTGTTTTGTTTAATACATTGTAGCACTTTGAGGTTGTTTACTCAATGTAAAGTGCTTTTTACAAATAAAATCTATTATTATTATTATTAATTTCGCCACACTTAGTGTGTGTGTGACAATCATTGGTACTTTAACATTTTTAACTTTTTAATTTTGCACGTGCTTTAGTACACGCAAACCTTTAGCAAATCAGCTCCCAAGTGCTTGAGCAGGTGTGTAGTCTGCCACCAGACGTGAGACCTTGTGAGCAACAAAGGCATCAAATTGTGGTCCCGTTTTACGTTAATCAATACCCGGCAGTACTGACAAAATTCGGTCGGTGCCTATAAAAGTACTAAATTTGATAGCCATCCCTAGCTCCGTCATTGTTTTGTTTTTTTACTGTGATGTACTAGTGCTTGCCTAAACTGAACATTAAACACGTCCTCTATCTTCACAGAAAAATACTTTAGCGTAAATGATAGGTAAACATCTTTCTGTGATGTCTAAGTCATCGAAAAACAGTTTTGATGCAAAGATAAGACTATATTTTTGTCCCTGGAATAAGAAAAAGGACATAGACAGATATTTTTTTATTCAAGTCTAGAAATGTATAAATGTAGCGCCAAAACGGCTACGCCATTTTGATTGTGACGTACTTGTTGAGTTTGGCTTGCATGGTTAAAGTTAAAGTTAAAGTTAAAGTTAAAGTTAAAGTTAAAGTTAAAGTTAAAGTACCACTGATAGCCACACACACACTAAGTGTGGTGAAATTAACCTCTGCATTTGACCCATCCCCTTGTTCCAAACCCTGGGAGGTGAGGGGAGCAGTGAGCAGCAGCGGTGGCCGCGCTCGGGAATCATTTTGGTGATTTGGTTTTGCGGTGGTCGTTTCCCCAAGAAGCAAAAGGATGTCAATAAGTAGCGTGCAGCTACGAAGGTCATTTTTTTCGAAATACGACGGCAAAAATACGTAAAGGAAAACGTGGCGATGGCACGGGAAGATATGGCAAAGCTTAACAAGGAAACTAGCAACAAGGGAGCAAGAAACTAGTAAATATAAACCTACTTGACAAGAATCACCAAACGTAAGCGTTGCGTGAGGCGAACAAGACTGCCAGACAGAGTGTGACGCGAGGCAGGAATAAATAGCTCTCTGATTGGTGACCGGGAGCAGGTGAGCATCCCGACCACTAATCAGAGGCAGGTGCAGAAAATCAGCACCCATGGCAACTATGACAACAAACGAGGGTCTTGAAACAGAAATAAACAACAACTAAGGAAATACCAAACTAGGGTTGTATGGTATACCGGTATTAGTATAGTACCGTGATACTAATGAATCATTAGTATCATTATACCACCTCTAAAAAGTACCGGTCCGCCACCCGCGCCCCCGTTTTTGTCACGTCATGACATTGCTGGTTTACTAGCAGAGGAGCATGTTCGGCAGTGCACAATCACAGAGTACTTACAAGCAGACACAGTTGTAGACAGAAAAGGGAGAACGGGCGCATTTAGGCTTCAAAACTAACGATAAAGGTGAAGTTATAACACTGAAACGCCCACCGGAAGAGGTGCTTTAAGACATAGTTAGCTCGCTAGCGGCTAAAGTCCAGCCCCAGTCGGTAGTGTTTTAGCTACTTCTAAATCACTCATCCTGGTCTCCATGACGACAAATAAAGTATGTTTCTTACAAGTATCATCCCTGCAGGATGAGGAATAGCTAACACTACACACCGTAGCTCACCGGCGTCAAAATGTAAACAAACGCCATTGGTGGATCCACACCTAACATCCAGGCTAGACTACTGCAACGCACTTCTTGTCGGGATCCCCAGCAAGAACATCCAGAAGCTGCAATACATGCAGAATAGTGCTGCTAAGATCCTGATGAGAGTGCGGAAATACAACCATATCACACCAATTCTCAAATCCCTTCACTGGCTTCCTGTTCCACTCAGGTTTGAATACAAAGTCTCCCTACTAACCCACCAGTGCCTCCATGGAAATGCCCCCCTCTACCTCAAAGAAATACTCACCCCCAAATCCTCCACACGACACCTCCGCTCCGCACAGGATAACCTCCTCCAACCTCGTAGGACAAAGCTACGAACTATGGGAGACCGGGTTTTCTGCTCCGCCGCTCCCAGTCTGTGGAACGCTCTCCCTGACCACCTGAGGGCACCACAGACTGTGGATGCTTTTTAAAAAGGCTTAAAAAAAAAAGCCTTTTTATAGATATATGCATACTAGTTCTAGCTATTAGGCTGTTGTAGTTTTTATTTTTATTTATTTGTATTATCTTTTTATTATTTTTATTTTTTTTAATACATTGTAGCACTTTGAGGTTGTTTGCTCAATTTAAAGTGCTTTTTACAAATAAAATATATTATTAATATTATCCACTGTAATGATACCAAGTACAGTAGCGTATCTAGTCAATACTACTATGATTACGTCGATATTTTTTGGCATCACAACAACTTCTTTCGGTTTTTTTAAATGTATATTATGTTTATAAACTCAGGAAATATGTCCCCGGACACATGAGAACTTTGAATATGACCAATGTATGATCCTGTAACGACTTGGTAACTGATTGGTACCCAAATTTGTGGTATCATCCAAAACTAATGTAAAGTATCCAAACAACAGAATAATAAGTGATTAGTACATTTTAAGAGAAATGTAGATGGAACATGTTAAAAGAGAAAGTAAGCAGATATTAACAGCAAATGAACAAGCAGATTAATAATTCATTTTCTACCACTTGTCCTTAATAATGTAGACAAAATAATAGAATGATAAATGACAAAATATGTTACTGCATACGTCAGCAGCTAAATTAGGAGCCTTTGTTTGCTTACTTACTACAAAAAGACAAGTTGTCTTGAATGTGCACTATTTTATTTACGGACTAAATTGCAATAATAAACATATGTTTAATGTACCCTAAGATTTTTTTGTTAAAATAAACCCAATGATGCAATTGTTTGTGGTCCCCTTAATTTAGAAAAGTACCGAAAAGTATCAGAACAATTTTGGTACCAAAATATTAGTATCGGGACAACACTTTACCAAACTAAACATAACATGATAATGATAGAACTCTAAGCATATTATCTACGTTTGTAGCGGAAAAAAAGTATCAGTCAACTCCCTTAACTCTTCCCATTAGAGCTTATCTTCTTTTATGCTGAAGAACAAATAGGAAGAGACAAGGGGTGCTATGGAAGCCAGGAGAGACAATGTTCTTCACATAAAGAGATGCCAGGAGAAATAACCTGGTGCACATTGTGCAGGAGCAACAAGACGACGAGAGAAACCAAAAACAGGAAGGTGAAAGATTTATCGGTGGATTTTCTCCTTGCAGGCAGCGCTTTCAGGGAAAGCAACAAAAAGCTTTTCTTTTTTTTTATCTTTTTTTTTTTAAAGGCAACAACGAACAGTCCTTACAATGAATGCAGTAATGCTATTCACAGATGCAATAAGCAAGACATGTTGAAGGCAGCAGCATGTAATTACTGCCAGGGAATCAATGCGGGCAAGATTAAGGATCAGGTTTCAAATCAGCAAGGCAAGGCAGGCTACCAGCAACATCACTTCACATTTGTAGTCCATTTCTACATATTTATAGTTCATTAGCCGTCTCTAATGTGATTGGCTGAGTAAAGCGATACGTGCGAGTGGAAGACAATCTTTAGTAGACAGCATCCTTTACTTCTATACAAGCTTTCCCCCTGCAAGGATGTGTGCTTTAGCAGACATGAGCAGGTCATCTTATCTCATCCTCTAAGTGCTTCAGGTAAATGATACAGCAGCCATCAAAACAGCAGAGTGGATGCAAAAGCACTCTGCCTCTTGCACAAAAGATGTGTAGTCCAGCAGGAGTGTGAAACAGTTGTAGTGAGATGGGAGGCTTTATATTTGGGTTTAGAACATATAATATCTGTAAATAATTGAAAGATATCCATCCATCCTTTTTCTACCACTGTACACCTTGGACAAGATATCATAAACGCCATATTTTATTGCTGCCTACTCCCATTGCTCACAGTGGATTTCTTCGAGGGATGGGCGAAAAGCGCACTTCACATTTGTTAAGTAGTAACTTAGATTATCCTAACTGTTGTATATAAGTTAAAGTTAAAGTACCAATGATAGTCACACACACACTAGGTGTGGTGGAATTACACTCTGCATTTGACTCGTCCCCTTGTTCCACCCCACTGGGAGGTGAGGGGAGCAGTGAGCAGCAGCGGTGGCTGCTCCCGGGAGTCATTTTTGGTGATTTGACCCCCAATTCCAATCCTTGATGCTGAGTGCCAAGCAGGGAGGTAATGTGTCCCATTGTTATAGTCTTTGGTGTGACTAGGCCGGGGTTTGAACTCACAACCTACCGGACCATGGGCATTAATACATAACCAAACACAGTTTGATCAGGCCAAATGCAGTTAAACCTCGATTTACTAACCCCTCATTGTTTAAACTTGTTGCTTCATGAACCACAGACCGAATAAATCGTCTCTCGAGCCTTTTAAATCTTCTTTGAAGACACACTTATTTGCGCGGGAGTGAATGAATTGATTTAAACAAGTTGAAATACTTATTCGGGTGTTACCATTTAGTGGTCAATTGTACAGAATATGTACTGTACTGTGCAATCTACTAATAAATGTTTCAATCAATCAATCAATCAATCAGTTTAACACAAGCTGAGCTGGACATATTTATATACATTTTAATGTTTTTATTTACCATATTTTCCGGACTATAAGGAGCACTTAATTTATTTATTTTTTTCTCAAAACTTGACAGTGCGCATAAAATAACCCGGTGCACCTAATGTTCGGAATAATTCTGGTTTTGCTCACCGACCTCGAAGCAATTTTATTTGGTACATAGTGTAATGACAAGTGTGACCAGTAGATGGCAATCAAACATAAGAGATATGATGGCAATATCACTCCAGTAAACAACACCAACATTGTATATGTTCCATTGAAAATATAGAACGTTACACACGGCGCTCAAAAATCTATCAAAATGTTTTAGTACGACTTTGGTAAGCTATGAAGCCGCACCGCTTGATGGATTGTCGGTGCATTAAACATACGAGTATTATTATGGTGTTTGTATAAGGTAAGTTAAAGTTAAAGTTAAAGTACCAATGATTGTCACACAACATATTATCTGGTGTTTTGTTTAGCAATATTATGTAAAATAACTTTTCTTAGCTTCTGGTACCTGCTGGTCTGTATTTGGGATCTGCATAAATCCTAAAAAATTGCGCGCCGTAACGACGACATAGTCGATAGGCTTCTTCTTTTTCTCTATCTTCTTGTTATGGGACATTCATCCTCCGCTGTTGCCATTTCTAATATAAAGTAGTGTAAAGTTCTTACTTATATCTGTCAGTAAACTCGCCATGAAAGCGCTAAAACATACCGGTGTAGTGAGTTTACATTATTCACCCAAGAAACTTTAGTTATTAGAGAGATCTGGTCAGACGGTTTTTCACGGGACATATTTCCAGCGGATGAGGAGATACTGCTCCGTTATTGATTTAAGTAAAGTCTGAATGTCATTAAAACAGTTAGCTCCATCTTTTGACACTTCTTCCACTCCCGTCCTTGCACGCTATACCACTACAACAAAGATGACGGGGAGAAGACGCTGCCGAAGGTGAGCCACGTAAATATGACCGCCCACAAAACGGCGCATCCTGAAGCGACTGTCAGAAAGCGGCTTGAAGATGATCTGTAAAACATAATCTATGCAACATTTTGACCAAAGAACCACCATTACATGTTATGTAGACCACAAGGAAGTGTTTTCCATTTAGAAAAAAAATTATAATAATATAACTCCTTTAATGCGGCCTAAAATCCGGTGCGCCTTTTTTATGAAAAAAGATCGAAAATAGACCATTCATCGGCGGTGCACCCTATGGTCCGGAAAATATGTTTTGTTTTGTTTTTTACTATTTTTATGAATATTCCTTATTTTATTTTATTCATAGTGCTTATATTGTTATATATCTGTTGTGCTTATTTACTTTTTCCAATGCTATTGATTGGTTTGTTTAGCTGTGTTTTATATATAGAATGTTCTGTACTTTTTGTGATTTTTATACTATTTTTACATTTATTTTTCACTTTTTACCTTTTTAGATTTTAATCTCTACAGCACTTTGTCGCAGTAGTGGCTGTTTTAAAATTGTGCTATGTAAATAAATAAACCTTGACCTAAAAATATGTATGAACCTTGTCTCAGTGTTTAACTCGCAGCACAGGCCAGCAGTGATGTGATTTTTAGCCTTTTTAGAGCATTTGTTTAGTTTTGCAAGCTCAATATGAGTGCAAAGAAAGCAAGGGAGAAGCGATGTGTGGTTTTGAAACATTTAGGATGTGTCCACAGCGTCTCATCTCCTACCTTCCGCTGCACACCAAGAGGATTAACCGACATGGTAAAGTGGATCGTATGTTTTTATTCCTAATCATTGTAGCGACCTGGCTGTTAAAACACTTTCAAACTGTGAGTGCACCACAGAGCTAGTGACAGTGTTTTGGTTTTATTTTTACAGACAAGTTTGAGCCATCACCTGCTTGTTACATTTGTTTGATATACAGTACTGTAGAGCACTTTATAGTGTGTTTCAAATGTACAAACCTTTACTCCTCCCCCTCTGGCTGAGAGCTTTACTTAATGTCCAAATAAGTACGTCCAACTCGCTGTGACACTTTGGCGTTGTTTAACACGAGTATCCAACATTGGAACAACATTGGAAAGTCAGAAGAAGACAACATTCATCATACATCCCCTTTAACTAGTTCTTCTTAAATAGTGGGAATGAATGTATTATTATTATTATTAATAGAGTTAATTCACATTTATTTCTCAGTGTAAAATGGTTCAAGTTGGTCAAAAAACGTCTGTAGTTTAAAACATTTTTTTTTTATTTCAGGCAAATTGATGCACTTTAAATCTTTTCTGTTACAGACTAAAAATAATGTTAAAAGGTGCTGTTAGCAAATTCCTCAGTTACATTTTTCTAAGCAAAAAACATAACAAGAACAATAACACCGGCTACCTTATGTTACCATTAGTGGTTTAACAGAACACATTTGTTTCACAATTTTCCTATATTTAGCACAATTACAAAGTTTATGTCATAACAATTTTTATCTCGTCAAAATGTTACGGCGGGGTCGCATTTTACTGCGTGGATCGTTATCCCCGGATGCAGACGGAACTACGGAGGCAAGGTGCAGGTGAGAAAATTATTTATTGTCCATGAAACATGCAAAAATACAAAAATAAACAAAACAATCGTGCCTACAGCACGGGAAGCTAACGGAATAGCTAACAAGGAAAGCTTAGCATATGAACGGGCAAACAAATGGCGAAGCTCAGCTCAGGAATCAAATAAGTAGATGTCGTAACTGTTGCATGGAAGCAAATTACAAAGCCAGAACTAGTGTGGCGAAAAGCAGGAATAAATAGCTCTCTGATTAGTGCCCGGCCGCAGGTGAGCGTCCCGAACACTAATCAGAGGCAGGTGACACTAATCTGCACCCAAGGCAACTAAAGCACAAACCCATAGGTGCACGAAACAGGAACTGAAGGAGTCAAAAACTAAACAAACATGATCCGGGGAACGGATCATGACAATACAAAAGCAGATAAACATCTGTTCAGTATTTTAACATAAAAGTTTTTGTTTGTGAGGCATTAAAAGCCACAAAATGCAATGGGTCCATCAGACCCACAAACGCTGGCCGAGTAACAACAATATGAAAGTTGCATGGAACATTTCTCTGCTAGTTTCTGCATCCTACAGGGATTCTTCTTTTGTGTTTCTGCACCTGCGGTTCCCACACAAGGTTGCACCATTGTTTGTCAACACTGTCTGCTCTCATTTTCTCGCACATTTGAGCCTCTGATGTTCTGTGTACCTACACTCTGTCCTCCTCCTGTCTAGGCCTGCTGTGTGTGTGTGTGTGTGTGTGTGTGTGTGTGTGTGTGTGTGTGTGTGTGTGTGTGTGTGTGTGTGTGTGTGTGTGTGTGTGTGTGTGTGTGTGTGTGTGTGTGTGTGTGTGTGTGTGTGTGTGTGTGTGTGGTACACAGAACATCAATTTCCACATTTCAAATAGCCCCGGGTCCAGTGGACCCGGACATCTTATATGTAATAGAAATGGGTAGGTGGGGTGTATGGTGGGTGGTCATTAAATATGTATTCTGATATATGTTCTTCACAGCAAATGAGCCAAAGTCAGTGAGCCTCCGTTTGAAAAATTAATTAATTGTATAATTTTTCTTTTAATAAAAAATGAAAACGGGTCCCACAGACCCGAACACCACACAAGGATTAAAAAACATAATAAATATTATTTTAATTTGTAAAGTTTTTTGAGTGTTTTTTTTTCAATAACGAACGCAAACTATTCCGTTGGTGGCGTCACGCCAGTTCACAACCGTCCGTTTATTACACTACTGTGTATTATTCCAAGTTTAGGTGTTTGAAAAAAAAAAAAAAAGCAGGCCTCTTTGTTGTATGTTCCCACCCGACGTGCATTTGCCACATAAACAAGCTTCTCCTGGAATGTTCCGCCACGGCGAGGTATGTTTCTCCAGCGCTCCTTGTCCTCTTCACTGCCTCTTTATCTCCCCTTCTGTCCTCCTGATCGAGGAGCAGAACCATCTGTGCCCAAACATTGGAAACAGTTGTTCCTTTTGATAAAGTGCAAATGAGCTTGGCTGGCTCCCCCCCCCCCCCCCCCCCATTTTCTTTAAACTCAAGAAGCAACCCCCATTTTGCCAACCAAAGTCCCCCACACAGACCATCCCATCCCCCTTCGTCCTGAACTCTCGGGGGTCTCCATGTTGCCGTGGTCCGTAATGACCCGTGCATACGGAGGACGTATCGCATTGCAGGGTTTCACGCTCAGAAACCGTAACCCTATAACTATGATTCTAGCAACATTGGCTTTTGGTGACATCTCACGTCCTCAAAACTAGGTCTTTTATCAGGTCTTTTGTAAATGCAAACCAGGCACGTGTTCTCATATTTCCAAGATGTCAAGAGTGCGGTCAGATCACATCAACGCCACCTCTTTAGAAGTTGAGTCCTTCACAACCGGGGACGGTCAGCGGTTGTTGTCTCCGGGTCAAAGGATGAGGCGGATAAAAAAAAAATAACGCAGACGGATGGGAGTAACTGGGATTCATCTGTGTGAAAAGTGCGGAGACTTTTTATAGAGATTTATTATATTGAGCCACGTCCTTGAAGAAGTGAATTACGAGGCACAAAGAAATGAAAAAAATAGATCTATTATTCATAGAAAGGGGGCCCAATGAAAAGGCTTCACCAGCAAATGGGAGCTTCGTGTTTAAGTCACACAACCTGTCATGTTTTTTTACCATATTTGCAAAGATTTAAATCATAAAAGTTACTAAAACATCTAAATATTTGTACAATGGAACCTCTACAATTTTGGGTGTCCCGATACAACATTTTACTTTCGATATTAGAGCCTTGAGTATTGTCTGATACTGACATTGATCTAATACACAGGTGTCAAACGCCAGATGTGGCCCTCCACTTCATTGTTTTTGGCCCTCGGAAGCCTGGAAATAATTAAGTTAAAGATAAAGTACCAATGATTGTCAATCACACATTAGATGTGGTGAAATGTATCCTCTGCATTTGACCCATCTCCTTGTTCCACCCCCTGGGAGGTGAGGAGAGCAGTGAGCAGCAGCAGTGGCTGCGCCCGGGAATCATTTTTGGTGATTTAATCCCCAATTCCTTGATGCAGAGTGCCACTTTTATAGTCTTCGGTATGACTCGGATTGAACTCACGACCTACCGATCTCAGGGCAGACACTCTAAACCACAAGGCCACTGAGCAGGTGTGTCAATAAAGTACTATAACTTTTCTTACTAAATGTATTCTTTCTTTCTATTTTGGGATTCATAAAGTGTATACTTCTTCCCATTACCCATTTGAGATATGTTTAATTTAATTTAATTTTAATTGTATTTTATTTTCTTAATTGAATTTCCTTTTCTTTTTTGTGAAATAATAACATTGCCATTGAGCACAAGATTGTTCACTGGAGAGATGTATGTATATTACGTACTACATGTATGATGTGGAGCTGACTATGACATACTCAATAAACAATAAACGGATTTAAAAAAATATATGTACTCCATGTAATCGCAAATTATGTTAACTTATAGATTGTCTAATTATGCAAAAATATATTATCAAACATTCAAACCATTTTTTAAATATAAATAAATACTACTAATAATGATTTCAAAGCAAGTTATGCATCAAATTCTGCAATGTAAAAGTAGCAATGGATTTCATGGTAAAATTTTGAAATTTACTGTGGTTTTTACAGCATTTTTTTCTAAATGAAAAAAAACAGTACTTTTTTTTTTTACTGTAATAAACTGTGGTTAAAAGGCTTAAAATTCCTTGAAGAAGTATATTTAATAAAATACAAACAAAATTGTTGTGGGGAGGCGGGGCCGGCAGACCGACAGCGAGGCGTGCCCCGCCGGAGTCGACTCCGAGATGGCGGCGAGAAGGCGTGGCCGGCAGTCCAACAGCGAGGCAGGGCACACCGGAGCCCGCTCCAAGTTGGTGGCGAGGAAGCGTGGCCGGCAGTCTAACAGCGAGGCAGGGCACACCGGAGCCCGCTCCAAGATGGCGGTGAAGAGGCGTGGACGACGAGCAAGCAGCGATCAGTACAAGGTGCTCAGCTGGGCACAATTTAAATATCCTCTCGCACTGTAAACGTCAGGGGAAGAGACGGAAAGAGAAACCGGAGCCAGGAGGAAGCGGATGCTGAGAGAAAGAGACTGAGAGCGCAAGGGAGACGAAGACTCGCATGGCTGAAAAGCAAGCGGAAGAGCGAGCAAGTGGAACCGGAGCTGAAAAGCGAAAGAAGACGCAGATTTATTGAAATAATAAAGAAGTCTAAACCTGCTCGACAATGTCCTTCCTTGATTGTCCTGAGAACCCGGACGACGGCACGAGTCGTTTGCAATTGTATTAACACCTGTGGCTGTAAGCAACCTCCTGATGTATATATTGTGTTTAAATCATCTCTACAAGATGGCGGTAGCTGCATTTGATGTATCAACAGCTTTGTCTGCCTCTGTATGCGTTTTAAAATATTGATTGCTGTCGGTGTGAAAGTCAAGCTTGTACATTTGTTGTATTGTTGTTTACAATAAAGTCATCAGTTCTTTTAATGCACTCCAAATCATTATGTACAGTGAACTGTGATCGTTGAAAGGTTAAATAGGGGTCCATAGAAACGCCATACTTACATCACCAGCATTCAGCAGGGTGCCACTAGCTTCCGACATGTTCATGTAGTTGTTGTTGTTGTTTTGGAACTGAAAAAAAGAACAGACAAAACACAATCAGCAGTGGCATTAAACTGTGCGTGTATGGGCGGAGGGGCTGTAAAGTTTGAGGATGTATTTTTCCTGACATTTAAATATGTAAATTATTGTCATAAATGGTCATTTTTAATAAATACTGTATGCATTTTTAAATGAAAGAAACTGCCTGTTCTAAATGTATCCACTGGATGTCACAATAGCAATTATGTTAGGCAAGCAAATAGTTTATACCGGGGTGAACAAGTATACCAAGCAAGAGGTACGCGGTAAAGCTGGGCAGTGACTCCTCCCCCTCGACAACAATTGACAACCTCACTTAAAATGCTGCATGACTCACTGCACATTGATATAATTCTGTGAAAATGAGTGTCTTCTGTGCAAATTTAAAGAACGTGAACAGTGGAAATGACAAATGAGGTAGTTGTTACATGGACAAGTTTTTATTTATGCTTTATTTAGTTTTTTGTTCAATCCTAGATGGGCTGTGACTTAGAGTTGAATTGCTTTGTAGATACACTGAGATGAACCATGAATTGATTAACGTGGACCCCGAGACTTAAACACATTGAAAAACGTATTCGGGTGTTACTATGTACTGTACTGTGCAATCTACTAATAAAAGTTTCAATTAATCAATCAAATGAAGTCTAAGTTCCTTGTGTTCTTCATGGTGTTTTTGAAACTGCACCAATTATTTTCCACAGAATTTTCAATTAACTGAAATGGATAAAGTGCTGGCTGTCCAGAGTCGGGACCCGGGGTGGACCGCTCGCCTGTGCATCGGTTGGGGACATCTCTGCTGGCCCCACTATGGACTGGACTCTCACTATTGTGTTAGATCCACTATGGACTGGACTTTCACATTATTATGCTAGACCCACTCGACGTCCATTTGCATCCGGTCTCTCCAAGGTTTATCATAGTCATTCACATTGATATCCCACTGGGTTGTGAGTTTTTCCTTGCCCTTATGTGGGCTCTGAACCGAGGATGTCGTTTTGGCTTGTGCAGCCATTTGAGACACTTGTAATTTAGGGCTATGTAAATAAACATTGATTGATTGATTGATTGATTGATTGATTGATTGATTGATAACTTGAAGTGTTTTGTCAAGAGGATTGTTTGTGATATGTACATTTTCAAAATGTGCTTGTTCTATTTTGGGCTGCAGTAAAACAAGAAAACAATCTGAAGTTGTCGTAGTTATATGTTTAAGTTATTACGCCATGATTTTACCTTTCGGCCCACGTGGGAATAGGTTTTCCTCCATGCGGGCCCTGAGCTAAAATGAGTTTGACACACCCGGTCTAAAACTACCTACAACAATAAATGCAAAATGAAAGACATGCACCTGGGGATAGGTTGATTGGCAACACTAAAATTGGCCCTAGTGTGTGAATGTGTGTGTGAATGTTGTCAGTCTATCTGTGTTGGCCCTGCGATGAAGCAGCGACTTGTCCAGGGTGTACGCCCCCTTCCGCCCGAATGCACCTGAGATAGGCTCCAGCGACCCCAAAAGGGACAAGCGGTAGAAAATGGATGAATGGATCGGTTTGTTCCAGCTGGATGCAGCAAACCTAGCTTTGAACACTTCACTCAACACAAATGTCATCAAAGCTCACCTTTGCAGTCTTTAAGCATTCACACAAGGGTGAGGTGATAGAAAAAAGATACATATATAATACATCTATTTGTGGAAGTATAGGAGAAAGTTTCACTTTTGCAAAACTGCAGTGCATTCAAGGAGCCTATATTAAAGATAGAAACTGAGGTGTCACTAGGTTTTAAATACAGGGGGAACTTAACTGCCTGGGGTTTGAATTTAGAATAATATAGTCATAATTATTAAGATTTGTATGATAATCCCAAGAGTATCAGATGATCTCTCGTTTACACATATTTATAATCATATTTAAGTGGATAATCACAGTTTATATGATTATTTAAAATCATTCTGACAATATTATAATTAATTTGGTTGGCTTTGTTTGTAAAAGAAAAAATAAATAAATACATTTAAATCCAATTATTTACGAGGCTTATGTTTTAGATATGTTATTCCCATCTTTAAAAGCTCAAAACCTCATAAAGGATTGGTTTTAAAAAGTTGGTTTCAACCAAATCCATGCAGTAATTTATTTCATTTTATTTTTTTTAAATTATTAAATCAACATAAAAAACACAAGATACACTTACAGTTAGTGTACCAACCCAAAAACCCTCCCTCCCCCATTTACACTCATTCTCACTCATTCACACAAAAGGGTTGTTTTCTTCTGTTATTAATATTCTGGTTCCTACAATATATATCAATACAGTCTGCAAGGGATACAGTCCGTTAAGCACACATGATTGCTGCTGGTCCACTAATAGTACTAACCTTTAACAGTTAATTTTACTCATTTCCATTAATTACTAGTACTAATGTACTATGTAACTGTTTTTATTTTGTTCTAATGTATTTTTGTTCAACAAAATTTTTTTATTTATCTATTTATTTATTTTTAAATGCATTAATTAAGTTTGTAGTGCATGTAAATGTGTATGGGGCAGCAACATTAGGGTGGGCTGGGGTTTTGGCCCTTTGGATCTCGTGCATGGGGGGCCAGAATGGGGTGCCGCCCCCCCTGCTCAAAAGCACTCGCCGCTGAATGTTTACACACTGGCTTGACCCGGCTTCAGTGCTCTCACGCTGCCACTTTGGCTGTGATTGTGGGGAGGCCCGTGCTGAATCAGCTGATTTACATGTTTGCATCACAAAAAGGTAAAACGTATCAAAAAGCAGCATACTTTTTCACCTCAAAACTTGTTGCAATGTACTAATTTTATTTCCAGAATGTGTGGTAGTTCAATAAAAAGCCAGCATTTGGGCTGCAAATTGGACACCCCTTCTATAATAGCTCTATTTCAGGGGTCACCAACGCGTAGCCCGCGGGCACCAGGTCGCCCGTAAGGACCAGATGAGTCGCCCGCTGGCCTGTTCTAAAAATAGCTCAAATAGCAGCACTAACCAGTGAGCTGCCTCTATTTTTTAAATTGTATTTATTTACTAGCAAGCTGGTCTCGCTTTGCCCGACATTTTTAATTCTAAGAGAGACAAAACTCAAATAGAATTTGAAAATCCAAGGAAATATTTTAAAGACTTGGTCTTCACTTGTTTAAATAAATTCATTAATTTTTTTACTTTGCTTCTTATAACTTTCAGAAAGACAATTTAAGAGAAAAAATACAACCTTAAAAATGATTTAGGATTTTTAAACACATATACCTTTTTACCTATTAAATTCCTTCCTCTTCTTTCCTGACAATTTAAATCAATGTTCAAGTAAATTCATGTTTTCTATTGTGAAGAATAATAAATCAATTTTAATTTAATTCTTCATTTTAGCTTCTGTTTTTTCGACAAAGAATATTTGTGAAATATTTCTTCAAACTTATTATTATTAAAATTCAAAAAAATTATTCTGGCAAATCTAGAAAATCTGTAGAATCAAATTTAAAGTTATTTCAAAGTATTTTGAATTCTTTAAAAAATTTTGTTCTGGAAAATCTAGAAGAAATAATGATTTGTCTTTGTTAGAAATATAGCTTGGTCCAATTTGTTATATATTCTAACAAAGTGCAGATTGGATTTTAACCTATTTAAAACATGTCATCAAAATTCTAAAATTAATCTTAATCAGGAAAAATTACTAATGATGTTCCATAAATTATTTTTTTAATTTTTCAAAAAGATTAGAATTAGCTAGTTTTTCTCTTCTTTTTTTCGTTGAATTTTGAATTTTAAAGAGTCGAAATTGAAGATAAACTATGTTTCAAAATTTAATTGTCATTTTTTTCGTGTTTTCTCCTCTTTTAAACCATTCAATTAAGTGTAAATATCATTAATTATTAATAATAACATAGAGTTAAAGGTAAATTGAGCAAATTGGCTATTTCTGGCAATTTATCTAAGTGTGTATCAAACTGGTAGCCCTTCGCATTAATCAGTACCCAAGAAGTAGCTCTTGGTTTCAAAAAGGTTGGTGACCCCTGCTCTATGATATGCTGAGGGTATGATACCAGCATATCTCATTAATACTTGCATAAAATAATGCGTAAAACTTTGAAAGTTGTGTTCTTCTAGCGCTAAAAGTCACTGAATCAACAGTTTCCTTTATAGTTACCAAGTTATATAGAGGTGAACATTTTCCAATCTACAGTACCCATTCGCTTCACTTTCATGCTTCAGACACATTTGAGCAAAAGTCCAGACCTTCACATTTCAGCAACCCTTTTTATGACAGTTCATCTCCTCTATAGAATTCAATTTGTCAGTGTACAGCTTGTGTAGAAGTAAAAATTTACTATCCAAGGAGTAGCTGGGGGGGGGGGGGGGGGGGGTGCTGCACTTCAGAATGTCATGTTGGATTTCATATTTTACTCAATGAACCGTAGCTCCCCATAGTGGGGGAAGCACTCATGCATGCAGGACCATGATATCACCACCAAGACGCACAGCAAAGGAGGATCTTGCCAGCGATTGAGACAATGGCTAAGTGTTGAGTACCAAATTCGGGGACGACGGAATTACATCTGTACTACCTGGCACTAATTCACTTAAAATTAAACAGTGCCATACGTTTTGGTTAGCAGTGACTTCACGTACAGTTGCACGGTTTTGGCGGGTAAACAAGGAGGAAAGCACTAAGAGCGGACTAAGCTGGACTGCTTCGAGGTTACAATTTTCCATGTCAGCAAAGAGAAAAGTACAGCAAGGCTCCACTTTTCAAAATGGGGTAGCTCGATGCTAATTTGCGTTGGATTTGCCATAGACGTGCTACAGATTAGCATTAGCGATTTTACATGGCGATGTAAACACCTCCAAATTTGATAATCAAATCAAATGAATCGAACTGAAATGCACGTTAAAATCAAGCAGCTGGTGTGGAATAAGAGCAATACCTCTAATTAGAGATGGGATACAGGACGATATTTGCCTTTTGACTGATGAGCTGCCCAATCCCAACTGATCTTTACTGCAGCTGTGTCCCAGTGTTTACTTGGCTGGAAGGATGTTGTGTGTCTTCCCCAAACATCGACTCGAATTTGAGACCAAGTTGCAACGAATGTGTTGTCTATCCACAGTGTGGTACCGCTTCGAAGATATTAACTTTCACCACCATCGCAGAAAATAAACTATGTTTCTTGCAAGGGCTAAAGAAAAATTAATGGCTAAGCATGCTACACACAAACACACACCAAACAGGACGACTTAAGAAGCTAAACCCAAACTTTAAGGTAAAGTAGGGGGTAATCGATCCAGATGTCAATACTATTGATACCTAGTGTAGTATCATTATATAAACAATACTAAAGTGATTAGATCATAATTTCTCTTCTTCTCATGTATCTTACTGTTACAAAAACCTTTATTTGGTCCTTTTTATTATTGTTTACAAACTCAGGGAGTAAGTCTCTGGATACAGGAAGGCTTTGAGAGCAAAATCCAAGCAATGTGAAATGAAGGCAATAGTAGTTTTTTGTTTAGTTTTAGTTTAAAAACATTGTATGTAGCATTTAATAGCAGAAATTGAATATGTCATCTGATTAGCAAGAACACCTGCAAATTCAACATTGTATAAGATTTATAAGCATTTTTAAAATATGGTGTGTTTACTTTAATTACTCACTTCTTCAGGAACTATATTTAGTTCCTAGTTGCCAGGTGGGACTTTGTTCCAGGAACTTTAGAGGGGGCGGGCTGTGCTGTCAACCGCTGATTGGTTAAACACAGTTGGGGGCATTCCTAAAACTTGTATTCTAAGTTTCAGCGCCCATTACAGTATGCGGGACAACTTATATATTTAAACTAGTGTGCAGTTTAACGCTGTTTATTATTCTTTACAAACTTAATTTCAATACGCAAAGCAACGAAAAGTGGACGGGACTCTTTTAAATGCATTTACAGAGGAAAATTAAGTATTCAGCCGGACTTTGAAGCGGCGAGGCAAGTTGCTCACTGGGACTTGATAACTTTGTTGTTTGAGGTAAAAGGAAAAACGGGTGGAACGAAGGTAAATCACAAAAATATTCACGATTTACCAAATGCTAATGCTAACGCAAAATCCGGTGCAATTTATGTTATCGCCGTGGGATAATAACTGACATTTATTCTTTATATATTGTTATTTAAAGCTGAAATTAACCATAAGGACTCGTCTGGACCTCATGAATTTGTTATTTACTGAGGGGAGGGCGAACTTTCTGACTGTTGGACACTGTGGACACAAATGCCAAAATGTGTACGTAAAACCAGTACACTTTTGTTTTTAAATCATATTGTTTTGTATAGTATTGGTTTGTATTTCATTTACTTACACTTTAGTAAAACATGACCTGTACATGGTATTAGTGTAGAAATATACCCAACTACTCCTCCATGAGGTCATCAGCCTGATTTGTATAAACCTAACCTAAAACTGTCAAATATGGTAGAAACGCAAACCACACAAGTCTACAGGAACATTTAGTTCCAGGGACTTAAGGTTCCAGGTCTATGAATGTTCTCATTCATCCAGGTCATTGTCATCTCGGGACATTCAATCGATCGCAATTGGACTGTTTGGTTTGTCTTAGAAGACTTTTCGCCTCTCATCTAAGTAGGCTTTATCTGTTCGTGCTCATAGACTTAGATTTGTCTGATCTAGTCTTAAACTTAGAGTGGTCAGATCTTGTCTTAGATTCAGATTGGTCCAGATATAGTCTTCGACTTAGATTGGTCAGATCTAATCTAGCGGCTGGTGCCAAACCCCAACATAGCTCTACTCCAAAACCAGTTGGGTGGGCCTGGGCAAGGATGGTTTTGCCCTCTCGTAGTGAGAAAACAATCGTTTTGATGCAAATGAGCAATCCTAACTGTCAAAGCCAACGACAGTCGTTGAAGTGTAATTTCCGCTCGTTAGCATTGAGGTATTGTGTGGCAGAACGATCGCTGTGAATCGACCACTACCAGTCCAAAATAGTCGGAATCACCTATGTTAGCATTCCTTTCCGTTGTAAACAGATGGCATTTGGTCACCTTCTATGACCAGAATGTTTCTAACTCCTGTTATTTGTTGGATGCTAAATTGCAGAGTCTTTTAGGAATGGTTGAAAGGACAATGTTGTATGCTGGAGAAAAGAGACCTCCCTTGTTAAGGGATGGTTTTAAAGCTCGACATAGATGGCTTCCCTCACTCCTCTTTCGTTCCTCCCTGTCCAGAATCTGTACATTTTTGTTCTCAAAGGAGTGCTGTTTCTCCTTAAGGTTCCAGGACCTTTAAGTTCCTCAGTGGTGGAAAAAGGCCTATTTATGAACACATTGGAAGACACACAAAAGTACCAACAAATTAGTACCGGTATTAGTTCCCAGGTACCAGGAATTGGTACTGTATCGACTCAAATGTGAAAGGTACCCATTTCAAGGCTGGGTGATATATCGAGTTTGTAAGATATATTGATATATTTTTAAATATATGAATTAAGAAAATATCGTAATATCGATATAATTTATTCCACGTTAAATGACCAAACACCGTGTATTTGTTGTGTTCCTTGTTCTCCCCCGCTTGTCACTCCCTCTCAAACTTTATGGGCTACTAAACCCCTCCCCTTCGTCCTTCTAAGACCTGCTTGCATGTATAAGAACATCCACGATTGGTTGGTTGTTTACTATGATGAGTCACAATTGGTTAAGATTAGAGCAAAACATTAGGGACAGGCCAATCAGAGGCAAGATAGGGCGGGGTCGAACCATATATTCAAGAGTATATTCAAGTGGGTGATTTACATATTAAAAAAAATGGTGGAAGACGGCAGAGGGATTCTCTTCCTAAGATTTTTCTTTAGCGACGTAGACGACGTCCAGGAAACCCACAATGCGTCTACTTGGCGACATTTGGACAATTGTATGCGTCTGGATAAAACATTAATTTGAGTTGTTTTCCATGTAAGCCCAAATCAAAACTGTTCTCGAGTTGCGAAACCGGGCATATTTCGCACGAGAAATGCTGGCGAAGTGAGGAAGATCATAGCCGCACAATTAAGTAAAGTCACTTACTTGGCGCTGACCAGAACCGTACGTGTGTGACAGTCCATTACATCGTCGACTGGGAATTAAAAAGTGCCTGCCTGCAAATTAATTGTTTATCTGAGTTTGATACATTTTGTATTATTGGCACAGCTATGTTATTTATTTTATTTTATTTTATTTTTATTTGTAGTTTTTTTTTTTTTTTTTTTTTTAATACACCTTAGCACTTCGAGGTTGTTTACTCAATGTAAAGTGTTTTTTAGAAATAAAATCTATTATTATTATTATTATTATTATTTATTTTACGTACAAAGAATATTTTTCTATTTTATTTATGTTATGTAATTCTGTGCTACCTAAAAAGTTTATTTTCTGTGCTGTTAATACCCATCTTGACTAATTGGGTTAATAAAAGTGCCACTGACTGTTGTCATTCACTTCAATTTCAGTGAATCTCACTTAAAAATTAATATCTTTATTTGTACACTTTCACCGGAAAATATATCGAGATATATATCGAATTTAAGTAAAAATATATGGAGATATACCTTTTCGTGCATATCGCCCAGCCCTATACATTCCTAGTGTTGAGTAGTTTTTAGGGGATAGTAAACTGCTATACAAGCTGTAGACTGACGACGCTTACTTATAACTAAGTTGTCTTAAAGGGGGGAAAAAAAGACACTCTTGTATTAGAGTAATGGTCGGCGGTGAGTGCCACGCTGTGAAGACACAAAAGTGTTTAAGACAGTCGATAAGCTATTAAAAACCAAGCACTTTGCGAATAAATAACATGTTTTCACAACCCCCTCCCAATGCCCCCTCCGACCCCCCTTTACGCCCCATCCCGCCCCTGCGCATTGCCTGCTGCAAAAGTGGCAGCCACTTCCTTTCTTTGGGGACACAAGCGTGGTGAAAGGTCGGAACAATAGGACACAGAATGAAGAATTATGGGCTAGCAGCTGCAACACAATGCACCTCTGTGTGGAGCGAGGGGAGCCCGGCAGGCCCGACCCACGCAGGACCCGACGGTGACGGGTAAAAGGGGGGCTGCCGCGACAATCATGACATGTTTAATTTTTTTTTTTGGGGGGGGGAGTTTTTTTTTTTCCACTTCCAGGCATGTCTATTGCGTGTTTCTTAAAAAAAAACATCACCAGGAATTGATGAAGAGCGGGAGAAATGAAAAGAGTTCTTATCTATAGTACCGGGCTAAACAATAGCAGAAACAAATTAAGATCAGAGCCAGCGGAGAAGTGCATTAATATATTTTCCCAAGCCTTTTGTTTGCTTTTTTTTCTTTTTTTTTTCCTGTCCTCCTTTTATTCTGAGCGGTTAGTATGCGAATGTAATTACCGAAAGGACTTGGGCTAATCAAGTAGGAATGGTATCCATTAATTAGTCTGTGCCCTGGAGAGAGAAAGGGAGGGGGGGCTGGAGAAGCCGTGTTAACAGCGTTCCGCATCGACGGGTAGCGGCGCCAAAGAGGCAGTTGTCAAGAGCAGGTGGTTTCTGCGCACTCTCCGCCTCTGGTGTCATCATACCTGGGCTGTGCCCTACTGAACTCTCCGCCGAGAAGAATTTAGAGATTTATACGACAAGGACTCGCAACTCGGAGACTTGACACTCATCTGGTAATTAACCCGGAGCCGAACTTATCTCCGAAGTGTGCTACTTCTTCCACGGGATAGCAAATTGGGGTCTGAGAGATATCCGAGCAGGAGGAACATTGGCCCAGATGATAGCGGCTGATAGCGCTAGGCTGTCTTACATTTCCAAGACAGAGCCCGCAGATTAGTCTTTATTGTCCAAGGTACACTTTTTTTTTGCTACATGGAGGAACTGAAAATATTTGTTTTACATTAAACAAGAGAGCGCAGTCTACCAAGTCAAATTTCTTGTATGTTATCATACTTAGCCAATAAAGCCGATTCTGATTAAGCTAAATTCTGTTGATTTTGCAGAAATACTGTATAAAAGATGACCCCTTGTTTTCAAGATCTTTGTTTGAAAAACATGTATACATATTGGTGCTGTGAAGCGTTAAGTCAGCGATCCTCAATCTAGTGGTACGCAAAATAATCACTTTATTAAGCAATTAGTATTTTAATTTCCTATATTCAAACACAGTGTTACTGTTCAAACTTCTATTCGGGCTCCAGTACCCTGGAATGCCCTCCCGTTAACAGTTAGAGATGATATCTCAGTAGAAGCATTTAAGTCCCATCTAAAACTCATTTGTATATGCTAGCCCTTTAAATAGACCCCCCCCCCTTTTAGACCAGTTGATCTGCCATCTCTTTTCTGCTCTGCCCCCCTCTCCTGCGTGGAGAGGTTATTAGGTGACCATAGATGGGGTGGACCACTCATCTGTGCATCAGTTTGGGACGTCTCTGCGCTGCTGACTTGTCTACACTCAAGATGATCCCCTGCTGGCCCCACTATGGACTGGACTCTCACACTATTAACTAAATCCACTATGGATTGGACTCTACCACTATTAACTAGATCCACTATGGACTGGACTCTCACACTATTAATTAGATCCACTATGGATTGGACTCTCCCACTATTAACTAGATCCACTATGGACTGTACTCTTGAGGTAAACTTGAGGTTTTCCATCAAGCATGGAGTGATAGTTTAATAACTTATAAACGCATGCTTACCTTAGCTAAACCTAAATATTACTCAAATCTCATCCACCTCAACAAAAATGATCCTAAATTTTTGTTTAGTACAGTAGCATCGCTAACCCAACAAGGGACTCCTCCCAGTAGCTCCACCCACTCAGCAGATGACTTTATGAATTTCTTTAATAAGAAAATCGAAGTAATTAGAAAAGAGATTAAAGACAATGCATCTCAGCTACAACTGGGTTCTATTAACACAGATACGACTGTATATACGACGGACACTGCCCTCCAAAATAGTTTCTCCCTCTTTGATAAAATAACATTGGAGGAATTGTCAAAATGTGTAAATGGGACAAAACAAACAACATGTTTACTTGACCCAATTCCTGGGAAACTTATCAAGGAGCTTTTTGTTTTATTAGGTGTTAAATATTATAAACTTATCATTTTCCTCTGGCACTGTTCCCCTAGCATTCAAAAAAGCGGTTATTCATCCTCTACTCAAAAGACCTAACCTCGATCCTGACCTCATGGTGAACTACCGGCCGGTGTCCCACCTTCCGTTTATCTCGAAAATCCTCGAAAAAATTGTCGCACAGCAGCTAAATGAACACTTAGCGTCTAACAATCTCTGTGAACCTTTTCAATCCGGTTTCAGGGCAAATCACTCTACGGAGACAGCCCTCGCAAAAATGACTAATGATCTATTGCTAACGATGGATTCTGATGCGTCATCTATGTTGCTGCTTCTTGATCTTAGCGCCGCTTTCGATACTGTTGATCATAATATTTTATTAGAGCGTATCAAAACGCGTATTGGGATGTCAGACTTAGCCTTGTCTTGGTTTAACTCTTATCTTACTGACAGGATGCAGTGTGTCTCCCATAACAATGTGACCTAGGACTATGTTAAGGTAACGTGCGGAGTTCCCCAGGGTTCGGTTCTTGGCCCTGCACTCTTTAGTATTTACATGCTGCCGCTAGGTGACATCATACGCAAGTACGGTGTTAGCTTTCACTGTTATGCTGATGACACCCAACTCTACATGCCCCTAAAGCTGACCAACACGCCGGATTGTAGTCAGCTGGAGGCGTGTCTTAATGAAATTAAACAATGGATGTCCGCTAACTTTTTGCAACTCAACGCTAAGAAAAAGGAAATGCTGATTATCGGTCCTGCTCAACACCGACATCTATTTAATAATACCACCTTAACATTTGACAACCAAACAATTAAACAAGGTGACTCTGTAAAGAATCTGGGTATTATCTTCGACCCAACTCTCTCGTTTGAGTCACACATTAAGAGTGTTACTAAAACGGCCTTCTTTCATCTCCGTAATATCGCTAAAATCCGTTCCATTTTGTCCACAAACGATGCTGAGATCATTATCCATGCGTTCGTTACATCTCATCTCGATTACTGTAACGTTTTATTTTCGGGCCTCCCTATGTCTAGCATTAAAAGATTACAGATGGTACAAAATGCGGCTGCTGGACTTTTGACAAAAACAGGAACGTTTGATCATATTACGCCTATACTGGCTCACTTGCACTGGCTTCCTGTGCACTTAAGATGCGACTTTAAGGTTTTACTACTTACGTATAAAATACTACACGGTCAAGCTCCTGCCTATCTTGACGATTGTATTGTACCATATGTCCCGGCAAGAAATCTGCGTTCAAAGAACTCCGGCTTATTAGTGATTCCCACAGCCCAAAAAAAGTCTGCGGGCTATAGAGCGTTTTCTATTCGGGCTCCAATACTATGGAATGCCCTCCCGGTAAAAGTTAGAGATGCTACCTCAGTAGAAGCATTTAAGTCTCATCTTAAAACTCATTTGTATACTCTAGCCTTTAAATAGACTCCCTTTTTAGACCAGTTGATCTGCCGTTTCTTTTCTTTTCTTTTCTACTCTGCTCCGGGGTGGGCCGCTAGCCTGTTCATCGGATGGGGACATCTCTATGCTGCTGACCCGTCTCCGCTCGGGATGGTTCCTGCTGGCCCCACCATGGACTGGACTTTCGCTGATGTGTTGGACTTTCACAATATTATGTCAGACCCACTCGACATCCATTGCTTTCGGTCTCCCCTAGGGGGGGGGGGGGGGGGGTTACCCACATATGCGGTCCTCTCCAAGGTTTCTCATAGTCATTCACATTGACGTCCCACTGGGGTGAGTTTTCCTTGCCCGTACGTGGGCTCTGTACCGAGGATGTCGTTGTGGCTTGTACAGCCCTTTGAGACACTTGTGATGTAGGGCTATATAAATAAACATTGATTGATTGATCATTGATTGATACTCTCACACTATTAACTAAATCCACTAATGATTGGACTCCCACACTATTAACTAGATCCACAATGGATTGGACTCTCACATGTTTAACTAGATCCACTATGGATTGGACTCTCCCACTATTAACTGGATCCACTATGGACTGGACTCTCACACTATTAACTAGATCCACTACGGATTGGACTCTCCCACTATTAACTAGATCCACTATGGACTGGACTCTCACACTATTAACTAGATCCACTAAAGATTGGACTCCCACACTATTAACTAGATCAACAATGGATTGGACTCTCACACTTTTAACTAGATCCACTATGGACTGGACTCTCACACTATTAACTAGATCCACTCGACGTCCATTGCACCGGTCGCCCGGTCTGCGGTCCCCTCCAAGGTTTCTCATTGTATCCCATTGGGTTGAGTTTTTTCTTGCCCCGATGTGGGATCTGAGCCGAGGACGTCGTTGTGGCCTGTGCAGCCCTTTGAGACACTTGTGATTAAGGGCTATATAAATAAACTTTGATTGATTGATTGATTGAAACTGTGTGTATTGTTACAGTAGCCAAAATATTAAATATACTTAAACCTCTGCATTGTTTTTTTTAGAGAATACCTACTACCCTATTTTATTTTAATGTAGGTCATTATGGTGGTACTTGGAGAGCCAAGTGTTTTCTGAGGTGCTACTTGGTGAAAAAAGTTTGAGAACCCCTGAACTAGGATGTGTAAATAATTAATCTGTTTTAATCTTAGTTCAGTTCAGTTTCAGTTTGTTTCGAACATGCATACGATACAATGTAATGCATCACATATTTCCAGTTGTTTCATTACAGCACGTCCGAAAAGGAGTAGGAAGAAGCCGAGCTTTTTT
The DNA here is from genome assembly GCF_033978785.1 of Entelurus aequoreus. Lineage (NCBI taxonomy): Eukaryota > Metazoa > Chordata > Actinopteri > Syngnathiformes > Syngnathidae > Entelurus > Entelurus aequoreus. The sequence continues at coordinate 20,343,731 of NC_084732.1, forward strand.
AATCCTACCCCTTAGCATATTGTAGCAATCCAATTCCCTTGTTCTCTGTAACAGAACAGTGAACAAATAAATAATAAATAAATAATATTCCATAGTAAGTAAACAAATATTAAATACATAAATAATATTTGTCTCAATTTAAAACAAAATGATTATAAAGACAGATATATTTAACAAAGAAGTAGCTTTATAAAGTATTTTTTTTGTTTTTAACAGTCTTGACTGTTTCATTTACTGAAATATTACAGCAAGTCCATATACAGTTTTAAAGTTAATACATCAAAAAACAGTAAGAACAATTTTCTGAGCAATATTGAATGTGTAACTTGTTGCTTTTTCTCTCTTTCAGATAATATTAAAAAAAACAAAAAACAAAAACAGACCCATCTATCACAGTGCTAGCATACGTTACCACTAGTGGGGGAAGAGAACAGATTGAACAAATAAATGTTTCTATTTGTCACACCTGTCTTATACACATATGTCAACGTGCAACATTATCTAATTTTTTTAACCTTATTTCACGACAGAACATGAAGTTACAGTATTTACTTGCAAATGATGCTTTCATGCAGTGCCTTATGACACTCTACTCCATGTAAGTAGGTTCTAATTTTAAATATAATGGATGGACGGATCTTTGTAAGTGTAATATATCACGATATTGATGCACAGATGTGGTCTAATAGTATAAAGTCAGTCAAATGGGCGAAAGCACAACTGAAAGTGACACCATTTCTCCATAGCTCGCGTAATAGATGAAAAAACCTGAAACAACAAGACAACATTCAAACATATACAAACCATAAACACACTTCTTTAAGTCCATTATGAATATTGCACACTATTTGATAGATATAATTCATCATATCTCCACTATTTAAAGCCGCAAACATCATCAGTCTTATGACGGAGTAAAACATCCGTTTCCAGGATCCATTCAGAAAAATAATTCTTATACAATAATAGCATCTAATGAATTAATTGAGAGCTAATTTCCCTCAATGCCAATGATAGATATGTAGTTAAATGCCCATTCAGTAAGGATGGGAATCTTACAACAACTCACGGTTCAATTTGATTCTAATGCTTTGGGTTTATATTTGATTAAGAATATATTCTCAATTCAAACCCACTCTCCCAATATATAATTTGTAGAGATGTGCCATTTCATCGGCCACCGTTCAGTATTGGCCGATTTCCGTAAAAAAGCATGCGATCTGCAAATGCCGATGTATGCCTTTTAATGTCTAGCACAATCGGCGATCCCCTCCGTCACTGTATTCATTTTCAGTCCCCTGGCTGACAAGCGACTAGCAGCTAATTACCGTATTTTCTGGACTATAAGGCGCACTAAAATCTTATTTTTTTCCTCAAAACTCGACTTTGCGCCTTATAACCCGTTGTACCTAATGTAAGGAAAATGTTTGGTTGATCTTACCCACCTTGAAGCAATTTCCTTTGGTACATGGTGTAATGATAAGTGTGACCAGTAGATGACAGTCAATCATAAGAGATACAGTACGTGTAGGCTGCACCGTTTGATATGCTTCGACATACCAGTATTATTATGGAGTGTGTATAATGATAAATGGGTTATACTTGTATAGCGCTTTTCTACCTTCAAAGCGCTTTGACAGTATTTCCACATTCACCCATTCACACACACATTCACACACTGATGGCGGGAGCTGCCATGCAAGGCGCTAACCAGCAGCCATCAGGAGCAAGGGTGAAGTGTCTTGCCCAAGGACACAACGGACGTGACTAGGATGGTAGAAGGTGGGGATTGAACCCCAGTATAAGGTACGACTTTGTTTGGCAATATTATGCAAAAGCAACTTTTCTTACCTTCTGGTACCTGCTGCTTTGTATTTGGGATCTGCATATATCCTGAAAAATTGCGCGGCTTCTGACTTTGTAGTCCGACACCGTAGTCGATAAGCTTCTTCTTTTTCTCAATCTTCTTGTTATGGGACATTCATCCTCCGCTGTTGCCATTTCTAATATAAAGTAGCGTAAAGTTCTTACATAAATCTGTCAGTAAACTCGCCATGAAAGCGCTAAAACATACCGGTGTAGTGAGTAACTTCCTGGCAGTAAACCTGAAATAAATGGTTCTTCTCAGGTTTATCTATGTTGACATTTTCACCCTTTGCACCTATTGAGTTACACATTATTAGGCATTTCTTACAAATTCCTTAATTTAAAGAGATGATTGTTAAGTAGTTTTTGTGATTTTAAAAATGTGTTTACATTGATTGTTTACATTTCAAATTCAAATATTAGCATTTAGTCCTATATATCAATATTTTTATTTTGTCACAATAATTTGTGTCATTTTGTAGATAGTAGTAGATAGTAGTTTTTCTTTATTTATTGTCTACTTTTGATTTAATTTTTACCTAACAATTGTACTTAATTAACAAAAATCAAGAACTAGTTTGAATATGATGCTGATATTGTTAAACTATCAATAGCACAATTCATAAATACATTGAAAAATTGACAGTTAATACATATAACCGGTATCGTTATTGGTATCGGCCAATCTCACTCATGGTGGATCGGTATCGGCAGCATAAAACTCTGATCCAAAACATACCTAATCATTTGTTAAGACAATCACAATAGAAAGTTTTCAAACTAGGCTAAACAAGCTACCGTATTTTCCAGACCATATGGCGCACCGGATTACAAGGCGCACTGCCGATGAATGGTCTATTTTTGATCTTTTTTTCTACCTAACCTACTCAGTGGCCTAGTGGTTAGAGTGTCCGCCCTGAGATCGGTAGGTTGTGAGTTCAAACCCCGGCCGGGTCATACCAAAGACTATAAAAATGGGACCCATTACCTCCCTGCTTGGCACTCAGCATCAATGGTTGGAATTGGGGGTTAAATCCCCAAAAATGATTCCCGGGCGCGGCTACGCTGCTGCCCACTGCTCCCCTCACCTCCCAGGGGGTGATCAAGGGGATGGGTCAAATGCAGAGGACAAATTTCACCACACCTAGTGTGTGTGTGACAATCATTGGTACTTTAACTTTTAACTTTTTTAATATATTAGGCGCACCGGATTATAGGGCGCATTAAAAGGAGTCATATTATTTAAATTTTTTTCTAAATGGAAAACACTTCCTTGTGGTCTACATAAGATGTAATGGTAGTTCTTTGGTCAAAATGTTGCATAGATTATGTTTTACAGATCATCTTCAAGACGCTTTCTGACAGTCGCTTCTGGATGCGCCGTTTTATTTACGTGGATCAACTTCGGCAGCGTCTTCTCTCCGTCATCTTTGTTGTAGCGGTGTAACGTGCAAGGACGGGAGTGGAAGAAGTGTCAAAAGATGGAGCTAACTGTTTTAATGACATTCAGACTTTACTTAAATCAATAACGGAGCAGCATCTCCTCATCCACCCGGAAACAACCACACCGGAAATGTGTCCCGTGAAAAACCGTCCGACTGGAACTCTAATAACTAAAGTTCCTTGGGTGAATAATGTAAACTCACTATGCCGGTATGTTTTAGCGCTTTCATGGCGAGTTTACTGACAGATATAAGTAAGAACTTTACACTACTTTATATTAGAAATGGCAATAAAAAATTTACTACTAAAACATTTTGGTAGATTCTTGAGCGCCGTGTCTAATGTTCTATATTTTCAATGGAACCTTTAAAATGTTGGTGTTGTTTACTTGAGGCTTATCTGTTATGTTTGACTGCTATTTACTGGTCACACTTATCATTACACCATGTACCAAATGAAATAGTGTAGCGTCCCGGAAGAGTTGTTACTGCAGGGAATTCTGGGTATTTGTTCTGTTGTGTTTATGTTGTGTTGCGGTGCAAATATTCTCCCGAAATGTGTTTGCCATTGTTGTTTAGTGTGCTTTTGCAATATGGCACATGTTTATGACAGTGTTGGCGTTCTTTACACGGCGACCCTGCGTGTGACATGTATGGCTGTTGACTAAGATTCCCTTCATTCACTTGTATATGGGGGTGTTTAAAATCACCAGTATCATTACAAATGGCTTTGATCATACAGAGTGACAGCTTTTCTTGACATCTTCAACAGAAGACCTTTTTCGCCCCATCCAATGCTACAAAAGCATTGAGGTGGGTAAGCTCAACCAAACTTATGCCTCGCATTATAAGGCATATTATGGAGTTATGAGGAAAAAAAAAAGATTTTAAGTACGCCTTATAGTTCTGAAAATATGGTACTCTTGGCTGTTGACATATACGTGGAGATGGCCTAAAACACGTCTTAAAAAATGTATTCTTGAAAATGATTAATCGATTCATAATCAGAATAAATAAGAATGCCGATTTAGATGTACATCTAATTTTTTCAGCATCCGTACCCTTCAGTGCACACTAGTCAACCCAATTATGCCAACATGTCACACATGAGCAGAGAATGAAGACGACAACTTCATGAGCATGCAACTGTTTATAAATCACTAAGCCACGTGTCATAAGAAGCAAACATCAGAGAGCAGTATGGCGCAAAGCTCAGACATCGATCGGGACCTTCATTAGGGAAAACCCAATCGAGTTAAGTCTGAGTGATAATGAGTGTTGTGACATGCCCCCTGTGGGGATTTTTATTGGGTTACGTCTAGAGGCCCTTTTTAAGAGCGCTGCTGGCTAATCTGCGAGAGGACTAACATACCCGGAAAACGTCCCTTGTCACCTGTCACCTGGGTAAAGGTTAGGATTTTTGGTCGGAAGAGCAGTAGTCGTACTGTAGTAGGAGTTTGGTGTTCACGGAGTCCAATGCCAGATGGAATTAAGTGTGATTGGAAGGGGCGTGCAGCTGACGGTGAAGTGGGTCAGGGAAAACAATGACGGCTCGGTAATTAAAAATGATACGACGGGCTTCAAGAAGACCGTTTGGCAACCAGCTATAGCCTCCTGAGAACCAGCGTCCTCTGCAGTGGTCATGTCTGTTTTACATAATTGGGATTTTTTTTTGTCTTTCCTGAAATTTGGAACTCTGACAAAAAGACCAAAAACCAAATGTTCATTGCAGAGGACGCTGGTTCTCAGGAGGATATGCATTCGTAATTAATAACAGGTTCCAATAATTGATCTGTTTTCCAGCGGGGATGTTGACTGATGTCTTGGTAAGGGTGATTGGTGATTACAAGTGTCTTTAATTAATTGAAAACAATGGAGTGTGATACTTGCAGCAACCAGCAGAGGTACTGTTGGTTCAGACTCAACTGGTTTGCCGACTAAACACGGGACAACATGATCAATTCTATCGTGGGCATTATTTTTTATTTTTGTATTTATTGAATTATATTTATATAGCGCTTTTCTCTAGTGACTCAAAGTGGGGTTTTTTTACATTGTGAAACCCAATAATTACGTTACATTTTTAAACCAGTGTGGGTGGCGCTGGGAGCAGGTGGGTAAAGTGTCTTGCCCAAGGACACAACGGCAGTGACTAGGATGGCATGAATGGGGATCGAACCTGGAACCCTCAAGTTGCTGGCACGGCCACTCTACCAACCAAGCTATACCGCCCCATTTGATCTGTACAATATAACACTAGTGAGGAAACAAGAGTTCAGAACACCCCCAAATATTTCTCCATCCGATTACAAATAATACTTTTTAGACGTACAGCGGTAGCTCAAACGTACGATCTTAACTGGTTCGCTCTTAACTCAAAACACTTGTACCTCAAATCACCCATTGAAATTAATTAAAATGAATTTAATTGGTGTTTGGCCTCTCTAAAGCAGCCCAATTTTAACATGTAATATGCCTTAAAAAAACGTATTTAAACAAAGTTTTATGAAGAAACGTAATACAAATTAACAGCCTTTACCTTGGAGAGTGGACTTCTACAGTTTGTCCTTCGAGTTGCTTCTCCGTCAAACACACCATCAGCAGCTACTCCATATTTTCATGGATAAATGTCTGCCGTTTAGATACTGTTTTACCATCCTCGCCTGGTATGATCGACTCATTTTGCTTCAGTATGGTGCAGACTCGCAGGGCCAAGTTGACTACATTCTGTTACGCGTCGGGCGCATGGTGATGCGCGGATTGTTCTTCCAAGGTGCAGACGGAACGACAGGAAACGGCGTGCAGGTAAGAGTAGGATTAATTCCTCATAAGTCATGAAGGAACAACACAAACACAAGAAAACGAACAAAACAAGCGTGCCTCTGGCTGGGGAAGCTAACGGAATAGCTACACAGGGAAAACTAAGGCGGAACTCAGCGCAAGAAACACAAGGAACAAACGTAACACGTTGCATGACAGCAAACACAAGCACCAGACTGAGTGAGGCGACAGGCATGAATAAATAGTTCTCTGATTGGTGCCCGGGAACAGGTGAGCGTCTCAAACACTAATCAGAGGCAGGTGAAAACAATCAGCACCCACGACAACCAAGAAACACAAAACAGGGGTGCTGAAACAGAACTTAAACCACAAGTGAATCAAAACCTGAATAAACGTAAACAAACTATGATCCGGGCAACGAATCATAACACAATCTCTGTCATGTGTTTGATGATTTATTTCTTTAATTCAATCTACTTCTTCTTTTCAGCACTGTCTTTCACACTCACTTTCTTCCTTCCAATGGTTGGAAAGAGACAACTCTTTCTTCAAAACACTCAAATTGAGGCAATTTTAAATTGTATTTAAAAAAAACAACTAACAACTCAGTTTTATGCAAATGTTTCCCATTGAAAAAACAGTTTGTAACTAGCCCATCGCCAGTTTCCAGCAACATTTTAACATGCAGGTGGGAAAAATACCTTGCTTAGCTTTTATGATGTTCTGGAAATCAGGAATTTTCAAGTTCTTTGTGTGACCTTTGAGGCATATTTCCTAAAATGTTGTTGACATTTACAGTAATGCATATACTGTACATTCTGATGTATTACTATACCTTAAGTACAACACTGTGGCGGGTTGGAAACTTGTTTGCATTAGATTGCTGTTACTGAAATATATTACACGTATATCCAGGCGTTACATGCACTGATGACGAATGCATTAAGCAGGGGTGTCAAACTTGTTTTCATCGAGGGCCACATTTGCCTTCAGAGGGCCGGCTTTTAAATGTATGTTTGCATGCTCGTAATAACCTGTGATTAATCATGAATAATCAAAAGTGAGTGATGCATCTGACTTTAAAAAAATTATAATTGGACAGCATATGTATAATCACCTCAATATATTATTTCACAATTGCAGATGCATTTGAGTCTAGATAGTTTTATGTGCAAATTGATGGATAAAAGGTGACAAGAAGATATTTAACTATTTGTTTTTTATCTGTACATACATATTTTGTAAAACAGTATATCATAATATAATATTTAACCCCAACAACAAATGTTGTAACTGTAGAGGGGCGGATATTATAAGTTGTATTTATTTCAGCTCCTTTTCATTCATTATTTATTTGGGGCGGTGTGGCTCAGTTGGTAGAGCCAGCAACTTCAGGGTTGCAGGTTTGATCCCCACTTCCACCATCCTAGTGACTGCCCTTGTGTCTTTGGGCAAGATACTTTACCCACCTGTTCCCAGTGCCACCCACTTTGGTTTAAATGTAATTTAGGTAATGGGTTTCACTATGTAAATCGCTTTGAGTCACTAGAGAAAAGCGCTATGTAAATATAATTCACTTCACTTATTTTAAATGTTATGTCGATTGTTTTTGTTTGACCTTAAATGAATGAAATAAAACAGACAAACAAACAAACAAATATTTGGCATAATTAGATATTATTACAGTTTAAAAGATATATTATTTTTTTGGGTCAAAATTAATTTAAAAAATAAAAGAAGCATTTTATTGAGACACATTTTTTCCAGGCTTTTGTGGGCCACATGAAATGATGTGACGGGCCAGGTCTGGAGTGTGTCACCTGTGCATTACGGTCTCCCAAAAAATGAAAATTGAATAGGAAAGGTGAGCTTCAGCATGTTTTTATATCTCCTACAAAAACAGCACATTCCCCCAATAAAAGCACAAGAAAAGCTTGCTTGCATGAATGCTGAGCTTGATGCGGAAAAAAACAACCAATGTCTATTGCAGCCAAATTTTTATGATGGTCTGGCATTCTCTTTTTTTTTCCATTTCGCTGTGTCAATTTTGATTTATTTCCTTCCTCAACTTTGATTTCACACCTCTTATTATAAGTCCCAGCACAGGAATATGTGTATGAAATGAAACTCCGCTGGGAAATACGGGTGTTTTGCAGCTATTATCCCAAACGAAATGATTTCAACTTTGAGGTGAAGACAATATTGCACCAGTACGACCCTGTGTCGCCTACAAATATGATGGCGTAACCACGCGGATCTGATCGGCAAACATGAGTCGTTCGAAACAAATCCTTTTGAAAACGCCACAATCAAAAAGGCACAGCAAGTCAGCTCATTGAACACTCTCCTTCCAGTCCGGAAAACCACTAAACTAATTCAATCATGGCCCCCTTGATTTCCAAAATCACATAATCTGCTGACAAGCCATTTTGCAGTTGAGTTTGAGCGCAATAACCACAGTCTTTCGCCTGAGTTCTCTGGGACATGACATTTATGCTAATATGTTCCGCAGTTGTCGCCATAAAAGAAAGTAGTGAAAAAGCAGTGCGGTTTCAAACACCCAGTCGTTCACTTTGCGTTATTCTATTTTATTTCATTTCGAGAGCAGACTTGCATAACTGGTATATATCATTATGCCGTATGCTTACCCACATTTTGGCCCAAACTAACCCCAAAATACCTTTTAATCAGGCTCTGGCTCAAGTCGTTCCAGGCAGATGCCCACCCAAAGCTAAGTCTTGGTTCTGTGAAAAGTGTGTCAAAGTGCTTTTTTTATGCATCTTAAATGTCTATAGAGCAGGGGTCTCCAACCTTTTGTCTTCTGAGAGCTACTTTTACAAAACTGAAATGGCAGGTAGCTTCATTTTCATATCTAGTTTCAAACCAAACGAAGGGAATAAGCGGTAACACTTTAGTATGGGGAACATATTCACCATTAATTAGTTGCTTATTAACATGCAAATTAGTAACATATTGGCTCTTAATTAGTCATTATTAAGTACTTACTAATGCCTTATTCTGCATGGCCTTATTATTAACCCTAACCCTAACCCTAACCCCAACCCTAAACCTAACCCTAACCCTAATACCTTACTCTGCATGACCTTATTATTTATCCTAACCCAGGGGTGTCCAAAGTGCGGCCCGGGGGCCATTTGCGGCCCGCAGGTAATTTTTTAACGGCTCCACGGCACATTCTAAAAATACGATGAAAAAAAAATAAAAAACATAAAAAGTGGTATAAAAGAGCAAACAGGTGAAATGTAACAAGAAAATGTTGCATTATTTACTCTAATAACACAAAGCTGCCATGCAGGCTGTTTCTTTCTTTAAAAAATAACAATGAATCAAAATCAATGTCATTATGAATTATTGACCTATTCAAGGCTCCATTTACTTCACATTAAATATTCCACATTGAGATATTTTTTGGGGAAAATGTTGCATATTTTTTGGTTGCCATTCAAAAAATAAAGTTTTTTAAAGAAGGGCCTAAAACGAACAAACAAAAAACATAAACAACAACAAAACTTATAATTGACGGATAGATCTGAAGTTGATCTTGAGACTATTGTGGTAAAAGTTTAAAAAAATGTTGGATTTATTTTTTTAAACTTTACTGAGCAGTACAATTTTGAATCCCCAATAATTTTAGTGGGACTTTTTTTTTTTAAGTGTCATTGCTCAAAAAAATAATGAATTAAAATCAATGTTGTTATGAGTTATCGACCTTTTTAAGACTCCAATTATTATATAATCTCAAATATTCCACTTTAAAATTTTATTGGGGGAAAATATTGCATATTTTGTGTTTTTTTCCATAAAAAAAAAGGTTTTCCTTGACAAAAATGGCATACAACTTAAATCTTTAAAAGCGTTATATTGACAGATAGACCTAATGTTGATCTAGAGATTTAAACCTTGAATAATAATAATAATAATAATAATACTAAATAATGACACATTTGTAATATTTTTTTTGACCAAAACCTTTTGGGGTCCCCGGGATCAAGTCTGAGTGGATGCCTAAATGTATCTTTTTTATACATATATTGTATTGGTTTTTAAAATAAAAAATATCAAAATGGCCCCCGCTTGCTTTGATTTTTCAGTGTGCGGCCCTCAGTGAAAAAAGTTTGGACACCCCTGTCCTAACCCTAACCCTAACCCTAACCCTCAAACCCTAACCATAACCCTAACCCCAAACCTAACCCTAACCCTAAAACCAAACCTAACCCTAACCCTAACCCTAACCAAATAACTCTAAATTAAGTCTTTGTTACTTAGAATATGTTCCCCATACTAAAGTGTAACAGAATAAGCTTGCTTTGCCAGAACAAGAACAACATGTTGGCATATCCACAACTCACATTTTATTTTATTAAAAAAATCAACAAACATTTTTGCTCATCTGCATCTTGTATTTCAGTATGCATTTCTTTCTAATTCAACTTTTTTTTTTTTAAAGAGGTTAGATTATGAATTTTGTTTTACAACTTTTAAAACACTTCCCCGTGGTCTACGTAACATGTAATGGTGGTTCTTTGGTCAAAATGTTGACTGTTTTGAAGGCGCTTTCAGACCTCATGATGCGCCGTTTTGTGGGTGGTCTTTTTTACGTGCTTCCATTTTGAAAGACTCTTTTCCCCGCCATCTTTGTTGTGTTTTTAGGGCTTTCACGTCGAGTCTACTGACAGATATATTGAACTATACCAGGGGTCGGCAACCCAAAACGCTGAAAGAGCCATAATGGACCAAAAATACAAAAAAATAATCTGTCTGGAGCCGCAAAAAATGAAAACCCTTATATAAGTGTTATAATGAAGGCAACACATGACGTAAGTGTCTCTATTAGCTATGATAGCCTACTATCAAAATGACTATGTGTCGTCTTTGTTGACAGAAATGTTGAAATTTAATATGTATTCTATACATTTTTACAACACTAGAAAACATTAGTAAATCAGAGGATACTCAAAAGTTGAGATAACTCCTGGAAAATACAGGCTTTTAATGGCCAAAGGTATAGATGTGTGTGTCCAAGTTAAGGCTGTCTTCTTTTAATAGATTTATTACAATCTTTGGCAAGCTAGGTAACGTTTGCTGTGGTCTGGAACAAATATGGCACACAAACAACTATCTGAAATGCAGCCAATATTACATACAGATAATGTGTCATGAGACATGCAAAACTAAATTATATACAAAGAGGATAAAAGTAAACAATATTAAATTAGCTCAAATTTACCTACAAACGAAGCATAATGATGTTAGCCTAAATAGCATGTTAGCATCGATTAGCTTGCAGTCATGCAGTGACCAAATATGCCTGATAAGCCTTCCAACAAGTCAATATCATCAACAAAGCGCACCTTTGTGCATTCACGCACAGCATAAAACCTTTGGTGGACAAAATGAGACAAAGAAGGAGTGGAAGATTTTACATGTAAACAAACTCTTGCGTCACAGTCCACACACAAACATATTAAACAGTGGGCTTTCTAACAATTAGGAAGGTTTGTCCTCAAACAAAATACATACTAAAACAAAAAACATATTTTTCTATTTTCAATCCTTTTTTTAAAAATGCTCCAGGGAGCCACTAGGGCGGCACTAAAGAGCCGCATGCAGCTCGAGAGCCGCGGGTTGCTGACCCCCGAACTATACCTACTTTGTATTAGAAATAGCAACAGCTGAGGATGCATGTGCATGTACAAGCCAGTCTGCCCTACAACAAGAGGATAGCGAAAAAGAAGGATCTCAGTGATTACAATGTCGGACTACAATGGCGGACCCACGCGAAGCAATTTGGGTAAATGTCAACCTTATATGGATAATTCGCTGATATCAAATGGGTAAATTTCAAACGGCTCGTTTCCCCAAAGTATGTAGGAAGGCGAGAATGTTTTATAAATATCTGCGCAATGCCTCCACGGTTTGATTTCACATTTTCGAGACATAAGCAGATCCCAAATACGCAAGAGCAGGTACCAATAGGTAAGAAAAGTGACCAAATATGCCTGATAAGCCTTCCAACAAGTCAATATCATCAACAAAGCGCACCTTTGTGCACAGTATGTGGGCTCTGTACCGAGGATGTCGTTGTGGCTTGTACAGCCCTTTGAGACACTTGTGATTTAGGGCTATATAAATAAACATTGATTGACTGATTGATTGAAAGTTGGCTTTGTATAATAGGGCCCCTTTAAAGGGAAACTGCACTTTTGGGGGAATTTTGTTCACAATCATTATGAGACAAGAAAACAAAAAAAAAGTAGGGTTTTTTTGCATTCTAACATGTAAAAATCGGCTTGTTCTAGATGGCTGGCAATGCAGCTAATGTTAGCAATCAATTCTACCTCTAAATCACTTTAAAAACAGTCAACAATACTTCATTTACGTTCCGTAACCTGTATAATAACCAAGCTGTAGCGACATTGTTATTGTAAGAGCGAACACGGAGGAACTCTTTTACTAGCGTAGTAACACATCGCTATGCTTCGGTATTAGCCGCAAAAGCTAGCTACAGAAAGAGATAAGCTAGCTTCTACGTCAGCACGAAACACGTTTGAGTTTAGTATATATATATATATAGGGATGATGTTTGATAAGAAATTATCGAGTTTGAGCCTATTATCGAATCCTCTTATCGAACCGATTCCTTATCGATTCTCTTATCGAGTCCTGATAGGTTGTTGTATATGGGGAAAAAAAACACAATATTTGGTTTAACAAAAGCTCACTTTTATTATATAAGAAAAAAATTAAATCTAATAAATAAATAAATATTGACTGTTACCCCCCTAAAAAAATAAAATAAAATAAATAAATATTGACTGTTGTTACCCAAAGTATATTAAGTGGGGTTTTTAAGAAAAACAAATATATACAGTAACACAAAAACAACCTGTCTCTGTGATCACTATAGGTGTATAAATAATAATTTAGTGTTAAATAAAATCAGTCCCTTGGGCACAAAACTGAAAATAATACAGCTCTCCAAAAAGTGCAATTCTGCTGCTATTTGACATAACTGTTTGTTATGATGCTTTGACATGTTTGCACTTTATTTCTTTATTGAAAGAAAATTCTATGAAGAGAAAAGTTGTTTGCAAATGTGGTTACAATGCTAAAAAATGAAAGTTAAAGCTAAAAAAAAGAAATACACTTTATTGAGTTAACATTATTTCTTTATAGGGGGAAGATGTGATGTTATGAGCTAGGAATATATCAACTACACTACCCAGCATGAAACGGGAGTGACGAGCATGCGCGGTAGCCCCAAAAAGTGTTGTTGCATGTCGTCACGTAAGAATGAGGCTATGAGCACGCTGTGAAAGTAAACGTCAAGAACTCAGCCAACACGCCTCGTCTGCATTATTTATAATTAGACAGACAACACATATACAGTGTGATTTTGTTTTGTTTACAAGGAAAGAAAAACAAAAGTTAAAAAAGGGAGATGTCATATATGTTGTATATACTGTATATGTATGTGCTGCGGTTGCTTTAAGAACGTTGCGACAGCTGCCGTAAAGGAGGTGCGTTGCTAGCCTGGTTGCTATGTTTCCGGTTGGTCGTAAAAGTGTTCGTCATGTGTTTGTACCCTGCTCAAATCTCTCAGTAAAGTTATTCATTGGATTATACCTTTTGTTTTGAACTTTATTACACCTCGGAGCGCTTTTTCCAGTCCATTGCTTTTCCTGCTTTCCCTATCTGCTCCTAATGACTGAGCTACGTGACGTCATTTCTTGTGATGTCTCACGGGGCATTTCTGGTCGGGACGGAATTTGTTCCTAGCGATTCGAATAAAGAACCAACTCTTTTTCTTTACTATAGTGGTCTCGATAACGGGTACCGGTTCTCAAAAAGGGATTCGAGTCCGAGGACTCGGTTCTTTTCTTATCGAACAACCGGGAAAACCGGTTTCGAGTATCATCCCTATATATATATATATATATATATATATATATATATATATATATTATTATTATTATTTATCATTCATTTAATTAGACTTTATTTATTTTAGAAATGCGTAATTGTATGCACATTAGATTTTTCAATAGTTTTTAAGAGTCCCTTCTTTTGCAGTATATTTGATTAGTATGTATTTGTGTAATCAGTCTGATTTAAGCCTTCATAATAATCTTTGTGATGAACACGTGCTTTCATATCGTTTGACAAGGTGTATTCTGTAAAACTATAAGTAGGTTAAAGGCCTACTGAAATGAATTTTTTTTATTTAAACGGGAATAGCAGATCCATTCTGTGTCATACTTGATCATTTCGCGATATTGCCATATTTTTGCTGAAAGGATTTAGTAGAGAAAATCGACGATAAAGTTCGCAACTTTTGCTCGCTGATAAAAAAAGCCTTGCCTGTACCGGAAGTAGCGTGACGTCACAAGCGGTAGTGCTGCTCACAATTCCCGTTGTTTACAATGGAGTGAGAGAGATTCGGACCGAGAAAGTGACGATTACACCATTAATTTGAGCGAGGATGAAAGATTCGTAGATGAGGAACGTTACAGTGAAGGACTTGAAAGGCAGTGATGGACGTATCTTTTTTCGCTCTGACCGTAACTTAGGTACAAGCTGGCTCATTGGATTCCACACTCTCTCCTTTTTATATTGTGTATCACAGATTTGTATTTTAAACCATTTTAGATACTATATCCTCTTGAAAATGAGAGTCGAGAACGCGAAATGGACATTCACAGTGACTGAACATGTAAATACACGATTAATAATTCAGCTTTGCGAAGCTAAAAAAAAATAGAAGCTAACCTAGCTACGTAGCCAACTTGATAGCAGCAGTCTCAAATGCAGATGGAAACTAAATTAAAAAAAACCTGACTGGATGGATAGACAGAAGACCAATAATACTATTAAACCATGAACATGTAAATACACGATTAATAATATTCCGCTTGGCGAAGCTAAAAAAACAGAAGCTAACCTAGCTACGTAGCCAACGCGATAGCGCCAGTCTCAAATGCAGATAGAAACTAAATAAAAAAAAACCCCTGACTGGATGGATAGACAGAAGATCAATAATACTATTAAACCATGAACATGTAAATACACGATTAATAATATTCAGCTTGGCGAAGCTAAAAAAACAGAAGCTAACCTAGCTGCGTAACTAACTTAGATGCGGCGGCGGGCGTTGTACGCTTTTGACGACACCCCGGCCGCCATCAGAGTCGGCAAGAAACATATATTTCCCCAAAGTTACGTACGTCACATGCACATATCGACACGCACGTACGGGCAATCGATCAAATGTTTGGAAGCCAAAGCTAGACTCACCGTAGTGCGTCTGCTATCCTGCTCAAAACACAACACAACCTCCTGGTGTTGGTGTTGCTGTAGTCCGCTGCTCCACCGGCTCCAACTTTATTTGCAGTCTCCAGTGTCCATTAAACAAATTGCTCAATCGCTTTATTAACAAGCGGTAACTGTTCAAAAAGTAACGCACACACATACACGAGCTGCTGTTAGCCAAAAGTCACGGCACACACTCAAGTTCTCCGCCAACTCACTCGCGCATGCGCGTTCCCCAAACCCTTAAAGACACAGTACACTAATGCAAATATCACGGATATTACAGTATTGTACTTAGCCGCTAAGACACCGATCGATCCCACCTACAACGTTCTTCTTTGCAGTCTCCATTGTTCATTAAACAAATTGCAAAAGATTCAGAATACTGTGGAATTTTGTCAAAGAAAACAAGAGGCTTTTCTATCGGGTCCGATGGGGTCCAACCACTTCCGTTGCTTTTGTGACGTCACGCGCATAAATCATATCCAAAGGAGTTTTTCAACCGGAAGTGTGGCGGGAATTTTAAAATTGCACTTTATAAGTTAACCCGGCTGTATTGGCATGTGTTGCAATGTTAAGATTTCATCATTGATATATAAACTATCAGACTGCGTGGTTGGTAGTAGTGGGTTTCAGTAGGCCTTTAAATGTAATTATTGGAATACCATTAAAATCAAGAGTAAGATTACTAATTCAGTGGTAATACTTTAGTGGTCCCTGGGCCCCTCTGCAGTGGAAAAATTGGGCCACCTCGGTCAAAAAAGTTAAGAACCCCCTGCAAGTTAAGAACGGGAGCATTGTTGTGTTTTTTTTTTTTTTAAGGAATTTGCTGCAAAAATCAGGAGCATTCTGGTGGGGTTTTTTTTAGGAATTTGCTGCAAAAATCCAGAGCATTCTGGTGTTTTTTTGTGAGGAATTTGCTGCAAAAATGTTCGTCCCCCGAGTTTTGAACTGAACTCGGCATTGTGTCAGCCACTGCACACAATGCACAGTTGCACATGTTGCTATAAGTTCTGTGTAAAAGGCAAAAGGTGGGAACATGTCAGATCTTCAGTTTCGACTCTGACGGTGACATTTTGATGGATTTCTCTAAAAGAGGCACACACAAAAAGCCTGATAAGGTTTTATCTGAACCAAACTGCACTGCTTGGTGGAAAACATACAAACACACATAAGACAGCTAAAAATCCAATGTATCCAGCAGATTTCCCCCGGTCCTTTATAAGCTCATTCAGCATAAACACTCCGCAGCTGCCTCCCGGGCCCTCGCAGGGCCCATTGACGCCCAGCATGCTACCGTGAACGCAGCGCTGAGCTGACATATACAGTATGTGTGCGGCGCTCCGATTGTAAAGCGACTCCGCAAAAAAACAACACGTCCACACAGCGGGCTCTGCAAGCTGCGCTCTAATGTGCTGCTGCTAAATCAATAGCTAATTCAGTTTAAAGCTCAAATCATTACTCCGACGGCCCCGCGCTGTCTTCCGCTATTACAAGCACTGGTCTTCCAGCAAGCCGGCGCCGAGGGGAAGTGTGAATGCCATGGAGAGGGGAAAAAAAAAAAAAAAGCAGGTCTCAGTTTAGTTCAGCGTGTGTGTTAATTATCTCGGCAACAGCAGCTGACCAGACGTTGTCATCACACCGAGACTTGTCCGACAACCTGGGGGCGCACTTTAAACTCACACATGTTGTACATTTACAATGCTTGCTCCACTTAAATCAGTTACGCTAAACTTAATCACACAATTCGACGTGTCTAAAAAGGAGGAGGAAGAAGCAGAGCTGAGTTGATCCTACCTACACTGCAAAAACTGAAATCTTAAGTAAGATTAAATATCTCAAATAAGGGTGATATTTGCTTATTTTCTGTCTGATAAGATAATTCTTCTCACTAAGCAGATTTTATGTTACAGTGTTTTACTTGTTTTAAGGGTTTTGGTCCTAAATGATCTCAGTAAGATATTACAGCTTGTTGCTGAGATTTTATGACCTATATTGAGTAAAACATGCTTGACACTAGAATATCAACTGTTGCAAAGCTGTGTCATCAACACTCACAAGTATAAAACTACTTTTTTAAATTAATAATTTCTTATTTCGAGCATGAAAAAAAAAATCATGACTTTGACACAATTGTGTCTCATATTAAAACAGATGACAGCCAAATGGACTTTGCTGTTTTATTTTAAATGAAACAATAGAAAATACGTACTCATTTAGTAGTACAGTTGTTATTAGTGAGAATATACTTATTTTAAGGTATTTTTGGGTTCATTGAGGTTAGCTAATTTTACTTGTTTTGGAAAGTCTTGACAAGCCAAATTTTCTTGTTCTATTGGCAGGTAACTTTGCTTAGTTTAAATAAAAATACCCCTCATTTTTTTATTTTTTTTTAATAGTTTTTGAACACTGACTTTTTGCAGTGTAGTCTCCATGTCCTAGCAAAGCCTTGTGACTGTCGTAGGCTATGTCTACACTAAGCCGGATAACACCTTAAACAAATCATTATTTAGCCTAAACTAGGGCTGCAACTAACGATTAATATAATAATCGATTAATCTGTTGATTATTACTTCGATTAATCGATTAATAATCGGATAAAAGAGACAAACTACATTTGTATCCTTTCCAGTATTTTATTGGAAAAAAACAGCATACTGGCACTAAACATATTGTGATTATTGTTTCTCAGTTGTTTGCACATGTTGCAGTTTATAAATAAAGGTTTATAAAAATAAAAATACAATTTAAAACAATTTTAAATTTAAAAAAATAAAATACAAAAAATTTGCCTCTGCGCATGCGCATAGCATAGATCCAACGAATCGATAAATAAATTAATTGCCAACTATTTTTATAATCGATTTTAATCGATGTAATCAAATAGTTGTTGTAGCCCTAGCCTAAACTCCGTTTAAGCTACACTAAACCATCGTTTAAGGTCCCCCAACTCGGACAATTTTTTACACGGGTCAATCAATCAATCAATGTTTACTTATATAGCCCTAAATCACGAGTGTCTCAAAGGGCTGCACAAGCCACAACGACATCCTCGGCTCAGATCCCACATCAGGGCAAGAAAAAACTCAACCCAATGGGATGACAATGAGAAACCTTGGAAGGGACCGCAGATGTGGACACCCCCCCCCCTCACCCCCTGGGCAACCGGTGCAATGGACGTCAAGTGGATCTAGCATAATATTGTGAGAGTCCAGTCCATAGTGGATCTAACATAATAGTGAGAGTCCAGTCCATAGTGGATCTAGCATAATAGTGAGAGTCCAGTCCATAGTGGATCTAACATAATAGTGAGAGTCCAGTCCATAGTGGATCTAACATAATAGTGAGAGTCCAGTCCATAGTGGATCTAACATAATAGTGAGAGTCCAGTCCATAGTGGATCTAACATAATAGTGAGAGTCCAGTTCATAGTGGATCTAACATATTAGTGTGAGAGTCCAGGGTAAGTGTGCCGTGTATTTCTTGAATCTCCGGCTCTTAGCTCATCGATCGTTGACAAACTGAGTTCGGAGAGGAAGTGACACCAGAAAGACCGCGCCCCACACAGGAAGTGACGTCAGAAAGAACGCGCCACAGCCAGCTTCATAATAAAGCGGTTTCGTAACTCGGAGCTAACCACTGGAAATATGGGGGCGAGTCATCCAGACGTGCCCGTGTTTGTCCTTCCGTCTGTACAAACGCTTGTGGAAATCACACATGAATACCTTAAGAGAAAGCGATTGCAGCTATTTCGGATACAACACTTCTCAGACGGCAAGAGAACTTTCCAATGTCCGGGTCAGCTGTGATTCTACTTACCGAAAAACTTTGTCCATTTGTCGAAGGAGAGTCAACGAGAATGTGGGCTGCCGTGGATGTGATAAAAAAGAGGTAGCGTGTGCTTTGTATTATTACCTGGCCGTCGAGGGAAGACTATGGAAAACGGCGAATGCATTTGTACTGGCAAAGCGGACAGTATCAGTTATTGTCTTCCATGGTCCAGATATTTTGAAGAAACTAGAATATAAAACATGTTTACAGTTATTTCACCTTTTTTTGTTAAGTACATAACTCCACATGTGTTCATTCATAGTCATTTTCAGTGACAATCTACAATGTAAATAGTCATGAAAATAAAGAAAACGCATTGAATGAGAAGGTGTGTCCAAACCTTTGGCCTGTACTGTACAATGTAACAACAATATGTAATATATACAATATTTACCATATTTTGATAATTTTAATCATTTCCGGGACTGATTTCTTCCACGCATTGATTTCTGTTTCCATAGCAGTGCACGTCTGACTTCTGGCAACAACTTTGTGTTCCTGCTTCTGGAATCAAACACGTGTGTGTTCTAATCATGGCAGATTCGGTAACAAACAACAAGGACAATTATTTTTGGACAAATGAAGATTCACCACCTTATCTTTTTGAAGCTGAATATACGGAGGATGAACTACTGCTTATAGAAGCCAGCACGAAGAAGAGGGTGAAACATTGGAGCAGACGGAAGACGAAAGAGTGAGGTAAAAACTGTGGAACTTGGAGACAAGCTATTTCGACATAAATGGATTACTTACCCAAAATCAACAGGAAACGTACCTGGCCACCTGGACCAGACGAACAACGAGTGAGTCACTTTAATATCGACCCATTCTCCGCGCAGCACGTCATGCGTGTTATTACAACTACAGTACATAGGCTGGCTGGCGAGCTGTGTACAAATAAAACATGAAATGTGGGCTAATACCTTACAGACACTGTAATATAATTGTGTCATATCGCATTGTGTTGTGCATTACAAACTCAAACTTGGTTTGTGTTGACGTAGAAGCTTATCTCTTGCAGTAGTTAGCTTTTACAGCTAATACCGTAGCATGGCGATGTGTTACTACGACAGAAAAAGAGTTCCTCAGTGTTCGCTCTTACAATAACAATGTGGCTACAGTTTAGTTGTTATACATGTTACGGAATGTAAATGAAGTATAATTGTTGACAGTTTTTGAATGCATTTTTAAAGTGATTTAGAGGTATAATTGATTGCTCCCATTAGCTGCATTGCTAGCTACCTAGAATGAGCCGATTTTTACATGTTAGGATGCAAAAAAAACTAAAAAAAAGTTTGTTTACTTGTCTCTCATAAAGTGTGTGAATGATTCCAAAATTCCAAAAAAGTGCTGTTCCCCTTTAAGTTGAATATGCTCAGTCCGTTCTGAGCGCTTGACAGCTTGTTTCCCTGCCAAGGGCTTGAGCTGGTACCGAGGCTGCAACCGTCACATGCAACAAAGGTTTTTCGAAAATATGGCGCCATTTGACTTTACGTGAATTGATACACGGTAGTACCCACTTTGGTCGGTACCTATTAAAGTAAATACACCAGGGTAGGCGTTGCTAATCGGGAGAAAAAGGATAAACAATGTGCAATTGTAAATGTATCAATCCATATGTAAAGTAATTCCATTTGACACATTGTATAGTAACAAGTATAGTAGTATATATCATATATCAATATTGTTTAAGTTCATTGCTCAATTTTGATTCACATGCTATAGTTTTTAATTTGTGCATTTATTTCCCTTTATTACATGTCAAACTGAGACAGAGGTTTAAAAAAAAAACAACGTATGTATCATTAATCCGTTTCATGATTTTACTCCGCATATTGAGATGCTAAGGTGTTTAGTATTGTACATTATTATGTAACAAAGAAACAAACAAACACAAACGGATTTACGGAAAAACCTTACGGATCATTCAGTCACAAATGACACGATTCCGTAACAAAACAAGTAAATTAATGTAGAGTATAGGATTCTTTATGGTGTGGTTGAAAGACAGGCTGTTGTTGTTATGATACATTTCCTCGGGGCTGAGATTAGATTCAGCAGTACGAGACAAGATTGATGAGACAAACAGGCCAGAGGGAGAGAGTATTTGTAAGATTTCATTTACTGCATCATAGAATATGATTTGACAAACTGCTGCTCATCTTTAGTTCTTGTGAATGTAACCATGACAACTGTGGGCGGTGTTAGGCTTGGGGGCCTACATCACCAATATTATAACAGAGTACACTGCAATGTTTTATTTATTTATGCTAAACATGCATTTTACTAATACTGCTGCTACTTGTTTAGTACTAATGCATGTAGAGCAGATAATAAGCAGGGGCTTCCATGATATTATAAGGATATAACAATATGAAAACAATACATCACAGTTATTGTGACCAAAATGATCACAGTATTGTTGAATATGCTCAAAAAGTGCTTATACACACTGATATCGTTTAACCAAGTTGTATTTAAAGACCTTACATTGGAATAAGTCTGAAATATTGCATGACAGTGGTTCCAAATTCCTATTTTTTTTGTCCTGTTCAGCTACTCAGGCAAATCATATTGTTGATGTAGATGCCAATATCGGCTGTACAAATGTACTTTACAAAAGAGAAGTGTGGGATACTTCTCTTGTTGCCTTATTTGTATTTGACTTTATTAAATGGATTTATATTATTATTTGGTGCAGCCGGGCCGGAGCAGGAGGGGATAGAAAGAGAAAAAAAAGGAAGACAGAGGGGGAAATTGCGGGGACAAGAGGGGGATATGACAGAGAGGCAACAACAACAGCAAACACAACAATAACAACAACAACAATAGAACAACATCAGCAAATAGGATATGTACAAATATGATGGTAAAAGTGATAGCATAGAAGCAATAAGTGAAATAAATAATAATACAAAAATGACAATGAGCATTATTACACTACAAATGGAGCAATACCAATACCAATAGAAATAGTGCTATTGATAATGAATAATAACAATAATTACCTCTGTTATCAACAATACAATTGTTCAAATGCAACAATACATACCGTATTTTTCGGACTAGACCCCCCGCAACCCTGAACTGGACAAGCGGTAGAAAATGGATGGATGGATGGGATAAGTTGCAGTTTTTTTCATAGTTTGGCCGGGGGTGCGACTTATACTCAGGAGCAACTTATGTGTGAAATTATTAACACATTACCATAAAATATCAAATAATATTATTTAGCTCATTCACGTAAGAGACTAGACGTATAAGATTTCATGGGATTTAGCGATTAGGAGTGACAGATTGTTTGGTAAACGTATAGCATGTTCTATATGTTATAGTTATTTGAATGGCTCTTACCATAATATGTTACATTAACATACCAGGCACGTTCTCAGTTGGTTATTTATGCGTCATACAACGTACGCTTATTCAGCCTGTTGTTCACTATTCTTTATTTATTTTAAATTGCCTTTCAAATGTCTATTCTTGGTGTTGGGTTTTATCAAATACATTTCCCCAAAAAATGCGACTTATACTCCAGTGCGACTTATATATGTTTTTTTCCTTCTTTATTATGCATTTTCGGCAGGTGCGTCTTATACTCCGGTGCGACTTATACTCCGAAAAATACGGTATATTTAATGATAACTTCAAATACAAAAGAAAGCAGATAAATGGAGGGGAAGAAAGAGAAGCCAACTATATTAACCTTGTAGATTGTTATAGTAACAATAGGTTAAGTTTTGTCAGTGTGCCATGTGTTATCTAGTTTCCCCTAGGGCAACAACGTTAATATATGTTTGATGAAACGTGGTTCCAAAATCTTTGTTTTTTTAGACATATTAAAATGTAAACATGATTCACTCCAATATAATTGTGTATGCGTGTTAGAAATAAACTAAAATCAATCAAACTTGGGCTGTTTTCAAATAAAATCATAGTCAGGGGTTGATCTGTGCCCTTAACTGTGCACATGCTTTTGCGGAATGTAATAAAGTATAGTGTTATAACAAGTACTGTACACTAGGGTTTGCCATCAACGCTGCTTATCTCGTCTTGGCATGGAAAATAGCTATGCTAACAAGGGCAGTCCTGCTTGCATTGTTTACAATGCCTGTGGAGCCTGAGTTCAGTGTGTGTAGGTCAACATCCAACATCTCCTTTGTGTTCCGAGCTGCCTCATGTCCTTGCTACACTTGAGAGACAATCCTACAAGAAAGCACGAGCTAAATGGGGCACCATCTTTGATCTGATGGGGTGCGCAGCCATTGGCCGGCAGCCACAAAGGGAGCTTAGGAGACGAAGAAGGCCCCTCAGAAACATGGTGTAGCTTTTGCACAATGGCTGCCGCCGCCGCTGCTGCATGAACACTGCGGGACTCAAAGTGCAGCGACATGAGAGACCTGATGGTGGGCTCTTGTTGTCGCAGTTTGAGCGCCAACCCCCCACGTCCTCATATTGTGTTTGTTCCTCAAAGCTTTTGAAGTCACTTCAAAATGCAATCTGAAGCCAGCTTGTTTTGTTGCAATGTGCACCAAGCTGACCATTGAGAATAGGACAATAATAACTGTGCTACCCCACAATTATTTACGTTTGCAAACAGTATTAACAAGTGAAGATTCAGTTTTGACCGATCAGTAGGCCTTAAAGGCCTACTGAAACCCACTACTACCGACCACGCAGTCTGATAGTTTATATATCAATGATGAAATCTTAACATTATAACACATGCCAATACGGCCGGGTTAACTTATAAAGTGACATTTTAAATTTGCCGCTAAACTTCCGGTTCGAAACGCCTCTGAGGATGACGTATGCGTGAGACGTAGCCCGGCGAACACGGGTATGCCTTCCACATTGAAGCCGATACGAAAAAGCTCTGTTTTCATTTCATAATTCCACAGTATTCTGGACATCTGTGTTCGTGAATCTGTTTCAATCATGTTCATTGCATTATGGAGAAGGAAGCCGAGCAAGCAAAGAAGAAAGTTGTCGGTGCGAAATGGACGTATTTTTCGAACGTAGTCAGCCACAAAATATATAAGCTTTATGAACCTTGGGTTAGGTGAACGGTCTTTTGGGCTGAGTGATTGTGTGTGTTGATCATGTGTTTGAATTGTATTGGCGTGTTCTATGGAGCTAGGAGCTAGCAGAGGAGCTAGGAGCTAGCATAACACGTACCGTACCGTACGTGCGCGTCACGTACGTAACTTTTTAAAAATATATAAGCTTTATGAACCTTGGGTTAGGTGAACGGTCTTTTGGGCTGAGTGATTGTGTGTGTTGATCAGGTGTTTGAATTGTATTGGCGTGTTCTATGGAGCTAGGAGCTAGCAGAGGAGCTAGGAGCTAGCATAACAAACACGCAGGTGTTATTATGCAGGATTAATTTGTGGCATATTAAATATAAGCCTGGTTGTGTTGTGGCTAATAGAGTATACATATGTCTTGTGTTTATTTACTGTTGTAGTCATTCCCAGCTGAATATCAGGTACCGTGAGTATGCAGCCTTGGCTGCTAAACATTCGATAACTTGACCGTATGTGCGCGTCACGTACGTAACTTTTTTAAAATATATAAGCTTTATGAACCTTGGGTTAGGTAAACGGTCTTTTGGGCTGAGTGATTGTGTGTGTTGATCAGGTGTTTGAATTGTATTGGCGTGTTCTATGGAGCTAGGAGCTAGCAGAGGAGCTAGGAGCTAGCATAACAAACACGCAGGTGTTTTTATGCAGGATTAATTTGTGGCATATTAAATATAAGCCTGGTTGTGTTGTGGCTAATAGAGTATATATATGTCTTGTGTTTATTTACTGTTGAAGTCATTCCCAGCTGAATATCAGGTCACCCCCGGCTCTCACAGCATCTTCCCTATCTGAATAGCTTCAACTCCCCACTAGTCCTTCACTTGCACTTTACTCATCCACAAATCTTTCATCCTGGCTCAAATTAATGGGGAAATTGTCGCTTTCTCGGTCCGAATCTCTCTCACTTCATGCGGCCATCATTGTAAACAATAGGGAACTTTGCGTATATGTTCAACTGACTACGTCACGCTACTTCCGGTAGGTGCAAGCCTTTTTTTTATCAGATACCAAAAGTTGCAATCTTTATCGTCGTTGTTCTATACAAAATCCTTTCAGCAAAAATATGGCAATATCGCGAAATGATCAAGTATGACACATAGAATAGATCTGCTATCCCCGTTTAAATAAAAAAAATTCATTTCAGTAGGCCTTTAAGGTGACGGTACCAAAATGTTAACAAGTCTATTTGTCATGGTAGCACCAAACCCTAAAATGCAGGGATGGTAGGCAAAATGCAGAGAAGAAGCTGTTTTATTTAAGACAAGGCAGGCAAAAATCCAAAGGCACACCATTATCATTAGTCAACAATCCAGTGTTGCAAAGAAGGCGACAATGGCAAACCCCCTTCTGTATTTATATAGCGCTTTACTATACCTGGAATTATATCTCAAAGCACTTTACATCACAGTCACCCTTTCCCAGATGATGATGACTGTTGGTGAATATTATAGTAGGCGACGGTGCGGCAAGTGTAGCATGCTTGGCACTATCATTTTAAACTGTGACCTGTAGCTACTTGGTATTGGATCCATACCAAAATGTGTAGTATCACCTAAAACTTATATAATGTATCATAACAACAGAATAATATGTGATTGTTACATTTTAACAGAGGTGTAGATCAGTGGTCCCCAACCACAGGGCCGCGGCCGATTGGAAATAAAATTTAAAAAAGTTTAAAATTTAAAAAAATTGTTTTTGTTTTTTTTATTAAATCAACATAAAAAACACAATATATACATTATATATCAATATAGATCAATACAGTCTGCAGGGATACATTCCGTAAGCACACATGATTGTATTTCTTTATGAAAAAATAAATAAATAAATAAACCCCCATCCCCTTCGGTCCGTGGGACAAATTTTCAAGCGTTGACTGGTCCGCAGCTACAAAAAGGTTGGGGACCACTGGTGTAGATGACACATGTTAAAATGGAAAGTAAACAGATATTAACAGTAAATGAACAAGTAAATTAATAATCCATTATACTGCTCGTCCCTCCTAGTTTTGACAAAATAATAGAACGGGAAATGACACAATATGTTACTGCATATGTCAGCAGCGAAATTACGGGTTATATGATAAATGGGTTCAACTGGTTTAGCGCTTTTCTACCTTCAATGTACTCAAAGCACGGTGACACTATTTCCACATTCACCCTATTCATACACACACTGATGGCGTGAGCTGCCATGCAAGGCCCTAACCACGACCCAAAGGTGAAGTGTCTTGCTCAAGGACACAACGGACATGACAGGGATGGCAGAAGCTGGGGATCTAACCAGGAACCCTCAAGTTGCTGGGACAGCCACTCTACCAACCGAGCCACGACATCCCACAAATTAGGAGTCTTTGTTTGTTTACTTATTACCTAAAGAGAAGTTGTCTGGTATATTTACTGTCTTATTTTATGATGCCAAAACTGAGTTTTGAGTGCAATAAGAAACATATGTTTAATGTATCGTAAGATTTTATGATAAAACAAAGCCAATAATGACATTTTTGTGGTCCCCTTTATTTTGAAAAGTATCGAAAAGTATTAAAATACATTCCAGAATACTCCAGAATCTAACATCCTGCTACAGATTTAAAAAAACAGGTTATGGAAATAACTGTGGAGCAAAATGTATGCAAAATTTACACCCAGGCATATCCAATACACCTTATTTGTTCTTTTAAAGAACATCCAGGCAATATCTCAATTCCCCCAGCACTAATCTATCTGCTTGTTTGAAAATAGTGGTCTCAAATTTTTTTTTCCTGATTCTTACAACATTTTTCTGTGTTCATGTTCTCCCATTTTTGAGGAAAACAATGAAATATTAAGAAATGCTTGCTATTTTTTCCCATAGTAGATCAATGAAATGTCCTCAAATGACGACCCATGACTGCTGCACCAGGTCCACTACTAACCACATTGTGAAGTATGCGGACGACACAACAGTAGTGGGCCTCATCCGTGACAACAACGACATGGACTACAGGGAGGAGGTGAAACATCTGGTTGACTGGTGCAGAACCAACAACCTGGTCCTGAACGTCGACAACACCAAGGAGATCATCGTCGACTTCAGGAGGCACCAGTCCAGCCACACTCCACTCTTCATCAACGGCACAGCAGTGGAGATCATAAGCAGCACCAAGTTCTTGGGGGTGCAGATAACTGAAAATATGACCTGTTTCCTACACACCTGAGCTCAAGAGCTCAGCAGCGCATGCACTTTTTGCGTCGGATGAAAAGAGCACAGCTCCCTCTCCCCATTCTTACCACATTCTACAGAGGCACTATAGAGAGCCTACTGGCCAACAGCATCTCTGTCTGGACTGGAGCCGGCAGTGCCTCAGACTGGAAGTCTCTGCAGAGAGTGGTGAGGACGGCGGAAAAGATCATCAGGACTCTTCTTTCTCCTGTCCAGGAGATCGCAAAAAGCCGCTGCCTGACTAGGGCTCATAAAATCTGCAAAGACTTCTCCAACCCCCACCAAGGACTGTTTTCACTGCTGGACTCTAGAAAGAGGTTCCGCAGCCTCCGTAGCAGAACCTCCAGGTTCTGTAACAGCTTCTTCCCTCAGGCCATAAGACTCTTGAACGCATCATAATAATCCCCTCAATCCCCCAAAAATGGATTAACTCGCTGGAATATAAAGACAATATAACATACATCCATAAACGTGGATGCATATGCAAAATTGCAATATATTTATCTGTACAGTAACCTTATTGTTCTTTTATCCTGCACTACAAGGAGCTAATGCAACAAAATGTTGTTCTTATCTGTACTATGGTTGTACGGTATACCGGTATTAGTATAGTACCGCGATACTAATGAATAATTTTCGGTATGATACCGTCTCTGAAACGTACCGGTCCCGCAGTAAAGGGAGAATGGACGCATTTTGGCTTAAAAACTAATGAGAAAGGTGAAGTTATAACACTGAAACGCCCTAAGGAAGGGGTGCTTTAAGACATGGCTAGCTAGCTAGCGGCTAACGTCCAGCCCCAGTTGGCAGTGTTTTAGTTACTTCTAAATCCCTAATCCTCGCCTCCATGGCGACAAATAAACAAACAAAACGCCATTGGTGGATCGACACCGAACATCCACTGTAATGATATCAAGTACAAGCACGTATCGAGTCGATACTACTATGATTACGTCAATATTTTTTGGCATCACAACATAATCTTTCGTTTTTTCAAAATGTATCGTATGTTTATAAACTCAGGAAATATGTCCCTGGACACATGAGGACTTTGACAATGACCAATGTATGATCCTATAACTACATGGTATCGGATTGATACCCTAATGTGTGGTATCATCCAAAACTAATGTAAAGTATCAAACAACAGAAGACTAAGTGATTATTAAATTTTAACAGAAGTGTAGATAGAACATGTTGAAACAGGAAGTAAGCAGATCCATCTATCCATCCATTTTCTACCGCTTATTCCCTTCGGGGTCACGGGGGGGCGCTGGAGCCTATCTCAGCTACAATCGGGTGGAAGGCGGGGTACACCCTGGACAAGTCGCCACCTCATCGCAGGGCCAACACAGATAGACAGACAACATTCACACTCACATTCACACACTAGGGACCATTTAGTGTTGCCAGTCAACCTATCCCAAGGTGCATGTATTTGGAGGTGGGAGGAAGCCGGAGTACCCGGAGGGAACCCAAGCAGTCATGGGGAGAACATGCAAACTCCACACAGAAAGATCCCGAGCCCGGGATTGAACTCAGGACTACTCAGGACCTTCGTATTGTGAAGCAGATGCACTAACCCCTCTTCCACCGTGCTGCCCCCAAGTAAGCTGATTTTAACAGTAAACGAACTAGTGGATTAATAAATACATTTTTTACCACGTCCTTAGTAATGTTGACAAACTACCGGTAATAGAATGTAAAATGACACAATATGTTACTGCATACGTCAGCAGACTAATTAGGAGCCTGTGTTTGTTTACTTACTACTAAAAGACAAGTTGTCTTTTATGTTCACTATTTTATTTAAGGACTTAACTGCAATAAGAAACATATGTTTAATCAACCCTAAGATTTTTGGTTGAAATAAAGCCAATAATGCAATTTTTTTGTGGTCCCCTTTATTTAGAAAAGTACCGCAAAGTACCGAAATAATTTTAGTACCGTTACCAAAATATTGGTATCATTACAACAGTAATCTGTACAGCAAAGTTCAAATTTGAATGACAGTAAAAGGAAGTCTAAGTCTAAGTCTAAGTCTCTAAATGCACGTCTAGTGTAAACCGGACTGTTGTGTGTGTTGTAGGGTGCACCAATGGTGATGGCTGTTGTATTTGCTGGTTCATTGGGCAGCAATGGGTTGTGGGACTCAGATAAAACTCTACTGTAGCAACACACACACATAGTTCTGGCTTCCCACTGTGCTGTTGCTGGCTAATACATTTTTTAGAACAGGCTTCAGGACGGTAGAATTAACACAATCCAATGTTTCCTGGCCAGGAAACCAAGAAGCTGATTTTGTGAACATGTGTGCAGCTCTTTAGTACATGCTCATTTGGGATGCAATCCATCTGTTGTGTTGTTCAATTCCAATTGGTTCTGTGCACGTTCCCTCTGAATCGTTAAGTGTAGCTGTTTCTCTTCCCTTTAGTGTGACTAAACACATGTGCCACCTCTGTCCCCTCCGGTATTCATAGCATAAACCTGCAGTGAGCAACAAAAAAAAATGTGAAAAGACCAGTTGTTCAATCTCTATATATCTGAAAAACACAAACTGCTGAGCGGTGACTCATATATCAGTCTATTATATACTGCGAGTCTGACTGTATTAAACAAATGGCCAGGCCTGCAGCTGGAAAAGAGAGGCAATATGGAGAGAGCAAGAGGTTATTGTCTAATTTAAATCTTGGCAGCTTTCCCAGAGCTGCACCACATTCCAATTTGTGGCTGTGTTGCTTGGCACTCCCGACAGAGGTCCGGCTGCAAATACTCCCGGGCTCCTCTCCAGAAATGTGTCTGCAAACTGACAATCAACAAGTTGGCAGGGATTAAGCGCAGACAGCCGAGCCAAATCAGGTAGAATAATGAAAAACGTACAACCATGGATTGTGTCACGACTGTCACTATTGGAGTACCGTTTCAACTTTTCTCTCTTCCATGTTGCACAAAGTACCAGCAGCTGGGAAAGACATCTGCGAAACATGTAGCAGCCGCAGAACGGCTGAGTGGGCTTTTAGAGGCAATTAGCTTTTTCGAGCTTTTTCTCTTCAGCGTACTATTGTGCCTTCATCTGCCAGACTGACAGCACACCAGGACATTATTAGCAAACCTGACGCACTAAGTTGCAGATATTGTTTTCCTCCTGACAGCGGCCATTAGGCTAAGTGTCTGGCTCAGTTATTTAAACTCCCTAAATGTCACTTGAAGGTCTCCGGCTCGCAAGTGACAGCTTTGAATAATTACAAACAACTCAAGGTAGTGGCGTTTTAATAGGGGATTCATCGAGAAGTGGCGTTTTTTACCAAAATACTTTTACTTCTCCGGTGTCTACCGTTGCCTTCGGGGAAATGCATGGTGCCACGGTAATAATGTGCAGGGATTCGGTACTAGCGTTTCCCAGTGGGAGCTATACTCTCACATTATTGCACACAATCTCAGGTTTCTCACATGTCTGTGCGATCTTGCAAATGGAGCTTGCAGGGTAATGTGATTTGAGAAGAGAGAAGACAGAGCTGAAGAATGATCCCAGAGAGAGCCTGGATGATGGGAGAACAAAGTGTCTTTATTTGGATGGAACATTCAAATAAACTAATGTAATGAGATGTTATATGATACAGAACAGTCATTTGTGCAAGGATTCCTGGATTATAGAAACAGAAAAGGCATCTGTTGACATGCGTTTCGCATGTGCAATGTCCCCTGTTTGTTGCCTTTTGGTATTGCTGTATAGGCCTGGGCGATATATCTATAAAATTGTTGCAGACGTTTAAAAAAAACTTCCTACGGTATACCTTTTGCCCCCTTGAGCTTCCGTAGTCCTCGCTTATTTCCTTACCGGAGATCAACAAGCATAGGCCCTGTCTACATTAAGCCGGATAACTCCTTAAACGGATAATTACACGGGTAAGTGAGCCGTGTATTTCTTGAATCTCCGGCTCTTAGCTTTGTATGGACTCATCGATTGTTTACAAACTGACTTCGGAGAGGAAGTGACCCCAGAAAGACAGGAAGTGACGTCAGAAAGAAGCGGTTTCGTAACTCTGAGCTAACCACTGGAAATATGGAGGCGAGTCATCCAGACATGCCCGTGTTTCTCCTTTCGTCTGTACAGACGCTCGTGGAAATCACACATGAATACCACATGACCATTGTGTGCAGTGTTTCCCACACATTCATTTATTTGTGGCGGCCCACCACGAAAGAATTAAGGCCGCCACAAAAATAAAAAATAAATGTTTTAATTTTTTTTTTTTTATGTTTTTATTTTATTGTATTTTTTTGTTTTTTGTTTTTTGTCCTGTCCAGCTTCTCAGGCAAATCATATAGTTGATGTAGATGCCCATATCGGCTGTTCAGATTTACTTTAAAAAAGAGAAGTGTAGGTTCAAGATTTTTGGAGCTCTTTGTTCAGTGGATCAGATGTTTGATGAAGCTTTGTGTCTATATACCACCACTACTGTTTTCTGTTTATTTGTTACTGACTGTGGCAGGACACCTCTGCCTCTGTTTCACTTTATGTTGCTGGTAAATAATATGGTTGTAGTAGTAGGCTAAAGTTAAATTTTTATAATATATATTTTTTGTAAGAACCACAATTAATAAATATATTTCAGTGAATAACTTATTGTTCAAATCTGTACATAAATATGTACATAAAGTGTTGTAATTATATTGTAAAATGGATGGATGGATGGATGGATGTTTAAAACAAAACTGTTATTATTAATTAGTAAGTATACATTTTTTGAGCCTTTTTAGAGAAAATCATATCATTGTAGTAAATTATGCAAATTACTCGATGATGTCATGGTGACCACGCCCATAGCTACGCCCATAGCTACGCCCATAGCCACGCCCCCACCGCCACAGGTATCTTGGCAGTTTATGGGAAACACTGGTGTGTGTGTGGACGAGGATAAGGTTAGGTGGGATTTACCCTGCATAACCATAGAAGGGGCCATAGCAAAACATGGCTAATGCTAATGCTAACGAGAGCGAAACGTTTTTTCCAAAGAAAATAAGTGTTGTCAGTGCTTAAGAATAGTGGGCATGGAACAAATGACTGCACGCTGCAAAGTTTGTTTAAAAAAGGCAGCAGCCCAACTTATTCCAGCATCTGAAACAGCATCCAGCCGAGTGAGGGAAATACATCTCACTACGAGGCGAACAAGACTGCCACAACAAACAAATTCAAGCTAAAAAGCAGCTTCTGCATAGGCTTCTGCAAAAACTCGAGTGGAATTATAACATTTATTCATCATTATAGTGATACATTACATGTGCATGAAGTGTGCATTGTCTTCAACAGTAGTACACAATAACAACAATTGTGTACTTTCCAACAACTTTTTTTAAAATAAAATAAAATAAAAACCTGTTTTGAATAATCTCTGTCATTTGTATTCAATGGTTTCTCCAAAAAAGGGGGGGAGAAAAATTCGGGAAAAATAATGTAACTCAATTTTTTTTGTCAAAAAACCCCACTCAGGCCTATTTGTGTCCACAGGGCCAAACATGGTGCTGTGGCTTAGTTGGTTAAAGTGCCTGTCTAGTAAACAGGAGATCCTGGGTTCGAATCCCAGCAGTACCTTTTGGGGCAGTACTATCTCTGTATGCAAGGACAAATTCCACTGTTTACCTATCAAACTAAGGAAATTTGGAGATGAAAACACCTGAACGTATCAAATTGGCCATTGCGTGTTTCATTTAAATAGCTGCAACCTTACAACCTTACAGGCTTACAACGTAAATGTCCCACATATATTAAGAGTGCCTATCTGTTACATCATACATGGTGTTGTGGCTTAGTTGGTTAAAGCGCCTGTCTAGTAAACAGGAGATCCTGGGTTCGAATCCCAGCAGTACCTTTTAGGGCAGCACTAGCTCTGTATGCAAGGGCCATTTCCACTGTCTACCTATTACACTAAATTTGGAGATGAAAACATTTGAACATATTAAACGTTCTTTTTTTGTTGCCTTGGAATAGCTGTGAATCTGCTTTAATGCAACTGGACACAGCCCAACACACTATACACACAAATGTACATGGTACTGGATCTGTATGCAATTTATATGCAATAATATATTTGCTATTCTATGTCGCTTTGGAAAAGTTCTAGTTCTACATTGCACAGGGCCAAACATGGTGCTGTGGCTTAGTTGGTTAAAGTTCCTGTCTAGTAAACAGGAGATCCTGGGTTCGAATCCCAGCAGTACCTTTTAGGGCAGCACTAGCTCTGTATGCAAGGGCCATTTCCACTGTCTACCTATCACACTAAAGCAGAGTAGTAGATTTTTGTAAAAAGCTTTTATAATTGTAAAGGACAATGTTTTATCAACTGATTGCAATAATGTAAATTTGTTTTCACTATTAAATGAACCAAAAATATGACTTTTTTTATCTTTGTGGAAAATATTGGACACAGTGTGTTGTCAAGCTTATGAGATGTGATGCAAGTGTAAGCCACTGTAACACTATTGTTCTTTTTTAAATGTTTTATAAATGTCTAATGATAATGTCAATGAGGGATTTTTAATCACTGCTATGTTAAAATTGTAACTAATATTCATACTGTTGTTGATAATATTAATTTTTGTTTCACTACTTTTGGTTTGTTCTGTGTCGTGTTTGTGTCTCCTCTCAATTGCTCTGTTTATTGCAGTTCTGAGTGTTGCTGGGTCGGGTTTGGTTTTGGAATTGGATTGCATTGTTATGGTATTACTGTGTATTATTTTGTTGGATTGATTAATTTAAAAAAATAAATCAATAAAAAAAAAAATATATATATAAAAATCGATTTTTTAAAAATGAGAATCGATTCTGAATCGCACAACGTGAGAATCGTGATTCGAATTCGAATCGATTTTTTCCCACACCCCTACTGTTTACTTATCAAACTATTTAAATTTGGGGCCGGAAACATCTGAAAATGTTGAAATTACACATTCTATGTTTCAATTAAATTGCTGTGAATCTGCATAAAAGCAACCTATTACCGTTACAAGGTAAATGCCCCACACATATTAGATGTCCTACCTGCCACTTAATGCATGGTGCTGTGGCTTAGTTGGTTAAAGTGCCTGTCTAGTAAACAGGAGATCCTGGGTTCAAATCCCAGCAGTGCCTTTTGGGGCAGTACCATCTCTGTAAGTAAGGACAAATTCCATTGTTTGCCTATCAAACTAATGAAATATGGAGATGAAAACACCTCACTGTATCAAATTGGCCATTACATGTTTAAATAGCTGCAACCTTACAGGCTTGCAACGTAAATGTCCTACATATATTAAGATTGTCTATCTGCAACATTGTATGTGGCTTAGTAGGTTAAAGTGCCTGTCTAATAAACAGGAGATCCTGGATTGGAATCCCAGCAGTGCTTTTTAGGGCAGCACTAGCTCTGTATGCAAGGGCCATTTCCACTGTCTACCTATCACACTAAATTTGGAGATGAAAGCATTTGAACATATTAAACATTCCTTTTTTTGTTGCTTTGGAATAGCTGTGAATCTGCTTTAATGCAACTGGACACAGCACAACACACTATACACACAAATGCACATGGTACTGGTTCTGTATGCAATATATATATATGCATTAACATATACGCTATTCTATGTTGGTTTGGAAAAGCTGTGAATCTGCATAAATGCAACTTCTAGTTCTACATTGCAATTTTTTACAGAAGTGGTTACCTATCAGGTGCTGTGGCTTAGTTGGTTAAAGTGCCTGTCTAGTAAACAGGAGATCCTGGGTTCAAATCCCAGCAGTGCCTTTTGAAGTGAAAGGAGCTTAGTGCATACGTATTTAACCGCTAAAGTTTTAGAGTTAATCTCGTCATCAGGAGCGGGAGCATGAGGGTACAGAGCACAAACTCTGCATACAAGGACAAAACACACTGTTTACCTATCAAACTATTGAAATTTGGAGACAAAAAAGTCTGAACATATCAAATTTGCCATTCCATGTTTCAATTAAATTGCTGTGAATCTGCATAAATGCAATCTATTACCGTTACAAGGTAAATGTCCCACACATATTAGATTTTCTACCTGTAATGTTACATGTGGCGCTGAGGCTTAGTTGGTTAAAGCACCTGCCTAGTAAACAGTTAATCCTGGGTTCGAAACCAAGTATTACCTTTTGGGCAACACTAATTGGTATGCAAGGACAAGTTCCACTCTCTACCGATCAAACTTATGAAAACATATTAAATGTGCCTTTCCATGTGGCTTTGGAATATCTGTGAGTCTGCATAAATGCAACTTATTTGGGTGTTCCAATGCAAATTTCCGATTACAGATTTAATTGTCTATCTACAATATAAAACATGGTGCTGTGGCTTAGTTGGTTAAAGCGCCTGTCTAGTAAACAGGAGATCCTGGGTTCGAATCCCAGCAGTGCCTTGTAGTGCAGCACAAACTCTGTATGCAAAGACAAATCCCACTGTCTGCCAATTTAGCTAATGAAATTTGGAGATTTGTTGCTTTTGAATAGCTGTGAATCTGCTTAAATACCACCTCTGGTGCTACATTGCAAACTTTTACAGATTTGATTGTCAATCACATCTGCACATTTTTACAGTTTTGATTGTCAATCGCAGGTGGTGCTGTGGTTTAGTTGTTTAAAGTGCCTGTCTAGTAAACAGGAGATTCTGGGTTCAAATCCCAGAGGTTCCTTTTGAGGTGAAAGTAGCTCAGTGCTTGGAAATGTTAGAATTAATCTTGTCAACAAAAGACCTTCAAGCGGTGCTGTGGCTTAGTTGGTTAAAGCGCCTGTCTAGTAAACAGGAGATCCTGGGTTCAAATCCCAGCAGTGCCTTTTAGGGCAGCACAAACTCTGTATGCAAAGGCAAATTCCACTGTCTACTAATAGAACT
The DNA here is from genome assembly GCF_033978785.1 of Entelurus aequoreus. NCBI lineage: Eukaryota > Metazoa > Chordata > Actinopteri > Syngnathiformes > Syngnathidae > Entelurus > Entelurus aequoreus. The sequence continues at coordinate 20,380,151 of NC_084732.1, forward strand.
AATGACATTTGAAGATGGTTGCTTTCGAATAGCTGTGAATCTGCTTATATAACTCTTCTGATGCTACATTGCACATTTTTACAGATTTTATTGTCAATCAAATCTGCACATTTTTGCAGATTTGATAGGCAATCTCAGGTGGCGCTGTGGATTAGTTGGTTAAGGCGTCTGTCTAGTAAACATGATATCCTGTGTTCAAATCCTGGCGGTGCCTTTTAGGGCAGCACAAACTGTATGCAAAGACAAATCCCACTGTCTACCAATTGAGCTAATGAAATTTGGAGATGTTTGCCTTTCCATGTTGCTTTCGAATACCGTATTTCTTTGAATAGCCGCAGGGGCGTTAATTAATTTAAAACCTCCTGTCACTCCTGCGTTTACCGGAAACCGGCGGGATGGCCGTGCATGCGGTAATTATTTTAAAACCTCTTCTCACTCCGCCGTTTACCAAAAGGAATCCATAAAATTTAGGCGTGCGCTTTGAGTGTGATGTAAGCATACCATCATGAAAACCACATTTAATTAAAAAAAACGTTATTATGGTCTTACCTGTACTTATAAATGGAGTCCATTTGCAGCTCCTTCTGACCAAAAGCATCGATAACTTGTTTATAGAAGTCTTCATTATTTTCTTTTTTCAGTTTTAAAAGTCTCTCTGTCTCGATGGAGATATTCCTTTAATTATTACCTCCTGCTTCGATTGAAAGTCCAGTTTAGAAAACTGTTTTATTTTAGATACCGGTATGTAATCCTCCTTGTTAAAAGGAAGAAAAAAAAATCTCTTGCTGCGTGTGTTCACTTCTTCTGCAGTACCGGAAGTCGCAAGAAGGATCACTAGCGCGGCAGCGCCCTCTACCACCAGGAGGCGGGAGTCATTTAATGACTTATACAGTATTTCACACACGCAGCTACGGTATATTAATAAAACATAGCTGCTTACTGTTCTCTTTAGCATACTGTACCGGTATTCAATAGCTTGGACCTTAAATCCTACTGAATAGCTCTTTATCTTTTTTCCTTTGTGCGATTGTAAACTACTGAAAGCAGCTTCCTCCATTTTGAAAATGAGGACAGATGCGTCACTCGTGACGTAACGAATTTGACCCGGTGGAAGTTCTAGCCATATGCTAAATATTTTGCAAAACGAGTTTGACCCGGTGAAAATTATAGAAATGCAATAATAAAATTAATATTTTGCGAAACGAATTTGATCCGGCTTCAATAATAAACCGGCGATAAGGCCAAGCATGCGTTAATTATTTTGAGAAACGAGTTTGACCCGGCAGTAATTCTAGACGTGCAAATACTATATTCCCTGCGCCAATTCAAGGAAATACGGTATCTGTGAATCTGCTTAAATACCGCTTCTGGTGCTGCATTGCAAACTTTTACAGATTTGATTGTCAATCAGATCTGCACATTTTTACAGTTTTGATTGTCAATCTCAGGTGGTGCTGAGGATTAGTTGGTTAAAGAGCCTGTCTAGTAAACAGGAGATTCCGGGTTCAAATCCCAGTGGTTCCTTTTGAGGTGAAAGTAGATCAGTGCTTGGAAATTTTAGAATTAATCTAGTCAACAGAAGACTTCCAAGCGGTGCTGTGGCTTAGTTGGTTAAAGTGCCTGTCTAGTAAACAGGAGATCCTCTGTTCAAATCCCAGCAGTGCCTTTTAGGGCAGCACAAACTGTATGCAAAGGCAAATTCCACTGTCTACTAATCAAACTAATGACATTTGGAGATGGTTGCTTTCGGATAGCTGTGAATCTGCTTAAATAACTCTTCTGGTGTTGCATTGCACATTTTTACAGATTTGATTGTCAATCAAATCTGCACATTTTTGAAGATTTGATAGGCTATCTCAGGTGGCGCTGTGGATTAGTTGGTTAAAGCGTCTATCTAGTAAACATGAGATCCTGGGTTCAAATCCTGGCGGTGCATTTTAGGGCAGCACAAACTGTATGCAAAGACAAATCCCACTGTCTACCAATTGAGCTAATGAAATTTGGAGATGTTTGCGTTTTCATGTTGCTTTCGAATAGCTGTGAATCTGCTTAAATACCACTTCTGGTGCTGCATTGCAAACTTTTACAGATTTGATTGTCAATCAGATGTGCACATTTTTACAGGTTTGATTGTCAACCTCAGGTGGTGCTGAGGCTTAGTTGGTTAAAGAGCCAGTCTAGTATACAGGAGAGTCTAGGTTCAAATCCCAGTGGCTCCTTTTGAGGTGAAAGTAGCTCAGTGCGTGGAAGTTTTAGAATTAATCTACTCAACAGAAGACTCGCAAGCGGTTCTGAGGCTTAGTTGGTTAAAGCACCTGCCGAGTAAACAGGCAATACTGGGTCCGAAATTCAGCATTGCCTTTTGGGCAGCACTAATTGGTATGCAAGGACAAGTTCCACTCTCTACCGATCAAACTTATGAAAACATATTAAATGTGCCTTTCCATGTGGCTTTGGAATATCTGTGAATCTGCATAAATGCAACTTCTAGTTCTACATTGCAATTTTTTACAGAACTTGTTATCTATCAGGTGCTGTGGCTTAGTTGGTTAAAGTGCCTGTCTAGCAAGCAGGAGATCCTGGGTTCAAATCCCAGCAGTGCCTTTTGAAGTGAAAGTAGCCTAGTGCATACGTAGCTAACCGTTAAATGTTTTAGAGTTAATCTAGTCATCAGGAGCGGGAGCATGAGGGTACAGAGCACAAACTCTGCATACAAGGACAAATCACACTGTTTACCTTTCAAACTATTGAAATTTGGAGACAAAAACATCTGAACATATCAAATTTACCTTTCCATGTATCAATTAAATTGCTGTGAATCTGCATAAATGCAACCTATTACCGTTACAAGGTAAATGTCTCACACATATTTGATTTTCTACCTGCAACTTTAACAATTGGTGCTGTGGCTTAGTTGGTTAAAGTTCCTGTCTAGTAAACAGGAGATCCTGGGTTCAAATCCCAGCAGTGCCTTTTGGGGCAGTACTATCTCTGTAAGTAAGGACAAATTCCACTGTTTACCTATCAAACTAATGAAATTTGGAGATGAAAACACCTGAACGTATCACATTGCATATTTCATTTAAATAGCTGCAACCTTACAGCCATACAGGCTTACAACGTACATGTCCCACATATATAAAGATTGTCTATCTGCAACATTGTATATGGCCTTGTGGCTTAGTTGGTTAAAGCACCTGTCTAGTGAACAGGAGATCCTGGGTTTGAATCCCAGCAGTGCCTTTTAGGGCAGCACTAGCTCTGTATGCAAGGGCCATTTCCACTGTCTACCTATCACACTAAATTTGGAGATGGAAACATATTAAACATTGCTTTCTTTGTTGCTTTGGAATAGCTGTGAATCTGCTTTAATGCAACTGGACACAGCACAACACACTATACACACAAATGTACATGGTACTGGTTCTGTATGCAATATATATATATATATATCCATTAATATATTTGCTATTCTATGTTTCTTTGGAAAAGCTGTGAATCTGCATAAATGCAACTTCTAGTTCTACATTGCAATTTTTTACAGAATTGGTTATCTATCAGGTGCTGTGGCTTAGTTGGTTAAAGTGCCTGTCTAGTAAACAGGAGATCCGGGGTTCAAATCCCAGAGGTTCCTTTTTAGTTGAAAATAGCTCAGTGCTTGGAAATTTTAGAATTAATCTTGTCAACAAAAGACTTTCAAGCAAACAGGAGATCCTGGGTTCAAATCCCAGCAGTGCCTTTTGAAGTAACAGTAGCTTAGTGCATACATATTTAACCGTTAAAGCAGTGGTCCCCAACCTTTTTGTAGCTGCGGACTGGTCAACGCTTGAAAATTTGTCCCACGGACCGGGGGAGGGGGGAATTTATTTATTTATTTTTTGTATTCATTTTTATTTTTTTATATTTATTTTTTTGGTCATAAAAAAATAAAATCATGTGTGCTTACGGACTGTATCCCTGAAGACTGTATTGATCTATATTGATATATAATGTAGGAACCAGAATTATTAATAACAGAAAGAAACAACCCTTTTGTGCGAATGAGTGTAAATGTCGGAGGGAGGTTTTTTGGGTTGGTGCACTAATTGTAAGTGTATCTTGTGTTTTTTATGTTGATTTAATAATTGTTTTTAATAATTTTTTTTATTATAATTATTATTATTTTATTTTATTTTATTTTATTTTTTCTTGTGCGGCCCGGTACCAATCGATCCACGGACCGGTACCGGGCCAATACAATTTGGTATTAAAAACATCTGAACATATTAAATTGACCTTTCCATGATTTTTTTTGAATATCTGTGAATCTGCATAAATGCAATTTATTCTGGTGTTACATTGTAAATATCCCTCACAGATTTTAATGTCTATCTGCAGGTTAATATGTCCAACTGCAGGCTCAGGCCAACCACTCTGAACATTGACACAGGAGTACAGTTTCAGTCTGCAAACTGCAAATCTTTACATATTTGATTGTCAATCTCAGGTGGTGCTGTGGCTTAGTTAAAGTGTCTGTCTGAGATTATGACAACAAATCCCAGTGGTTCCTTTTGAGGTGAAAGTAGCTCAGTGTGTGGAAGTTTTAGAATTAATCCAGGCAGGAGAAGTGGTGCTGTGGTTTAGTTGGTTAAAGTGACTGTCTTGTAAACAGGAGATACTGGGTTCAAATCCCAGCAGTACCTTTTAGGGCAGCACTTGCTCTGTATGCAATGACAAATTCCACTGTCAACTTATCAAACTAATGAACTTTGAAATGAATACTTCTGCTTTTCCATGTTTCATTTAAAATGCTGTCTATATGCATAAATGCAACTTAGTTTGGTGTTACATTGCATTCTGTCACACATAAGATTGTCCAACTGCAGGGTCAGTCCAACCTCTCTGAAAATTGACACGGATATACGATTTCAACAGCTTCACGTGTGGCGCTGTGGCTTAGTTGGTTAAAGCGCCTGTCTAGTAAACAGGAGATCCTGGGTTCAAATCCCAGCAGTGCCTTTTGGGCAGCACTTATCTGTATGCAATGACAAATTCTACTGTCTACCGATCAAACTTATGAAAACATATTAAATGTGCCTATGTACCGAGGATGTTGTTGTGGCTTATGCAGCCCTTTGAGACATCTGTGATTTAGGGCTATATAAATAAACATTGATTGATTGATTGATTGATTGATTTGAATGTGGCTTTGGAATATATGTGAATCTGCATAAATGCAACTTATTTGGGCAGTCCAATGCAAATTTTCCCTTACAGATTGAATTGTCTATCTACAATGTAAAATATGAAGCTGTGGCTTAGTTGGTTAAAGCGCCTGTATAGTAAACAGGAGATGCTGGGTTCGAATCCCAACAGTTCCTTTTTGGGCAGCAACAACTATGTATGCAAAGACAAATCCCACTGTCTACCAATCGAACTAATGCATTTTGGAGATGTTTACCTTTCCATGCTCCTTTCGAATAGCTGTGAGTCTGCTTAAATACCACTTCTGTTGCTACATTGCACATTTTTACAGATTTGATTATCAATCAAATCTGCACATTTTTACAGATTTTATTGTCAATCTCAGGTGGTGCTGTGGCTTAGTTAAAGTGCCTGTCTAGTATACAGGAGATTCTGGAAACAAATCCCAGTGGTTCCTTTTGAGGTAAAAGTAGCTCAGTGTGTGGACGTTTTAGAATTAATGCAGGCAACAGAAGTGGTGCTGTGGTTTAGTTGGTTAAAGTGCCTGTCTTGTAAACAGTAGGTACTGGGTTCAAATCTCAGAAGTCCCTTTTAGGGCAGCACTTGCTCTGTATGCAATGACAAATTCTACTGTCTACCGATCAAACTTATGAAAACATATTAAATGTGCCTATGTACCGAGGATGTCGTTGTGGCTTATGCAGCCCTTTGAGACATCTGTGATTTAGGGCTATATAAATAAACATTGATTGATTGATTGATTGATTGATTGATTGATTTCCATGTGGCTTTGGAATATATGTGAATCTGCATAAATGCAACTTATTTGGGCAGTCCAATGCAAATTTTCCCTTACAGATTGAATTGTCTATCTACAATGTAAAATATGAAGCTGTGGCTTAGTTGGTTAAAGCGCCTGTATAGTAAACAGGAGATGCTGGGTTCGAATCCCAACAGTGCCTTTTTGGGCAGCAACAACTCTGTATGCAAAGACAAATCCCACTGTCTACCAATCGAACTAATGAATTTTGGAGATGTTTACCTTTCCATGCTGCTTTCGAATAGCTGTGAGTCTGCTTGAATACCACTTCTGTTGCTACATTGCACATTTTTACAGATTTGATTGTCAATCAAATCTGCACATTTTTACAGATTTTATTGTCAATCTCAGGTGGTGCTGTGGCTTAGTTAAAGTGCCTGTCTACTATACAGGAGATTCTGGAAACAAATCCCAGTGGTTCCTTTTGAGGTAAAAGTAGCTCAGTGTGTGAAAGTTTTAGAATTAATGCAGGCAACAGAAGTGGTGCTGTGGTTTAGTTGGTTAAAGTGCCTGTCTTGTAAACAGGAGGTACTGGGTTCAAATCTCGGAAGTCCCTTTTAGGGCAGCACTTGCTCTGTATGCAGGGACAAATTCCACTGCCAACTTATCAAACTAATGAACTTTGAAATGAATACTTCTGCTTTTCAATGTTTCATTTAAACTGCTGTCTATATGCATAAATGCAACTTAGTTTGGTGTTAAATTGCATTCCCTTACAGATATGATTGTCCAACTGCAGGCTCAGGCCAACCACTCTGAACATTGACACGGGAGTACGATTTAAAGTGATTCATGTGTGTCGCTCTGGCTTAATTGGTTAAAGTACCTGTCTGGTAATCAGGAGGTTCTGGGTTCAAATCCTTGCAGTCCCTTTTAGGGCAGCACAAACTCTGTGTGCAAAGACAAATTCCACTGACTACCAATCAAACTAATGAAAATTTGAGATGAAAACATCTGAATGTATTAAATGTGTCTTTCCATGCTGATTTGGAATATCTGCTTAACTGCAACTTATTCTGGATTTCCAAATCACATTTCCTCTTTTGAGGTGGCGACTTGTCCAGGGCGTACCCCGCCTTCCGCCCGATTGTAGCTGAGATAGGCTCCAGCGCCCCCCGCGACCCCGAAGGGAATAAGCAGTAGAAAATGGATGGATGGATGGATTTCCTCTTTCATATTTGATTGTCTAGTTAAAGCCACTGTCCAGTAAACAGGAGATTATGGGTTTGAATCCCAGCAGTGCCTTTCAAAGTGAAAAAAGTGTTCAGATTTAGCTGTGGAAGTTTCACAATAAATCTAGTCAAAAGGAGGCCATTCCATGTTTTATTTAAATAGCTGTTCATCTGCGTGGATGCAACTTATTTTGGTGTTACATTGCAAATTTCTCTCACAGACATGATGGTCGATCTGCAGGCTCAGGCCACCCACACTGAACATTGACACATGGGTGCTGAGGCTTAGTTGATCAAAGCGCCTGTCTTGTAAACAGGAGATCCTGGGTTCCATGTTGCTTTGGAATAGCTGTGAATCTGCTAAAATTCAACATATTATGGCGTTCAAAATCAAATTTCCCCTTACCTATTTGATTATCTAGCCACAGATGAACATGTGATACTGTGGCTTAGTTGGTTAAAGTGCCTGACTAGTAAACAAGAAATCTGTGTTCGAATCCCAGCTTTTCCTTTCAGCCAGCGCTAGCTCTGCACACAAGAACAAATTGCACTGCCTTCTACTAAAGTACCGTATTTTCCGCACTATAAGGCGCATCGGATTATAAGGTGCACCTTCAATGAATGGCATATTTTAAAACTGTGTTCATATATAAGGCGCACCGCATTATAAGGCGCATAGTATAGACGCTACAGTAGGGACTGGGGTTACGTTATGCATCCATTAGATGGAGCTGCGCTAAAGGGAATGTCAACAAAACAGTCAGATAGGTCAGTCAAACTTTATTAATAGTCTACAAACCAGCGTTCTGACAACTCTGTTCACGCCCAAAATGAATAAACAGCTGTCTTATTATTTTCCCCGAGGTAAAGTCAGTGACGTGGTGTTTTGTTTATTTTTTAACAACAGCAAGGTATAACATGTAGTGCAACATTTATATCACATAGTGGAGGGAAACTTTTCCCTGATTCAATAAACACGTAAAAAACAGTGATACTGCTACGGTAAATCAAACGTTAGTGCAATCACAATATAGTAACACTCGAAATAGTGCATAGCAATAACAATATACCGTATTTTTTGGACTATAAGTCACAGTTTTTTTCATAGTTTGGCCGGGGGTGCGACTTATACCTCAGGAGCTACTTATGTGGGAAATTATTAACACATTACCGTAAAATATCAAATAATATCATTTAGCTCATTCACGTAAGAGACTAAACGTATAAGATTTCATCGGATTTAGCGATTAGGAGTGACAGATTGTTAGGTAAACGTATAGCATGTTCTATATTTTATAGTTATTTGAATGACTCTTACCATAATATGTTACGTTAACATACCAGGCACGTTCTTAGTTGGTTATTTAGGCGTCATATAACTTACACTTATTCAGCCTGTTCACTATTCTTTATTTATTTTAAATTTCCTTTCAAATGTCTATTCTTGGTGTTGAGTTTTATCAAGTAAATTTCCCCCAAAAATGAGACTTATACTCCAGTGCGACTTATATATGTTTTGTTCCTTCTTTATTATGCATTTTTGGCCGGTGCGACTTATACTCCGGAGCGACTTATACTCCGAAAAATACGGTATCAATAACTCAACGTAGCTCAAACGTTAATGTCACACAACACAACACACAAAATAAACATGTAAAGCTCACTTTATGAAGTTATTCCTCATCCACGAATCCCTCGAATTCTTCTTCTTCAGTGTCCGAATTAAACAGTTGGGCGAATACGGCCGTCTCATCGAAGTCCTCATTAATCAAGTCAGTGTCGCTGCTGCTCTATTCCCGTGTTCTACTGCGTGACTGATCGTCTTAAGTTTAAACTCTGTGTCGTAAGCGTGTCTCTTAATAGGAGCCATTTTGGGGTCTTTACATAAACAAACAAATGGAAATGAAACAGCATGCCTCGCGCAGTCATATATCCCAGCATGCACCGCACGCTTCTTCTTCTTCTACGGGGGAAAATGAAGACGGGGGAAAATGAAGTCGGCGGCTGCTTACCGTCGTTGCGATTGATTGATTGAAACTTTTACCTGTTGGAGGCTCAATATTGGTCCATATATAAGGCGCACCGGATTATAAGGCGCACTGTCAGCTTTTGACAAAATTGGAGGTTTTTAGGTGCGCCTTATAGTGCGGTAAATACGGTAGTGAAATTCAGAGATGAAAATATCAAATTTGTCTTTCCATGTTTCAATTTAATAGCTGTTAATCTGCATTAGTGCAATGGTGAACATATCCCTCACAGATATGATGATCTATCTGCAGGCTCATGCCACCCACTTTGAATATTGACAAATAAGTACAGTGTCATTGGAACATGTGTGGCGCTGTGGCTTAGTTGGTTAAAGCAACTGTCTAGTTAACAAGAGATCCTGGGTCTGAATCCCAGCAGTGGCCTTTTAGGGCAGCAACAGCTCTGTATGCAGGGACCATTTCCACTGTCTACCCATCAAACTAAAGAAATTTGAAGATTAAAACATCTTAACATTTTCCATTCCATGTTTCATTTAAAGAGCTGTGAATCTCCATAAAAGCAACTTATTTTGGTGTTACATTGCAAATTTCCCACGCAGATTCGACCATCTACGTGCTGGTTTACAATGGCGTTGTGGGTCAGTTGGTTAAACTACCTCTCTAATAAACCAAAGATTCTGGGTTTGAATCCCAGCAGAGCATTTTAGGGCAGCACAGTTATGACGTTTGAAATCAAGACGGCCACATCCACTGAAGCTTTTCATGCGCTGGCCTTATTTGAATATAACCAAATTCTGGACAAAAATGTGCTACTTCTGCAACCTTTAAACACGGTGGATGAAGAGGAAACACAAAGACGCTGGCTATGTATGGCACATATACCAGATTAAAAAAAGTTATTTTTACTACAGTAACACTACCATGTGTATACAACCAAAAAATATCACACAAGCTTCTGTTATTGTTTACACTCAAAGCAGCCATCTTTGAAAGCCAACTCGGGGGTGGTGAAGAATCTTCGACTTGGAAATCTGATCTGGGGTGCATTCCAGTCGAAACTTAAGACAAGGAACTCAGAAATTCCGATTTCCTGGTACAAATAATAATCAGAATAATTATGTACAATATTTAGTGAACATCTATTAGGTTTGACTGAAGTTTCTTTGTTGTGTTTACATTTCTTCCAAAGGGTAGCATTTGGATCCAATTTGGAACTATCTTGTATAGACACGGAATGGGTATCATTTGGATCCAATTTGGAACTATCTTGTATAGACACGGAATGGCTGTACAGATTCAGGATGCTTCCTTATGGCACTGTGGCTTAGTTGGTTAAAGTGCCTGTCTTGTAAACAGGAGACCCTGGGTTCAAATCCCAGCAGTGCCTTCTTTGTTTATTTTTTGAGGTGAAAATAGACTAACAGTGCGTTCCAATTACCTCAGAAGACAGAGCTGGGAGTGACATCACAGCCACAGCCGATCCTAAACCAAGATAGCCACATCCGTGAAAGCTTTTCATGTGCCGGCCTTATCTGAATACAATCAACTTCTAGACAAATATACACTACTTATTCAACCTTCTAATACGGTGGACAAAGAAGAAACACAAAGACACAAGAAATATAGGACATCTATACCACATGAAAAATAAATTAACACACAATATACAACGCCTGGGACAATAACACATTTTGTTGACGAGATATTGACATACAAATTATTGTCGATAAACGATATTCTTGCCATCATTTTTTTGAGACCAAATTTACCACTGATGTAATGATGATACATAATAATAATGCTTGTATATCCTTTGAAATGCAATATACTTGTCTTTCTCATATATTTTACCATTGTAATTGGAAGGTAAAGTTTTAAATCTCCAAGTTAAATAAAACAAAAAAATGATAATAAAATATACTTTGTCTGTTAGCCAAATTTTGCATTTGAATAAAAATCTCAACCAAAAGCAATAGAATATGTTAAGGAAGGGATGGGGGGCTCTCAAATATGTACAACCAAAACAAAAAATAAAAAGGCTAAATAACAGTATTGACAAACAAAGTTGCACTTCAATATTGAACAAGTAGGCAGAGGTAGAGTTGTACATTACTTAACTAACAATAGGACCCTTTAAACCAACGGGTCCTTTTGACTGGAGGGCCGCATTGGGCGAAAAGAATTTGGCCGGGGTATAATATATATATATATATATATATATATATATATATATATATATATATATATATATATATATATATATATATATATATATATATATATATATATATATATATATATATATATATATATATACACACTAGGGCTGCAACAACTAATCAATCAAATCGATTAAAAAAATAGTTGTTGATTAATTTAGTCATCGATTCGTTGGATCTATGTTATGCGCATGCGCAGAGGCATTTTTTTTTATAAACCTTAATTTATAAACTGCAACATGTACAAACAGCTGAGAAACAATAATCAAAATAAGTGTGGTGCCAGTATGCTGTTTTTTTTTCAATAAAATACTAGAAAGGATAGCAATGTAGTTTGTCTCTTTTATCCGATTATCAATCGATTAATCGAAGTAATAATCGACAGATTAATCGATTATCAAATTAATCGTTAGTTGCAGCCCTAATATACACACACATATACATATATACTTTATATTAGGGCTGTCAACCTTAACATGTTAACGCATGTGGTTAATACAAATAAATGATCGCGTTATCAAATATGAATGATACACGCATTTTTTACACAGTCTTTGATTACGATGAGAAGCGGCCAATTTCGCTTCAAAACAGATCTTTGAATACAAATAAGGTAACTTGGTATTGCAGTGACAAACGTTTTAATCAACGTTTTTAGCACATCAAGTTTAAAATACTGCCTTAAAGCGAAACACGTATTTGAGGATGGCGCCGACAGTGTTGTCAATCCTCTTGGCGACTTATTTTGCAAACAGTTACTAGCGTCAAATCTAATTCACACCCTTCTTTTCTTTTTGCTATGGCAGAAATGCGCTCAGCTGCTGAAAGCAACATGCATATGGCGATTTATCGACGCTGGAAAACTTACCAATTTAATTTTCATTCATCGTCAGTTAATTAACTTACCGACAGGCCAACTAACAATTAACACAGAAGATGATATTATGGTACACACTCAGAGCAGCTGTCACGCCAATTTTCTTCCCATCACAAAAACCTTCCTAACCCCCATTTACTTCCGGGGTCATTTCCGCTTACGTCAGTTCCTCTTACAACGTCATTTCCTCTCACGTCATTGCCAGCGATCGATAAATCCAAATCTCCTGAAAATGGTGGTGTCACTGGATGATATTCGTCTTTATCTGTCCCAGGGGACTTATGTCAAACACCAGCAGGCTTCGCAACATTTCAAGCGGAGTGTTAGGGCCGCTGCTGCGAACTTCTGTCTTCGTGGTAACGTGCAAAAAATATTAATTAATATATAATACTGTTAAATGTCTGTACTACTTTAAATCAACATTATTGTTGAAACCATTTCACTAATATTAATTAATATATAATACTGTTAAATGTCTGTACTTTAAATCAACATTATTGTTGAAACATTTTAGTAATATTAATTAATATATAATGTTAAATGTCTGTACTTTAAATCAACATTATTGTTGATAATTCAGATGTTTTATTAACGCTGTATTATAAAAAAGAGTCAAACGAAGTGCTATCGATCGCTGTCAATGACGTAAGAGGAACTGACGTAAGCGGAAATGACCCCGGAAGTAAATGGGGGTTAGGAAGGTTTTTGTGATGGGAAGAAAATTGGCGTGACACAGCCATCATTGAAAGCCAACTTGGGGGTGATGAGGTGCTACGAGGTCGGAAATCAAGATGGCTATATCCACCAAAGCTTTCCATGTCCTGGCCTTATCTGAATACAACCAACTTCTGGACCAATATGTACTACTTCTGCAACCTTCAAATGATGAAGAAGACATATAAAGACACCAGCAATGTAAGACACATAAACCACATGGAAAGTAATTAACACACCATTTATATACGACTATCCCACAAGTTTCCGCTATTGTTTACACTCAGAGTAGCCATCTTTGAAAGCCAACTCTGGGGTGGTGCGGACTTCCCGACTTAGAAATTGGATATCGGTGGTCATTCCAGTCGAAACTTTTAAACAAGGAACTCGAAAATTACGAAATTACAAAATGGAACAAAGACTCAAAATAATTACAGTATGTACAATTTGTATTGAACATATTTTAAGTTTGACTGAAATATGGTCCAATTTAGTTTCTATGTTACATTTACACTGCTATCAGGAGGTACAATTTGGATCTAATTTGAAACTGTCCTTCCGTGGAACGGCTGTACAGATTCAAGTAGCACTGGCACTGTGGCTTAGTTGGTTAAAGCGCCTGTCTTGTAAACAGGAGACCCTGGGTTCAAATCCCAGCAGTGCCTTTTTGAGGTGAAATGAACTCAGGGACTAATGGTACTGTTCATTTACCTCAGAGCTCGGAGCTGAGAATGACGTCACAGCCGAGCGACGAAGTCCAAAAGGAAGATGGCCACATCTGTGAAAGCTGTTCATGTGCTGGCCTTCTCTGAATATAACAAACTTCTGGACAAATATGCACCACTTCTTCAACTTTCAAACACAGTTGATAAGGAAGCACACAAATATACTACCTATATAGGACACGTACACCACATGCAACAATTTAATTAACACACCTTAACAACTATCACACAAAGTTATATTCTTGTTTACACTCAGAGCAGCAATCTTTGAAAGGTGAGGACTCCACCACTTAAAAATCCAACCTCGGGGGACATTCCAATCGAAACTTCTGACAAGAAACTCAGAAATTCCGACTTCTCAGCACAAATGGAACAAAGACTCAGATATTCCGGTAGGACATTTTTTGACCAACTACAAGGTTTGCCGGAAATATTGCCCTATTTGGTTTCTATGTTACATGTACACTGCTTTCAAGAGAAGTAATGTACTTGTGGCGCTGTGGCTTAGTTGGTTAAAACACCTGTCTTGTAAACAGGAGAACCTGGGTTCAAATCCAAGCAGTGCCTTTTGAGGTCAAAGTAGCTCAGTGACTAATAAAACATTCCATTTACTAGTGTTGGGAACTTCTGACTTCCTAGTACAAATGTAACAAAGACTCAAAATAATAACGTACAATAGTCATTGAACATCTATTAGGTTTGTCGGAAATATTATCCTATGTATTTGGAACTACCGTGTATGTACTTGGAATGGTTGTACAGATTCTACTGGTTCACTAGTGGCCTTGTGACTTAGTTCCTTAAAATGCCCGTTTAGCAAACAGGAGACCCTGGGTTCAAATCTAAGCAGTGCCTTTTGAGGTCAAAGTAGCTTAGTGACTAATAATACGTTCCATTTACTAGTGTTGGGAAGTTCCGATCTCCTAGTACTAATGTAAGAAAGGCTCAAAATAATTACATACAATATTCATTGAGCATCTATTAAGTTTGTCGGAAATATTGTCCTATGTATTTGGAACGATCTTGTATAGACTTGGAATAGTTGTACATATTCTACTGGTTTACTAGTGGCCCTGTGACTTAGTTCGTTAAAACGCATGTCTTGTCAACAGGAGACCCTGGGTTCAAATTGGTGAAAGTAGCTTAGTTACTAATGGTGCCATCAATTTACCTCAAAAGTCGAATCTGGGAATGACGCCAAAGTCTGAAATTAAGATAGCCACATCCGTAAAAGCTTTTCATGTGCTGGCCTTATCTGAATACAACTAACTTCTTGACAGATATGCGTTACTTCTGCAACATTCAAACACGATGGATGAAAACAAAACATAAAGACGCGAGCGATGTAGAACATATATACCACATGAAAAATAGTCATTCACACTACAGTAACACTACCAAGTGTATACGTCCAACAACTTCCACAGAAGCTTCTATTATTGTTTACACTCAACGCAGCCATCTTTGAAAGCCAACTTGGTAGTGGAGATATGGAAATCCTATCTCAGGGGGCATTCCAGTCAAAACTTCTGACAAGGAACTCAGACATAAAGACTTCCTAGTGCAAATAAAACGAAGACTCAGAATAATGATGTACAATATTTATTGAACATCTATTAGGTTTGATTGAAATATTGTCCTGTCTGGTTTCTATGTTGTGTTTACACTACTTTCAAAAACTACAATTTGGACCTACCTTGTATAGATATGGAATGGCTGATCAGATTCAGGTGTCTCTCTTGTGGCACTGTGGCTTAGTTGGTTAAAGCGCCTGTCTTGTAAACAGGAGACCCTGGGTTCAAATCCCAGCAGTGCCTTTTTTTTTTGGGTGTGTTTTCTATTTACCTCAGACGTCGGATATGGGAATGACGGCACAGCCGAGCAACAAGGTTCCAAACCAAGATAGCCACATTCGTGACAGCTATTCATGTGCTGGCCTTATTTGAATACAACCAACTTCTAGACAAATATGAGCTACTTCTTCAACCTTCTAACACGGTAGACTAAGAAGAAACACAAAGAGATTAGCAATATGGGATATGTATACCACATGAAAAAAAAGTTGTGTCCTATTTGTTTTTTACACTGCTGTCAAAAGGTATATTTGGCTGTAATTTGGAACGGCCTTATATAAACATGGAATGGCTCTACAGGTTTAACTGGATCACTCGTGGTGCTGTGGCTTAGTTGGTTAAAGTGCCTGTCTTGTTAGACGGTGATCTGGGATTCAAATCCCAGCAGTGCCTTTTGAGCTCAGTAAGTAAGGGTTTACAAGTGGGCACTTCAGACATAATCAATGCATAATATACATTGAACATCAATCAGGCTTGTCCTATTTGGTTTCTATGTTGCGCTTAGGTACAATTTGGATGTAATTTCCAACTCGTATATGGTGCTATGGATTAGTCAGTTAAAGTGCTGGACTAGATGCTAGTAGATTCTTGTTTCAAATTCCAGCAGTGTCTTTTGAAGTGTAAGTTGCTCAGTGGCTATGGATTCATGTGTTGAAGACTAATAGAAGAATAATCCTGTACACATATTACGTTTTCCCATGTGTTGTTTATGTACAATCTTAATTTAATTTGGAATTACCATGTACAATGTATGTGAGGTATGGCTAGTGACTAATTGTGCATTCCCCTTTACCGCGAAAGTCAGATCTGGAAATGAGGTTGAGCAATAAGCATTCCAGTTATAAGGTTTGGAATCAAGATGGCCACATCCACCGAAGCTTTTTATGCGCTGGCCTTATCTGAATATAACCAACCTCTGGACAAATATGCGCTACTTCTGCAAACTTTAAACACAGTGGATGAAAAGTAAACACAGAGACGCTGGCGATGTAAAACGAGCATACCACATGAAAAAAAGTTATTTTCACTACAGTAACACTATCAATCAATCAATCAATCAAAGTGTATTTATATAGCCCTTATCACAAGTGTCTCAAAGGGCTGCACAAGCCACAACGACATCCTCGGCTCAGATCCCACTACCATATATTTACGTCCAACAACTATCACACAAGCTTTTGCTATTGTTTACACACAAAGCAGCCAAATTTAAAAGCCAACTCGGGGTGGTGAGGACTCTCCCACTTGGATATCCGATCTTGGCGGGCATTTCAGTCGAAGCGTCCGTCAAGGAACTCGGAAATTCCGTATTCCTAGTAGAGATAAAACAAAGACTTTGGTATGATATTTATTGAACAACCATTAGGTTTTACTGAAATATTGCCTATTTGGTTTCTATGTTGAGTTTACACTGCTATCAAAAGGTAACATTTTGATCTCATTTGGAGCTGCCGTCTATAGACATGGAATGGCTGTACAGGTTCAAGAAATTCATGTGTGGTGCTGTGGCTTAGTTGGTTAAAGTGCCTGTCTTGTAAACAGGAGACCCTGGGTTCGAATCCCAGCAGTGCCATTTGAGAGCTTAGTGATTAACGGTGCCTTTAATTTGCCTCAGAAGTCAAATCTGGGAATGTCGTCAAAGCAGAGCGACAAGGTCCGAAATCAAGATTGCCAGATTGCTGCCTTATCTGAATACAACCAACTTCTAGCCAAAATGCGCTACTTCTGCAATCTTCAAACACTGTGGATACAAAAGAAACACAAAGACGCTAGTGATGTAGGACACATGTACAACATGAAAAATAGTAATTTACCCTACAGTAACACTACAATGTATATATGTCCAACGACTACCAACCACGTAAACTTTTATTGTTGTTTACACTCAAATCGGCCACCTCTCTGAATTTGGAAATCTGACCTCGGGGGGGCTTTCTAGTCAAAGCTTCCGACAAGGAACTCGGAAATTCCGACTTCTTAGTAGAGATAAAACAAAGACTCAGAATAATTTGGTACGATATTTATTGAACAACCATTAGGTTTTACTGAAATATTTTCGTGTTTGGTTTCTATGTTGTGTTTACACTGCTATCAAAAGGTAAAATTTGGATCTAATTTGGAACTGCCGTCTATAGACATGGAATGGCTGTACAGGTTCAATGGTTTTATGTGTGGCGTATGTACTATATTTACTGAAAATATACAACAATGTACCTTGTGGCGCTGTGGCTTAGTTGGTTAAAGCGCCTGTCTTGTAAACAGGAGACCCTGGGTTCAAATCCCAGCAGTGCCTTTTGAGATCTTAGTGACTAACGGTGCCTTCAATTTTCCTCAGGAGTCGAATCTGGGAATGATGTGAAAGCTGAGCGACATGGTCCGAAATCAAGATTGCCTTATCTGAATACAACCAACTTCTGGACAAATATGCGCTACTTCTGCAACCTTCAAATACTGTGGATACAGAAGAAACACAAAGACGCTAGTGATGTAGGACACATGTACCACATGAAAAATAGTAATTTACACTACAATGTATGTCCAACGACTACCAACCACGGAAACATCTATTGTTGTTTACACTCAGATCGGCTATCTTTGAAAGCCAACTCAGGGATGATGAGACCACTCTGAATTTAGAAATCTGACCTCGGGGGACATTCCAGTCGAAACTTCCAAGAAGGAACTCAGAAATTATGACTTCCGAGTACAAATTCAGCGAAGACTTAGAAAAATGATGTACTATATTGACTGAAAGAATACACCAAGATATGTGGTGGCGCTGTGGCTTAGTTGGTTAAAGCGCCTGTCTTGTAAACAGGAGAACCTGGGTTCAAATCCTAGCAGTACCTTTTGAGATCTTAGTGACTAACGGTGCCTTCAATTTGCCTCAGAAGTCGAATCTGGGAGTGACGTCAAAGCTGAGCGACAAGGTCCGACATCAAGATTGCCATATCCGTGGCTCCGCCTTATCTGAATACAACCAATTTCTGGACAAATATGCGCTACTTCTGCAACCTTCAAACACTGTGGATACAGAACAAAGACGCTAGTGATGTAGGACACATCTACCACATGAAAAATAGTAATTTACACCACAGCAACACTACAATGTAAATACGTCCAACGACTACCAACCACCTCAAGGGCAGTCTGGTCGAAACTTTCGACAAGGAATTCTGACTTCCGAGTACAAATTAAGCGAAGACTAAGAAAACGTATGTACTATATTTACTAAAAAGATACAACTAGGTACTTTGTGGCGCTGTGGCTTAGTTGGTTAAAGCGCCTGTCTTGTAAACAGGAGACCCTGGGTTCAAATCCCAGCAGTGCCTTTTGAGGTGAACGTACATTAGTGACTCAAGGTGCGTTCCATTTACCTCGGAAGTTGAATTTGCTAATGACGTCACAAAAACGTGCGACAAGATAGCTACATCTGTGAAAGTTTTTCATGAGCTGGCCTTATCTGAATACAACCGACTTCTAGACTAATATGCGCTACTTCAGCAACCTTCTGACACAGTAGATGAATAAGAAATACAAAGACGCGAGCGATGTGGAACACGTATACCATGTGAAAAAGTTATTTTCACTACAGTAATACTATCATATATATACGTCCAACAACTATCACACAAGCTTCTGCTATTGTTTACACTCAAAGCAGCCATCTCTAAAAGCCAACTCTGGGTGGTGAGGACTCTCCGACTTGGATATCCGATCTTGGCAGGCATTTCAGTCAAAGCTTCCGACAAGGAACTCGGAAATTCGAACTTCCTAGTAGAGATAAATCAAAGACTCAGAATAATTTGGTACGATATTCATTGAACAACTATTAGGTTTTACTGAAATATTGTCTTTTCGGTTTCTATGTTGTGTTTTACTGCTATCAAAAGGTAAAGTTTGGATCTAATTCCCAGCAGTGCCTTTTGAGATCTTAGTGACTAACGGTGCCTTAAATTTGCCTCCAAAGTCGAATCTGGGAATGGCGTCAAAGCTGAGCGACAAGGTCCGAAATCAACATTGCCACATCCGTGGCTCCGCCTTATCTGAATACAACCAACTTCTGGACAAATATCCACTACTTCTGCAACCTTCAAACACTGTCTATATAGAAGAAACACAAGACGCTAGTGATGTAGGACACATGTACCACATGAAAAATAGTAATTAACACTACAGTAACACTACAGTGTATATACGTCCAACGACTACCAACCACAGGAGCTTCTATTGCTGTTTACACTCAGATCGGCCATCTTTGAAAGCCAACTTAGGGGTGATGAGACCTCTCTCAATTTGAAAATCTGACCTCGGGGGCAATCCGACAAGGAACTCAAAAATTCTGACTTCCGAGTACAAATTAAGCGAAGACTTAGAAAAAATATGTAGTATATTTACTGAAAAAATACAACAAGTTACCTTGTGGCCCTGTGGCTTAGTTGGTTAAAGCGCCTGTCTTGTAAACAGGAGACCCTGGGTTAAAATACCAGCAGTGCCTTTTGAGGTGAACGTACATTAGTAACTCAGGTGGTGTGTTCTATTTACCTCGGAAGTCGAATCTGCGAATGATGTCACAAAACGTGCGACAAGATAGCTACATCTGTGAAAGCTTTTCATGAGCGGGCTTTATCTGAATACAACCGACTTCTAGACAAATATGCGCTACTTCACCAACCTTCTGACACGGAGGATGAATAAGAAACAAAGACATGAGCGATGTGGGACGCGTATACCATGTGAAAAAGTTATTTTCACTACAGTAACACTATCATATATATACGCCCAACAACTATCACACAAGCTTCTGCTATTGTTTACACTCAAAGCAGCCATCTCTAAAAGCCAACTCGGGGTGGTGAGGACTCTCCGACTTGGATATCCGATCTTGGCAAAAATTTCAGTCCAAAGCTTCCGACAAGGATCTCGGAAATTCGAACTTCATAGTAGAGATAAAACAAAGACTCAGAATAATTTGGTACGATACTTATTGAACAACCATTAGGTTTTACTGAAATATTGTCTATTCGGTTTCTATGTCGTGTTTACTGCTATCAAAAGGTAAAGTTTGGATCTAATTTGGAGCTGCCATCTATAGACCTGGAATGGCTGTACAGGTTCCAACTGTTAATGCGTGGCACTGTGGCTAAGTTGGTTAAAGCGCCTGTCTTGTAAACAGGAGATCCTGGGTTCGAATCCCACCAGTGCCTTTTGAGATCTTAGTGACTAACGGTGCCTTAAATTTGCCTCAGAAGTCGAATATGGGAATGGCGTCAAAGCTGAGCGACAAGGTCCGAAATCAACATTGCCACATCCGTGGCTGCACCTTATCTGAATACAACCAACTTCTGGACAAATATCCACTACTTCTGCAACCTTCAAACACTGTCTATATAGAAGAAACACAAAGACGCTAGTGATGTAGGACACATGTACCACATGAAAAATAGTAATTAACACTACAGTAACACTACAATGTATATACGTCCAACGACTACCAACCACAGGAGCTTCTATTGCTGTTTACACTCAGATCGGCCATCTTTGAATGCCAACTCAGGGTTGATGAGACCTCTCTCAATTTGAAAATCTGACCTCGGGGGCATTCAAATCAAAACTTCTGACAAGGGACTCAGAAATTCTGACTTCCGAGTACAAATTAAGCGAAGACTTAGAAAAAATATGTAGTATATTCACTGAAAAGATACAGTAATGCAACTTGTGGCATTGTGGCTTAGTTGGTTAAAGCGCCTGTCTTGTAAACAGGAGACCCTGGGTTCAAATCCCAGCAGTGCCTTTTGAGGTGAACGTAGGTTAGTGACTCAAGGTGCGTTCCATTTACCTCGGAAGTTGAATCTGCGAATGACGTCACAAAACGTGTGACAAGATAGCCACATCTGTGAAAGCTTTTCAAGAGTTGCCCTTATCTGAATACAACCGACTTCTAGACAAATATGTGCTACTTCTGCAACCTTCTGACACAGTGGACGAATAAGAAACACTGGGACGCGTATACCATGTGAAAAAGTTATTTTCACTACAATAACAGTACCATATATATATATCCAACGACTATCACACAAGCTTCTATTGTTGTTCACACTCAGAGCAGCAATTTTTCAAAGCCAACTCAGGGGTAGTCAGGACTCTTAGACTTCGAAATCTGACCTCGGGGGCATTCTAGTCGAAACTTCCGACAAGGAACTTGTAAATTCTGACTTCCCAGTTTAAATGGATCGAAGAATTAGAATAATCCTGTACGATATTTATTAATATGTATCCATCATGTTTGCCTGAAATATTGTCTTATTTGGTTTCTATGTTGTGTTTATACTCCTATCAAAAGGTACAATCTAATTTGGAACTTCAGTGTATGGACATGGAATAGCTGTACATAGTAAAAAGCTTGCTTGTGGAGCTGATACTTATTGTATTTTCCAGACTATAAGGCGCACTTAAAATCCTTTTTTTTCCTCTCAAAACTCGACACTGCGCCTTATAACCCGGTGCGCCTAATGTACGGAATAATTCTGGTTTTGCTTACCGACCTCAAAGCAATTTTATTTGGTACACGGTGTAATGATAAGTGTGACCAGTAGATGGCAGTCAAACATAAGAGATATGTGTAGACTGCACTATGATGGCAATATGACTCAAATAGACAACAACAACATTTTATATGTTCAATTGAAAATATAGAACATTACACACAGCGCTCAAAAATAAATAAAAATGTTTTAGTACGACTTTGGTATGCTATGAAGCCGCACCGTTTGATGTGCTTCAACATATGAGTATTATTATGGTGTGTGTATAAGGCAAGACATGTTATCTGGCGTTTTGTTTCGCAATATAATGCAAAAGCAACATTTCTTACCTTCTGGTGAAAAATTGCGCTGGCAAACCAGGCCGAGTAAAATGAAAAATACTCAAACTGAAAGCCAAATTGCACAAGAACTAAGGCCTACTAATGGTTGAGTTGAGTTGAGTTGAGTTTATTTCGAACATGCATGCATACAACATGATACATCACAATTTCCAGATTCTCTATTCAACATGTTTGAAAAGGAGTAGGAAGAAGCAGAGTTTATTTAATCCTACCCCTTTTCCCTTTATAGCGGTTGCTATAACTTTTGTTCACTTCCTGTTCTCAATTTTTTCACAACATACTCCTTAGGTAATAACAATAAAAATAAGTAAATACTAATTGGTGAAGTAAGTTATATTGCATATGGTGAGATGAGTAAGATTATCTTGAAAATGAATGGATGGATGAGATAAATTCAGAATGTTTATCCTGGTTCTTCTTCTTTGTACTTTTTAAACACTTTAAGTTTGAATAGTTTCTTGAAGTGGATCATATTAGATCATTGTTTGATTTATTTGCTTAATCCATTCCATAATTTAATTCCACTATATACTGATATACTGACGGTCTTAAGTGTGTACAAATGTTTTAAATTACATTTTTCTGTAAGATTATATTCCTCCTCTTTTGTTGAGAAAAATTGTTGTATATTCTTAGGTAGCAGGTTATAGTTTGCTTTGCGTATAATTTTAGCTGTTTGCAAATTCACTATGTCGTGGAATTTCAGTATTTTGATTCAATACATAAAGGGTTTGTATGTTCTCTATATCCAACATTAAGTATTATTCTAACTGATCTTTTTTGTAACACCGTTAATGAATGAAGTGTACTTTTGTAGTTATTTCCCCATATTGCTACACAATAACTCACAAATAGTAACACTAGCGAGCAGTAGAGAATATGGAGTAATTTTTGGTCCAGAACATGTTTTGCTTTATTCATTATTGACGTGTTTCTTGCTACTTTATGTTGTATATTTTTTACATGAGATTTCCAGTTCAATTTATCATCAATCAATATACATAGAAATTTGGTTTCATTTACTCTTTCAATTTCTATTCCGTGTGGTGTAAGACAAACAGTGTTCCTTTTTTGGAATTGGAAAAGGTATTACTGGTTAATGTAGAATATAATCGTTAGTCTTATGAGGTATAAAATCAGACATTTAACTACTGTAAAAAAAAAATACGAAAACACTGGAAAAGAGTAACAAGCTTTCTCCTAAGCGAGTATTCCTCCTTTGATTCTTCTATTGATTGGTTCAACCGTACAATTCATCCAAGCAGCTTGTCACACATAACTGACACAATGAGCACAATCACATTAATGATTATGAATGAACACCATTTCCTGCACACTCTCATACAGGAGCATCTTTAGAAATCGCTGTGCTATTTAGCACACACTGAAACAACCTTGTATGTCAGTTGTCCAACCCCCTCTTTCCAGCAGTATTGATTTCTAGCTCTCACTAGAGCCCCTGTTAAGAGTAGAGCCCACCCCACTTCCTCTGCCCCTCCTCCCTTGTTTCTCCAGTGCAAGTATCTTTAAAATAGGAAGGATTCGTGCAGGGGGTGGGGGGTGTAATTGACATTTTCTGCATTAGTTGAGCCTTGACCTGCATTTTCAGACCATGCGGCCAGTTTCTCCACTTCAACTGATGAGGTCAGGCCATGGTCAGCCCATGTTTTATGGACTTCACTTTTTATTTACACTTATCAGAGTAATATATCAAGCCTTAACACTTAAAACAAAGAAAGGTACAAAAGCTTTTTGAGCCAGGTGCACCCAGTCAATAAAGCCTGCAAGCCAAATGGCACTAAGCCTGTTAATCAATGTAAAAACGATAGGAAAACCAGTTAATTCGACTTGGGGGGGCACCTTACTGCAGCTTTAGGTCAGACAGAAGGACAGGGGTTCTACTGGCTTTGCTTTTAACCAACCTAGTGCTTGCAACAATTTGATCTGTCCTTCTAAAGAGTCAGTTTGCATTACATCATGTCACATTAAGAAACAGCAGAATGTAGGCCACTCCTGTTGTACATGATTCCACATCGCTTATTTTTTTATCGATGTATGCCCCCCCAACCCCCGTACTCACCCGCCCCTTAGCCGAGAACAGTCGATGTTGTTTAGCCGGCTCACTTAAGAAATATCATATCTTCAAACTGAAAGATCGAGGACGAGATTAGCCGAGGGAAACTACCAGCTGTGTTTAATCTTGACAAGGCTTGGCCTTGTCAAATGAAACAATTCTGGAACCTTTCGTATAACTTCGGGAGTGGGGTAAATGATCGGTTCTGAGGCTATGTCTACACTAAGCCGGATAACTCATTAAACAAATAGTTATTTAGCCTAAGCCTCGTTTCAGCCACACTAAATCAGCGTTTAAGGTCCCCCTCCTCGGACATTTTTTTACACGGGTAAGTGTGCCGTCTATTTTTTGAATCTCCGGTTCTTAGCTTTGTATGGACTCATTGATCGTTTACAGACTGAGTTCGGAGAGGAAGTGACGCCAGAAAGACAGCGCCTCACACAGGAAGTGACGTCAGAAAGAACGCGCCACAGCCAGCTTCATAACAACCCGTTCGGTAACTCGGTGGCAACCACTAGAAAGATAGGGGCGAGTCAACCAGACCATGCCCGTGTTTCTCCTTCTTGTACATGTACAGGCGCTTTTGGAAATCACACATGAATACCTTAAGAGAAGGAAACGGGCGATTGCAGCTATTTGGGATACAACACATCTCAGACGGCAACAAAGCAATGTTGAGCGAGGGTTTTGGATAAGCCCTAGAAGAACGGCAGCATGGTGGGATATGTTTGTCACCGAGTGTGTTGTGTCAGAGGAAAGGCAAGAGAATTTTCGAATGTCCAGGTCAGCTGTGATTCTACTTGGTGAAAAACTTTGTCCATTTACAACAATGCGGGCTCCCGTGGACTACGAAAGCTAGCGAATGCATTTGGACTGGCAAAGCAGACTGTCAATTATTGTCCGCGATGTATGTCGAGCGATTACTCAACGTCTAGTTTTGTACTCCATAACTATTGTGAGTGGTTGCAGCCGTCAAGTACGACCACCAATTTCAGCCTACAAGAACAGTGTCCTGTTGTTGGTTGTGGTAAAATGTTCTTTATCACATTGTTTACTTCCACACGTCCATTAAAGATATGATTCATGTATGATGGCTCAGGTGTGATTCACTTCAGTAGTCTAACAGCTGCTGATGGTGAGGCAAGCAAGGTTTACTGTTAAAAGAAATGTAGCAATAGTCTACATTGAAACACAGGGTAAGAATACACTTCCAGGTCAGAGGTCACTAAATAGCGACAGCAATGATACCAAGTACTCAGTACAAGGTCTATACCACAGTGGTTAGATCGATATTTTCTATTTTCACTAAATATTTTGTCGTTTTTGTTACTGTTTAAAAACTTAGGAAATAAGTCCCTGGACATAGGAGGGCTTTAAGAGCAAAAAGCCACAAATAATTAAGTAGATCAAATAGTAGGAAATAATTAAAATATTTGTTGTTAGACAGTCATCCCGTGTTTGTGTCTGAATATAATATAATAATAATAATTGTTAAAAGTTGAATCATTCAATGATCTTGAAACTGTGAAGTACTTTGAGTATCAGCATTGGTATAACCTAGGGCTGCAACAACTAATCGATTAAATCGATTAAAATCGATTATAAAAATTGTTGGCGATTAATTTAGTCATCGTTTCATTGGATCTATGCTATGCGCATGCGCAGAGGCAATTTTTTGTATTTTTTTATTTAAAAAAAAAAAAAAAGTTTATTTTTATTTTTTATAAACCTTTATTTATTAACTGCAACATGTACAAACAGCTGAGAAACAACAATCAAAATAAGTATGGTGCCAGTATGCTGTTTTTTTTCAATAAAATACTGGAAAGGATAGAAATGTAGTTTGTCTCTTTTATCCGATTATTAATCGATTAATTGAAGTAATAATTGACAGATTAATCGATTATCAAATTAATCTTTAGTTGCAGCCCTAGTATAACCAATACTGGCTTGTAACTACTTGGTATTGGGTCGATAATTTATATATCATCAAATTGTAGCTCCCTAATCATAATGTGCCCAAACATTCCCACCCCTCCTCATTACACATCTCAGGTTGCTGGTCAACTTCCAGTTTGTTCGGAGTGTTGATATTTCCCATGGAAATATAAATACTCATCATTGAAAAAAATATTATCGTCTGTACAAGCAATGCTTTAATTTGTTATTTAAGCATGAAAATAAGTTACCAACTGTTATTAGTAAAACTAAAAACAATCAAACTAAATTAAGGTGAACGACGGTAAGTTGTGCGACATCTGCATTATATAATATTCTTGCAATGTATACAATAATGCTAATACTTTAAATAATAACAATGAAAATGAATGCACATTTCAAGGTAGGAAATATTGTAACTCAAGTGTGTTACCCATTTAAACCACTGCAGCTAAGATATGCTCCAGCACCCCTCGCGACACCGAAAGGGACAAGCGGTAGAAAATGGATGAATGGAAACCATTTTTTGCCTTCTTGTTTTTCGTGAAGCCGGGTAATGTTTCCGGAATAAATGTTGCAAAAAAAGGAAAGGAAGAAGCTAGACATTGCAAGTTAGTCCTTTTCTGCTTACATTAAAAGGTAACCAACTGAAAGTATTCTAATGCGACAAAAAATTTTAATTAATCTTGAGTGGATAACTTTTTCCCCAAAAAGTTTGGTCAAATTCTGTGTAGTATAACTTCAAGGGACAGATACCACTGAAATGTAATTGTTCATTGGTTTGCTATTTGTAGAGCAGTTTCCTGTTTCTATGCTTTTATTCTTTGTAACCCAAACAGTCTACAAAGTTCAGCACAGACTTTTAGTCTAGATGTTTTATTTGACCATAAATCTGCCACATGCATTACATACTGTATATTGATATGTGGTGATTACATTGTAGCAGCTGGTGTGTACATTAGTGCATGTGAGGCTAGAAGCCTAAGGAAAACAGTAATCCATTAAACGATGTTGAATAACGAGCGGTTTAATTTTAATCCTGTTTGGGCAATGATAAGATTAATATGTCAATCCTGGTTTTTGGCAGGATGCGGCAGTAAAACTAGATTCCTGTCATTTCACACACACAATTAAACGCAGTCTAATATTTCGAAAACAATATATAAATAAAATAAACCACTTATGCTCTGGGGTGTAATTTGTCATTGTTATTCAGTGCTTGTTCACCTCCACTTAAAACATGATCCTTCTGGATTTTAATTAAGCACCAAGGTAGCTTCCCAAAGGGGCATCGTGCTTGGCAAAGGAAACCACTTTGATTTACTACTTTGTTGTTTCTGCTTGAAGCTGGCTTCTTATGAGAGGCTGCGCTGATGAATGAAAGAACCCGGGTTATTTCTTTCTTATTTGTTAATTAGTTCCCGTCAGTTCCTCTCAAAAACAAAAAAAACCCAGAATAGCTACAAAAGTGTTGAACTACAACTCAGAGGTTCAATATAAAGAGCAACACTGTAACACTAAAATAGGATATTTTGTGATAAGAATTTTGTTAATACATGTTTAAATAGCAATTTGTGCAAACTGTTAAATACAAAATCTATTCATGTAGGTTACATAAATAAGTACAGAATGTTCAGAAATATAGAACACATAAGCATAGAGAGGGAGTGCTGGAGTAACTCGCATTACAATGATTACAATTTTTGTGAAAAATTATGTGATCGCCATTGCCGCTTAATGCATTTTGTTGCTGATCTTAAATGCCGATGCCTTCTGGCTGACACTGTATTTATTTTTAGTCCACGGCTGACAAGCAGCTAGCTGCTAATTATGTGTCTCCATACACAATGTGGAGCCCCTCCTCTAAGCTAATAATAATCACCTCCATTAGGGAAATAAACTGCAAATATTTGTATTTTAAGTATGATTATCTGGTATCACTGGAGGATGAACATATCAAACACAGAGGAAGAGAATAGGGAACTCGTTTGAATATCGTGTGGATATTGTTAAACTATCACTAGCACTAACCATGTATAAATTGAAAAATGTACAGTCACATGATGGGTATCAGTAATGATATTGGCCACTCATAGATAATCGGTATCGGAATAGGCAGCATAAAAGCCTGATCGGAACGTCCCTACATGACACTGAAAGAAAAAAACCGAACACATGCTTTACTACTGAAGTGTTACTAAAGTGTAACAGTAGTGCTTTTACACACAAATCATGAAACAATTGTGGCATCAGAGCCATAACAGAAGAAATAACATGTTTCCGCCCTTGCTTTTTACCCAAAACCCAACAAAAAGCGATAATGATGCAACTGTGTGTGTTTTTTACACACAGCATTCCATAATGAGATGGATAAAGACGACTGGGCAAAACTGCTTTATCTTACCAGGATTCTCTACCACACATAACAGTGTTTCCCATAAACTGCCAAGATACCTGTGGCGGTGGGGGCGTGGCTATGGGCCATGATATCATCGAGTAATTTGCAGAATTTACTACAATGATATGATTTTCTCTAAAAAGGCTCAAAAAATGTATACTTACTAATTAATAATAACAGTTTTGTTTTAAACGTCCATCCATCCATCCATTCATCCATCCATCCATCCATTTTACAATATAATAACAACACTTTATGTACATATATATATACAGATTTGAACAATAAGTTATTCACTGAAATATATTTATTAATTGTGGTTCTTACAAAAAATATATCTTATAAAATATAAAAGCTAAAATGTCTCTTAAAGCTCTGCCCCTTTAAATAGTACATACTAAATAATTTAACTTTAGCCTACTACTACAACCATATTATTTACCAGCAACATAAAGTGAAACAGAGGCAGAGGTGTCCTGCCACAGTCAGTAACAAATAAACAGAAAACAGTAGTGGTCAAATACAAATAAGGCAACAAGAGAAGTATCCTACGCTTCTCTTTTGTAAAGTAAATCTGAACAGCCTATATGGGCATCTACATCAACTATATGATTTGCCTGAGAAGCTGGACAGGAAAAAAAAATATATATATATATATATATATTTTTTTTTTAATTTGTGGCGGACGTAATTCTTTCGTGGCGGGCCGCCACAAATAAATGAATGTGTGGGAAACACTGCATAATCTATCCCACCTTTGTTAGACTTAATCCCCCTATTATGTGCCATTTGTACAATACAGAAACTAAACAAAACGGCAACATTTTGCCTGAAAGACTTTGTCTTGACATTCTGTGCTATTTGGACAAAACAGCAAGCAGTGAAACATGGACATAGGTCAGTCAACAATATGAGCCATATTTAATATCGTCCAGGTGTTCAAAATAGAGCTGTTTAACAGGCAACATTCCTTGGAATGGTTTTGATTATTGGTGTTGAATTTGGTTCTGTTGTCCCCCAAACAGATGTGTGTTGTGGTTTTACCTCATCAATTGAACCCTTTTGTCCAGACAACTTCTTCTTGGCTTAATGTGAGGAAGAATACTCATGCCTCGAGATGAAGCACAAGACGGTCAACCCACGAACAGGACTCTTCCGAGGTTGCATTTGAGAACCTAAAGGAGTCTCCAAGCTATGGGTTGTCTTAGCTTGCTGAAGGTCACCATTGTGGAGCTGATCAGCCAGCAGCAGGCCTTCATAAAACCATGCAGTGTATCATTATTTTCAAAGTGTTTCATTATGGACGGTTAACCTTGGCTAAGGCCGACCCTAACGCTGTAATCAGCCGCCAGTAATGCCTTTCCAATAGCGCAATCATGCCGCCTCTCTCCTTGTTTATCAGCCCGGAGTAAGTATCAAATTGTCAGCTGGGCAGTTATTCAGAAAGTTAGCTTGAATACATTTTCTAAAGTAAAGCCCTTGTTGAGGCCTTCGTCTGACATCCTTCATCATGAACCACAAAGAGTCAGTCAAGTGCCAAAAAAAACAAGGACATGCTGCAAATGAGGCGCAACCTCGGATCTTTAAATATCAAAGAAATTTCATGGAACATTTACAGTATAACGTTAGCTGATGTTTCAGGGACTGGACCTTCATTTGAGCTGCACTACTCTTTTGGCAAGAAACATCAATGTCTCTCTAAGAAGTGATATTACAGTTACATATTTATGAAAACCATTGGATACTAGGTATTACTTACACAAAAACTACAAAGCTCATTTCCACAAAAATGTGTAGGGGGGTTGGCGCAAGCACCAAGCTAGAACCGACTATATTTTTGTAAGGATCTGAATAATTATCTGCTGTTACAGTCCACTTGATTGTGGGACCGTGAAGGCCAAACCAGACCCAGCAGATGGATCCGCACTTACACCTTCGTAGGTGTAAAATATCACCCCTAATAGTGATAATTGTTTAATTTAAAAAGTCACACAGCAACTTTTGTACATTACAAAATATTGACTGCTTACGAAGTTACGATCTGTTTCTGGTATTTTACACCCTTCGCAGATAGTTGGGACTAATTTCCAGTGCAATTGTGTTATTCCATTACTCGAATAAGAGAGTATAAGCTTTCAAAGGAGAATAATCTCAACGTTTGTGTTCCAACTACTTCATTTTCATTTGAATCATGTACTTTTCACTGAAATTTAAAGTTTCGGTAACACTTTAGTTTGGGAAACATATTCACCATTAATTAGTTGCTTATTAAAGTAACATAGACTTAGAGTTATTTGGACACTAGGGGAACATATAAGGGTTAGGGTTAAGGTTAGGGTTAGGGTTACTAATATGCTATAATTATGAAGTTATTGAGGGAACACTCTTAGTTAATGGCTTATTGATTGTATAATAAGACCATGCAGAATAAGGCATTAATCAGTACTTAATAATGACTAATTAAGAGCCAATATGTTACTAATTTGCATGTTAATAAGCAACTAATTAATGGTGAATATGTGTTTCCCATACTAAAGTGTTACCAAAGTTTCTTTATTGTCAATATTTTTGATACAAGCAAGACATACGGAATAATCGGGATACTGTTTGTCTTTCAACCTGTACAAATATCCATGCTCGGCGAGACAGTGGCTGCTGAGTCTGCACACGCCGCCAAACAGTTTGTCAATTCAAATACCAGAAAAGGAGAAATACCATTTATACGAGATGTCATGTTGTCTTTACAAACCAAAAATATGTATATTTCTCAGTAACACAATTTAAGAACAGATAGGAAAAAACGGTATAGATTGATTTTGAAGAGCCTGAGACTGAAAAGAGCCCTCAGCTGGTGACCTGTCCCTGGTTTCCATCACTGTCACAGTAACTAAGAAAGTTACTTTCAAACGTAACTGTTTTTCAGTCCAATATTGTCATCAGTAATATCTGTAAATAAAAGGTCAGATGAGATAAAGATTATGTAGTGGGTGAAAAGTATGTTGCAGTGTTTGCTTTATGGCATTATCAGTATGCTGATCCTTCAACCATGTATAATTCTGACAAGCAATGTGTTGTCTTTATATGTATGAACCGGTGCAAATACAGACCATCAAAAAGATGTGTCCAACCCCAAAATTGCATAGAAAGCTTCACCAAACTGGACTCAAAGGTCAAAGTCATTACATTTTGATATGCTCTTTTATCCTGCACTACAAAGCGCTAATGCAACTAAATTGTGTTCTTATCTGTACTGCAAAGTTCAAATTCAAATGACAATAAAGGAAGTCTAAGTCTAAGTCTAATTGTACTTTTTTTTTTTCCACAAACTGTATTATACTAGAGATATTGCACGGCCTATCTTTTCATCTGTGTGACAAACAAGCCCTGCTAGTTTGTTCCAACATAAATCCGTCTGCCCATAAAAACGAGTATTTTATATAGAGCTAATATTGAAGCTCTTTGTCCAATGGGCCTGAGAGATATTTGCACACCTGCTACTATTGTCAGTCCTTTTGAGTGCAGCCTGGTAACACATTGCATTATGGGAATGTGTTATGTGAGGGAAGGGGAGGGAGAGTGATAAATCATACAACCCACACCTGCAGCCCAGAAAGAAGAAAATCTAGCTGTATTGTAGCAAAAGAGGCCAATATGTTGACGCTAGTTGACAGGGAACATACATAAGCTGCAGTAACTGTGTTTCATTTAGAAAATGTGATATCAGGCATTCAGTTTGATTGGAAAGCTGACCTAAAAATAACTATGGGGATTGGTTTTAAGTGCTAGAAAAAAGAACTGATCGAACAAGAGGGCATTTGTCAGAGACAAGGGTTTAAATCAAGCATGTCAAGTTAAAGGAAAACTGTTTTAATACAGCCTATGTGCCCATTAGGAGGATTGGACATTAGAGCTACGAAACATGGGAGGGCTAGGCCCCTCTGGAAAGCTTTAAAAATATGGATGCGTCCTAACAGGGCAGATAACCACTGCAGGGACACAACACTTATTGAATCAGCCAAGTAGAAATGATTGACTGGTGCTTCTTCATTCAGGGTAAAAGCAATGAGAATGTCTCCCCTTTCCTTTAATATACTGGTGCAATCAAGCCTGTCCAAGATGTGCTTAGCCAAAATAAATCATTGGATAAGTGGGTTATCACATCAGTGCTTTGACGGAAAGGTTCATTTCCACTTAAAACTACAAGCTAAACCTACTCCAATCAGTGGGCTGTCTTGTTACTATGCGGAATTCTAAGGCTTATCTAAAGAATCCTAAAAGTCATGGCCCCCTACCCCTCCTTCTTGCTCTGACTTCCTATCTCTTAGGCTATGTCTACACTAAGCCGGATAACCCCTTAAACGAATAATTATTTAGCCTAAGCCCCATTTCAGCCACACTAAACCAGCGTTTAAGGTTCCCCTCCTCGGACAATTTTTTACACGGGGTAAGTGTGCCGTGTATTTCTTGAATCTCCGGCTCTTAGCTTTGTATGGACTCGTTGATCGTTTACAAACTGAGTTCGGAGAGGAAGTGACGCCAGAAAAACCGCGCCCCACACAGGAAGTGACGTCAGAAAGAACGTGCCACAGCCAGCTTCATCATAATGCGGTTTTGTAACTCGGAGCTAACCACTGGAAATATGGAGGTGAATCATCCAGACATGCCCGTGTTTCTGATTCTTCTACATGTACAGACCCTTGTGGAAATCACACATGAATACCTTAAGAGAAAGCGATTGCAGCTATTTCGGATACAACACTTCTCAGACGGCAAGAGAACTTTCGAATGTCGAGGTCAGCTGTGATTCTACTTACTGAAAAACTTTGTCCATTTTTTTCGAAGGAGAGTCAACGAGAATGCGGTCTCTTGTGGATGTGATAAAACAGGTAGTGTGTGCTTTGTATTACCTGGCCGTCGAGGGAAGACTACGGAAAACGGCGAATGCATTTGGACTGGTAAAGCAGACTGTATCAGTTATTGTCCGCCATGTATGTCGCGGACTCCACGTCTAGGTCCAGAGTATATAAAGTCGCCAAAAATTAATGGACAATGAAGGTGAAGGCAAAAGAGTGAGGAGTGTCCTGACCAGATATCTAGATCCCTAAATTAATTGATGTAAAATGTTCTTTATCACAATGTGTACTTTTACGTGTTTATTAAAGATTTGATTAATTTATGATGGCTCAGGTGTGATTCACTACAATAGGGCCCCGCAGCACACTAGATTCCAGTTAATTGAAATACCACAACACTGGATATTGTTCAGATAAGTTACATTTAAGATTTTGCACACAAAGCAACACTGGAGGTGACTATGACGTGCGCATTTTCCGCGCATGCGTATTAAGTCGCGTTGCGCCGGCGGACGAAGGCGGTCTTAAACGGTGGCATTGTTGTGTGTAGACACAGATAAGGTTAGTGGGATTTACACTGGATAACTTAGGGGGGCTTTAGGGGGGCATGCAGGTAAGGTTAACGACTTTCCTAGGGATGACGTTTCAATGCATTAAATAAATCAGATTTTCAAATAATTAGTTTGTTTCTATTTCATAGTTGGTTATACTGTGTGCAGAGATGTAACAATTACCGGTATTAGTAATAAGTTAAAATTCAGTAATATTTTATATATATTAATAATAATAATAATATTTTACATTTTAAATGCTAACATGAATACAAGAGACATTTTAACTAGACTTGGTTAAAAGATGTTAACAATTTAACAACACCGTGATAAAAATGATAACCGTTATAATGTGAGTCACAATGACCGAAAGATGAAATGTTCATATCGTTACATCCCGAACTGCGTGACCACAATTGGGGTAACAAATAGGAGTTGTTTTTAGTTGCGCCACTTTTGCAAATTTGACATTGTACAACAATGTGTCAGTTATTTTTGAAAAAAGAGCTTTTTTATTTAAAATGTGTTTCCTTGCCACATCGTGGTGCACTGACTGCAGTCTCAGTGGATCATAGATTTTAAAGTACTTTTGAATACCCATTTAAATCTCATGTCAAAACTGCATAGGTTTTAGATTGTTTCAATGTGTTTTAAGATCATAGGAAGTGTTTATGAATGTGTGAAATATAAGGCAAATCATAATGTCCAAATTTTGCCTAAATTTACTTTCTATGGGGGGTCTGGAACATAACCCCCATGATACTCAAGGGAACACTGTGCTGTTAATTATTTAATTATTAGAGTCAGGGTGTTGATTTGCCCTCAAGGACAGACCTTTAATTGTAATAGGCTGTTATTTCTGATCATGAATGCACTTTCTGTAACAATGTTTTTTTTAAATTTCATAACGGTTTGGAGTGCATTAGAAAATGGAAAGAACACTGTATATTTAAAACACTGCAGCAAAAAAACCAATGTTCTAAAAGCAGATTCAGATAACATTACTAACGTTAATGAGTTTATTGTAAACAACCGTATGGCAAGCGTAGCACCTATAAATTTCCCACCAGTAACGCAATCCATTGTTTAAAGTGCATGCAGAGTATACTGTATAACCACTCCCGGCACTTTAAATGCAGCTATAGCCATCCTGTGGAGAGGTTGATGCTGATATTGTTGACCCAATGTGAATTAGAGACGCGGGTCAGATATGAGGCCCTAATTGCAGGGGTGCTCAAACGTTCTGCCTCCAAGGGCCAAAGTAAAAAAAGGGGTCATGGCAAAAACAGCGATTTTTAAATGTAAAAACGCAAAAATCCTCAATTTAATTTAATTTGTGCAAATAACAATTAAAAATGGCAAGTAGTTAATCTTATGGACATGTCATCAATGATTGTGTGAGCTTTAGGGTTGTCCCAATATTGGAACAACCCTTATTGGAGTAGTAATGATACTCATATAAATCCGAATTGATATCAGTAGGAATCATATATACTTTTATTATTTTGTAGTATGGAATATTAGAGAAGGTTAAATCAAGTGAAATGAGTAAAACAAAGAGCAATAGTAGGTATAAAAAACACTATTTTTCATTGAATATCTGGAATGGACTTAGGCTGCCTTGAAATTGAAGTGCCCAAACTAATTCATTATTGAGTTATGATGCAGTAAGTTGACTGATGCGGATCCATTTGTTACTGGATACTTTCTAATATACTACTGCCTTGGAGACTTTTAATGTGTAAGTAATATGCAAATATAATTATTTTGATACTTGATTACATTGACAAATGTGCTGTTTTAGACTGGAATATTGTTCAATTAAGGAGACGTATTATGTATGTCTAGCTTGCGTGCTATTGTGTGTTGGTTGTTGTGTAGTTGCTAGCCCTTAGTAGCCTACCACGTTTACCTATTGTAAAGGACTTGACTAAAACACAATAAGCAACCTTGTGTGCTTATTGGGGGACAGATGTTAACTGATTAACACAAGTAGGACTTCTTGTATCAAAGATTTTACATGCAAGTCGATCCAATACTTTTTTGCTGATATCAGACCGATAGCCGAAATCAATATTGGATCGGGACACCCCTAGTGAACTTGAAAGAGGTTAGTAGGAATACACTACCGTTCAAAAGTTTGGGGTCACATTGAAATGTCCTTATTTTTGAAGGAAAAGCACTGTACTTTTCAATGAAGATAACTTTAAACTAGTCTTAACTTTAAAGAAATACACTCTATACATTGCTAATGTGGTAAATGACTATTCTATCTGCAAATGTCTGGTTTTTGGTGCAATATCTACATAGGTGTATAGAGGCCCATTTCCAGCAACTATCACTCCAGTGTTCTAATGGTACAATGTGTTTGCTCATTGGCTCACAAGGCTAGTTGATGATTAGAAAACCCTTGTGCAATCATGTTCACACATCTGAAAACAGTTTAGCTCGTTACAGAAGCTACAAAACTGACCTTCCTTTGAGCAGATTGAGTTTCTTGAGCATCACATTTGTGGGTTCAATTAAACGCTCAAAATGGCCAGAAAAAGAGAACTTTCATCTGAAACTCGACAGTCTATTCTTGTTCTTAGAAATGAAGGCTGTTCCACAAAATTGTTTGGGTGACCCCAAACTTTTGAACGGTAGTGTATGTATTACATTTGGAAAACCACCCTTTGGTGGGGCAAACTGAACGACTCGACGGGTCACATTTGCCGCCTCCCGCCTCACTTTGGGCACCCTTGGTCTATGCGTACGGCCCACGGGCCGGATCAGGCCCGCATACAGGTTTTATCCGGCCTGCGGGATGAGTTTGCTAAGTATAAAAATGAGCCGAAATTTTTGAATAGAAGAAACTGCTGTTCTAAATGTGTCCACTAGATGTCACAATAGCAATTCTTTGTATCTTTATAGATTATGCTAAATTTGTAAAAAATAAATAAATAAATAAACCACATGATGTTAGTACATCAGTCGAGGAAAATGAGCAAACTACAATTTTTTCAAAATATAATTTTTTTATAATGATAGATTGAAAATTAACACAAATGAGTTGACTGATGAACATTATCACATAATTTATTCAGAAAGAATAAACAATGACAAATAAAGGTAGAATACTATTAACCGCAACATGTGTGTGTAAAAAAAAAAAAAAAACATTATGATTTATACATTTTCATAAGGTGTTTGTTGTATTTTTAAACAAAGAAAACAATCTGAATTTGTCTTTATTTTTAATTTATCGTGCCATGATTTTACCAGTTGGGAGTAGATTTTTCTCCATGTGGCCCCCGATATAAAATGAGTTGGACACCCCTGGTCTATGCTGAGCCAGAATGTCTGCCTGTAATACATCACCTGAATCAACACTTCCCAGAAGAATAGTTACGAAGAGTAATTAAAAGCGCCCAAGTTGTGACGAGAAACCCGACGGTGTCCATGGCAGCGACCTTAACAACCGCATATCTCCAACCCCAAAAGAGATAAGCAGCGTTACATGAGTTGTTAGACTGAATGCACAGCTGCAGGTTCACAGGGACACTCGGGCGCTAATAGCATTGAGCAAACATCATCAAGGTGCTTTAAAAAGAATTTGATTTATGGAAGTCATGCATGTAGACACACATGCGTAAGATTATTATGAGATGCAGGAGCTGCGGAGTACAGTACAGTACTGAGGCACTTATAAACCTAAAATAACCCTCTCTAATGTCAGTGGGAAAATTGGGAATTTAATAAATCTGGCAAACTACATTTCCTCCTGACAGGATACAATTAAAAGACACAGTATTAAAAATAAAAAATAAAAAAAAAAGCTGTCAGTTATTCACATCTTGTACATTATCACATTTTACACGCACTCTATCTGTCAAGTGTGGGACTTGAAAAAACAACTTGCTCGGTCAAACACGCACACACACACACACACACACACTGACATTCTAGCATTTGTTACCTTCTTGAGACCTCTGAAAAATGCCTACCTCTTTAGGACCACCCTTTCTAGATTTAAAAAGATTTGTATTTACAACATTAATAATACGTACATACTATGCAAATATAATGTAAGCTTTTAGTTTTTTGTATTTTTTTTTGTTTGTAATGGGTTTTTAATCTTCATTATTTACTTGAAGTTATTACAGTATGTCTCTATATACATATTTATTTTATGTTTTTATTAATTTTGGTCAAAGGGGGCGCATTTCAATTTCTTACACACACGCTGTAATGTTGGCCAGAAGGGGAGCACTTCAAATTTTTATACACACTTGTTATTTCATATGTTGACCAGAGGGGGAGCACTTTTAAAAGCGACACACAGTCAATTTGAAAAATCCCTCCTTTTTGGTACCACCCTAATTTTTATAGATTAGATAGATTTTAATAGATTTCCCCACCAGGGGTGCAAATGAGACATTCTCTATTAGATGCAATGGTTTTCCGTATTGGGACCATGATTTATGTCCTAACTTGTTCACCGGTCCTCATATGGAAGGTACTTTTCCTTGTTGATGTCTCAAGAAGGGTAGAAATACAAGAACACACACACACACGTGCAGACAGACATGCACAAACGCTTGCAGTGCACACAGTTTTAAGTTGTGTTTGCATATGTGTAGAATGTGTGTGATGAAATGGCACCAGCTGTGTACACTGGAGGGATGCACAGGGCCCAGGACTAGAGCTAGAGCTTTAACCCTTCCCTGCTGACCGTGCAGAATGAGTGTGTGTATGTGTGTGTGTTCTTGTATTTCTACACTTCTTGGGGTATCAACAAGGAAAAGTACCTTCCATATGAGGACCTGTGAACAAGTTAGGACCCAAATCATGGTCCCAATACGGAAAACTGTTGCATCTGATAGATGAATAGGTGAAATCTATCAAAATGAGGGTGGTCCCAAAAAGGAGGGATTTTTCAAATTGACTGTGTGTCGTTTTTAAAAGTTCTCCCCCTCTGGTCAACATATGAAATAACAAGTGTGTGTAAGACATTGAAATGTGCCCACTTTGACCAAAATTAATTACAAAAATTAAATAAATATGTATATAGAAACATACTGTAATAACTTGAAGTAAATAATGAAGACTAAAAACCAATTACAAACAAAAAATAAAAATAATAATTTACTAAAAGCAGTCTTTTTTTCTCAATGTGTCGACTTTTTCCTTATAAAATTGGGAACAATTTCTCATATTCTTTCTGTTTCTGTAATATTGCAATATTTTCTCATAAAATTATTACTTTTTTATGTAAAATTATTGCTTTTTAATGCAAATTGGTGACATTAGTCATATAAAGTTCTGACTTTTATCACAATATTGCCAATTTTTTTGTTGTTCTTGTAAAATAGTGAAATTTTTTGAGTAAAATTATGACAAAAGTCAAGTAAAATTCCGATTATTATTATAATATTGCCAAAATGTTAAAGTTTTCTCATAAAATTGTGACTTTTGCCGAGTAAAATTACGACTCTTTTCATAAAAATAACAAAATGTTAAGCTTTTCTTGTAAAATTGCGACTGTCATTGAGTAAAATTCCAACTTGTATCATAATATTGCACAAATGTTCAGTTTTTCTTGTAAAATGTTGACTTGCGTTGAGTAAAATTACGACTTTTATTATAATACTGCCAAAATTCAAATTTTTTCATGTGAAATTGTGACCTTTTTCTTGTGAAATTCCAACTGATTTTTCACAAAAAGCTTTTTTATATTTTCATAGTATGTATATATTATTAATGTTGTAAATACAAATATGTATATATCCAGAAAGGGTGGTCCTAAAGAGGTAGGCAGTTTTCGGAGGTCTCAAGAAGGTAACAAATACAATAATGTGTGTGAGTGTGTGTGTGTGTGTGTGAGTGTATGTGTGTGTGTGTGTGTGTGTGTGTGTGTGTGTGTGTGTGTGTGTGTGTGTGTGTGTGTGTGTGTGTGTGTGTGTGTGTGTGTGTGTGTGTGTGTGTGTGTGTGTGTGTGTGTGTGTGTGTGTGTGTGTAGACAGGGGGCGCCTGACCCTGCTACGGTTAGGACAAAAGGTTTTGCCTCTGGGAAGGTACAGCAACTATTCAAGTGTCAGGATCAGTTTCTTTTTACAGACTCAGTAAATGCTTCAGGTAATTACAGCTGTCGCCCGTCAACTGCCTTTTTTTCCCCCCTCAGCATAACATTTATGTGATACAAGAGGATCATCACTGTAGGTGGCTAAAATTGGTTTGCTTATGGTCTTGTTCATCTCGAACATACTTAGGGATGATGCATTAAGTAAAAAAACGTGTTCATACCAGCTCGTTTTGGCTAAAACTGAGTAGGAACAAGCGGAGTATATTCAACCCCAGTCCTTAAAATGCAAATAGGAAACGAGTGCAAAAGTTTTCAACGCACAAGATTGCATTTATACGTTAACTGACTTTGATGTTGATACCAAGACAACTTCACAATAGTACCACAAAAAGCAAAAAAACCCAGCATTCAGAAAGAGACATGCTAACAAACAAAAACAACAGAGGAAACTCGGTAGGGCTGGGCGATTACACCGTACGATCGTAACTGTTATAACGATAAGGTCGATCACGGTGATCAGCTGTGAGCATATTGATTGATTGATTGATTGATTGAGACTTTTATTAGTAGGTTGCACAGTGAAGTACATATTCCGTACAATTGACCACTCTATGGTAACACCCGAATAAGTTTTTCAACTTGTTTAAGTTGGGGTCCACTTAAATTGATTCATGATACAGATATACATGATACATGATATAGCATAGCTATAAACCAGTGTTTTTCAACCACTGTGCCGTGGCACACTAGTGAGCCATGAGATACAGTCTGGTGTGCCGTGGGAGATTATCTAATTTCACCTATTTGGGTTAAAAATATTTTCTGCAATCCAGTAATAATAATCTGCAAATGATGTGTTGTTGTTGAGTGTCTGTACTGTCTAGAACTCGGCAGAGTAACCGTGTAATACTCTTCCATATCAGTAGGTGGCAGCCGTTAGCTAATTGATTTGTAGATGTCGGAAACAGCGGGAGGCAGCGTGCAGGTAAAAAAGTGTCTAATGCTTAAACCAAAAATAACAAAAGGTGAGTGCCCCTAAGAAAAGGCATTGAAGTTTAGGGAAGGCTATGCAGAACGAAACTAAAACTGAACTGGCTACAAAGTAAACAAAAACAGAATGCTGGACGACAGCAAAGACTTACTGTGGAGCAAAGACGGCGTCCACTATGTACACCCGAACATGACATGACAATCAACAATGTCCCCACAAAGAAGGATAAAAACAACTGAAATATTCTTGATTGGTAAAACAAAGTAGATGCGGGAAATATCGCTCAAAGGAAGACATGAAACTGCTACAGGAAATACCAAAAAAAGAGAAAAAGCCACCAAAATAGGAGCGCAAGACAAGAACTAAAACACTACGCACGGGAAAACACCAAAAAACTCAAAATAAGTCATGGCGTGATCTGACAGTACACCTACTTTGAGACGAGAGCTATATTGATGCATGGTTGGTTATGGATTAAAGTCATATCCAATGATTGCGACAACGATTTTTTACTGTCAACTGAGTTTTGTTTTTTAAAGATTTCTGCTGGTGGTGTGTTCAACGCAAAAAATGTGCCTTGGCTCAAAAAAGGTTGAAAAACCCTGCTATAGACAACATATAAGAACAGATGTGTTCAAGTTGCTAACAACGACTTGTTGGCGGCATGTTTTGCAGATTACCGTTATTTAATCCAAACCAAAGCCAAACAAAGGAGTTCCTCGTCCCTCTTTTTGGCACCAATGCCGCTTCTGGTTTTGCTGGATTAGCTTCCATTGTGCTCTCCGTCCGTCTCTGCTAGTAGCAAACTGCGACATCCAGACCCCCACCGGCTCTCGTCGTAAAGTTCTTTCAAGTGATGTAAAAATGCAACTGCAGAGCAGCAGTCTAGCTGCAGTTACATCAGCAGCAGCCCAGACATTAGAATTGCAATATAAATTATAGAGTATTATATTGTACAATTGACACTACGACATATATTGTTATATATCACACAGCACTAGTCACAGCTAACATTTTGTATCTTTTGTACAAAATTTTAATTGATTGATTGACACTTTTATTAGTAGATTGCAAAGGAAGAGAATACATTATATGAAACAGTACAGTTTACACAGTACAGTACAAATTCCGTACAATTGACCACTAAATGGTAACACCCGAATAAGTTTTTCAACTTGTTTAAGTCGGGGTCCACGTTAATCAATTCATGGTAGAAGGGTTAGCATCTCTGTAAGTGGTGGTAAGACTCCTTTTATTGTCCAAGTAAGGCTGCACGATTAATCCACACCGAATCGACATTGAGGTTTTTATTAGTGCGATAACGGCTGTGGTGTGTTTGTTGTTTGTTTGTTTTACCGGCATGTGAGTGACAGACATGTTTGCCAAAAAGAGAAGATATTTTGCCAGAGATTTTTGCGACTCGCTAGTAAGAAGTTCCGCAAAGTAACAAAATTTAGGAGGAAAAAAAATATGATTACAGGGCCGAATGTCCCGTTGTGTTGATTATTCAGCTTTAAAATCGGATGGGCAATATGAGCCCATCAACATGGAGGAACTCGCGAGAATGCCGTGATCACATGATGGCAACAAGAAAAAAGACACTTTGTTTTTCCAACTGGGAAAAAAAAAATCCACTTAAAGATGTTCAATGTTTATTTAAATTACAATTGTATTCGTTTCTTTATTTATTGGG
This sequence comes from Entelurus aequoreus, assembly GCF_033978785.1. Lineage (NCBI taxonomy): Eukaryota > Metazoa > Chordata > Actinopteri > Syngnathiformes > Syngnathidae > Entelurus > Entelurus aequoreus. The sequence goes on from NC_084732.1 coordinate 20,423,151, forward strand.
GACAAGAAAGTTATTTACATTCCAATTACAGTGCAATGGTAAAGAAGTCCACAGTAATGAGAAATACAAGTTGAAATCCTTTTCAATAGTTACTTGCATTATTATTATTATTATATATTGTGATTACATTACATTATGAATAAAGTATAGATTTTATTGATGATTTTTTCAGTTTAGGAGCATGATGTCGACAAAAGCTCTGGGTCTGTCTGCAAAAAGGTCTTGAAAGTAAATTATCGCATATTGTTCTAATGTGTGGCAACCACAAACAAGAATATGTTGATTGACAGTCCAAAAGTAACATGTTTCCTTTACTTGTTATTTTCGCTTTTTTTTGTTTTGCATTCATACGTATAAAAATATATTGGAGAGAAAAATGGCAATTAGTTTTTTTCTCCAAATCGTGCAGCCCTACATTCTATTATTAAGCTGTTAACGGTTTACGGTTTACCTCTTCAAATGAAAACGAGCTAACAAGCCAGCTGATGCCAAACTGATTACTTTAATTTGGACAGTGTTACAGCTAATGTTCCTAGGATTTTGAGAGTTAGCATGAACTAACTCCCCTTTTAGCATCTCGGTGTTAAACTGTTTCTGTATTATGTCATAAAATGGGTACTTGGTGACCAGTGATTTGAACAGCTAATGTGTTGCATCTAATCGTACGTTTTTTCAAAGTCAATCAATCAAAGTTTACTTATACAGCCCTAAATCACGAGTGTCTCAAAGGGCTGTACAAGCCACAACTCAGATCCCACAAACTACATACTTTATGATATATGTATTGTACGAAAAAGCAAATGGGGCCACTACACTGGCCATTTTCTTCCCTGGCTGCTACCATTTTTTTGTGTGTCCATGTCTGGTAGGGTAGTGGTTCACGCTGTCTTTCGGGCAGTCGATGCGAGTTTAATTCTAAGCCAGTGCCCAAAAACCCAATCATTGGAGTTCTCCAGTTATTTCAAGCCTAGATAAACAGGACAGAACAGAACAGCTCTAAAACAACTATTGTATACATTTAGTTACAGTTTTTCGTAGTATTGCCCCCCTTGCCCCCCTACTTCACTTGCAACAGTCACTACATGTTGGTCCATGCGATTCAGCACTGCTAGTATTCATGTTCACTCAGGCATTAACGCCAGAGCAGGTGAAGAGTTTGCGAGAACATCTGTTGGTAATTTCAATCTCTCTGCGCCTGGAGGCAATGAAATCCCACACTAAATGGATACTGTATCTGAAACATTATTAAACCTGTAGAAAAAAAAGTGAGGGGGTACCAGATGGTCAAAATATGGGAGGAGGGGGGTAACACTGGGTCTCTTTCATAGAAACCATTTGAGTTGATCACATTCTGCTTTTGCAAAAAAAAACAAAAAAAACTACCATAAAGCCAGACAAACCCAAACAGCTCCTTGTCTTCGTCTTCTAATGTTTGCGCAGAGAAACCACATAACCTTCACTTTCTCCCGTAGTGTGCATTACGGATTCAGACAAATGAAAAGCTGCATGCATGAAAATAAACTCTAGTGGGCTCACTTATTTACGGTTGTTACAAAAGCCATCGAGGGCAGCTCTTTTACACGTTGCACTGACTGCAACCAGGTGTTGCTCCACATGCTCCACAGATGCAATAAAAGTGTGAGTGCCAATTCTGAGCTGCCAAAGCAAAGACCAATCGGTGAAGAACAAATGTGTCAACGTGGACAACCTCACTTTCCGTTAAATGTAACATAATAAGCCTGTGTACCTGGAACCTCCAAATAACGTTACTTTAGAAAACAATGTCCATTACCAATGGGCATATGACTAAATGTCTTGATTGATATAAAAAATGGTGATATTATTAACAGAATTGGAAAATCTCTTATTGCATGTTTGGAACTACTGTATTAATGTTACCGTTTAATTGACAACTTAACATTGGGTACATTTGCAGTTCTGGATGGAGCTTAGCTTTCCATAGCTAACATCATGTTTTGTTTTTCTTCAGGGACTCACTCAACAGCGCCTCTGCTGGTTGCACTCAAGTCGTCCACTGGATTTTTTTCTGAATCAGTTGTTTTAAAACTCCTTCAATTTCACACATGAGACAGTACATTAAACAATTAATGTACGGGAATCTAAATAATTCCTTCTAAAGTAAACTTGCCACCAAAGAATCCAAACTGCATGTAGAGATAATGCAAAGTTACTCGCGTGGAATTATTATTATACAGTGGTACATCAACTTTTGATTGCCTTAACTTTTGATTAACGTGAGTCTCTCAGCTTTTTGTTATGCTTTAAGTTGCAAACATACCTTGAGTTACGAGTGTTTTCACCGTCAGTTGAAGTAACAGTTGCAACAGGGTTGTGCCGTTTGAGCAATAAAAAAGTCACACGTTGTTAAAGTTAAAGTACCACTGATCAGTGTTTCCCACACATTCATTTATTTGTGGCGGCCCGCCACGAAAGAATTACGTCCGCCACAAATAAAATAAAATTAAAATATATATATATATATATATATATATATATTTTTTTTTTTTTTTTTTTTTTTTTTTTTTTTTGTAATTTTTTTTTTGTCCTGTCCAGCTTCTAAGGCAAATCATATAGTTGATGTAGATGCCCATATAGGCTGTTCAGATTTACTTTACAAAAGACAAGTGTAGGATACTTCTCTTGTTGCCTTATTTGTATTTCACCACTACTGTTTTCTGTTTATTTGTTACTGACTGTGGCAGGACACGTCTGCCTCTGTTTCACTTTATGTTGCTGGTAAATAATATGGTTGTAGTAGTAGGCTAAAGTTAAATTATTTAGTATGCACTAATTAAAGGGGCAGAGCTTTAAGAGACATTTTAGCTTTTATATTTTATAAGATATATTTTTTGTAAGAACCACAATTAATAAATATATTTCAGTGAATAACTTATTGTTCAAATATGTATATAAATATGTACATAAAGTGTTGTAATTATATTGTAAAATGGATGGATGGATGGATGGACGTTTAAAACAAAACTGTTATTATTAATTAGTAAGTATACATTTTTTGAGCCTTTTTAGAGAAAATCATATCATTGTAGTAAATAATGCAAATTACTCGATGATGTCATGGTGACCACGCCCATAGCCAAGCCCCCATCGCCACAGGTATCTTGGCAGTTTATGGGAAACACTGACTGATAGTCACACACACACTAGGAGTGGTGAAATTACCCTCTGTATTTAACCCATCCCCTTGTTCCACCCCCTGGGAGGTGAGAGGAGCAGTGAGCAGCAGCAGTGGCTGTGCTCGGGAATCATTTTGGTGATTTAACTCCCAATTCCAACCCTTGATGCTGGGAGGTAATGGGTCCCATTTTTATAGTCTTTGGTATGAACTTGGTTTGAACTCACGACCTACCAATCTCAGGGCGGACGCTCTAACCACAAGGCCACTGAGCAGGTCTTTGTTACTGCTTTGCTTGAATAAAAAGCCAAAAGTTGTGATTACAACTGTCGCAACTGAGAAAGTTAGTGCAAAAGATAAGCGGAAGACTAATTTAAAAAAACAAACCAATAAAAATACATTGTACCGGTTAGCAGCCTACCTGGTGAGTCAGCCCCAATGCAGCATTGACAATGCGCATCACACAAGCTGCAGCTAGTCTGCGGCGTGCAGCCACAAACATCCAAACAACGAACATTTATCCACAACAATATTGAGAAGCTGTGTTTGACGTGTTTCAATGTGTTCTGTCTCGTCCCGACTCAACAAACTGGACGTTCAAGCATTACCTTTGGTACACATCACTTGACTTCTCCGGTGCGTCATTCAAATATGTCCGTGTCCACATTCACAGTTCACGTAAAGTGTGTAAGGGTGTTATGCAAAGCCCACGACTCACTTCTCCCACCCTGTTGTGTTGAAGGTAATTGTCGCTGTCTAACTTCAGACGCGGGGTGTGAAATCGCACAGTTTCAGCAACATCCCTCTTTGTCGGGATCAGTGTAAAAAGGCACAGGTGTGATCAACTGTTATTTTTCAGGATCTCTGATTGACTGAGGCTATGTTTAACACCAACATTGCACTCCAATTTCACACGGTAAAACTTCAGGGGCATTCGACGAGACAGATTTGATAAAAGAGCATGACAATGAAAGTTGAACACGTGTCTTGTTTAATCCAAAAATATTTCATGAGGCATTTTTTTTTCTTTTGTGTGAATTGTGGCACGATCTTCCTTCATCTCATCTTCATTAGTCACGACTCGAGTGCCTAATTAACTCGGTGTCACTCTTTGGATTTCTCTGAACCACTGATGTCTCCAAATGTGCCTCTGAGTCCTTCCATCTCTGTCGTCATTAAGGTTGAATAGTCTCCGCGCTGCCGCTTTGAAAACATATCGCCAGTTTAGGAATTGGGAAAAATCAAATGCGAGTAGTTACTAAAGAGCCTGCCACTGTGTATAAATAGATTTAAAAGTGCTCTGCTTAACGCCGCACGAGTGCAAACTCTCAGTGGGGTGTGTGATGATTTGAATGATACATGCAAAGTGGAGAATTTGTTCACCATGCAAACAGCATTGTAATTAGCACCAAACACTATAGCTCCAGCACCATCACTCTTTTTCCAGCATAACTGGTGGAGATATATCGGGTAATATCACACCCCTCCTCTTCCCTCTTTTTGCATTGAGACCAATTAACCGTTATACAGTATATGATTACACTTGACCTGGGGAATTTGCAGGAAAAAAGAGACTTACAATAAATCAAAGAGGCTGATGAAGACATGATGAAATCATACACATATGACAACTTGGACTAAGAATGAAGCTGATGAAACACTACGACAAATCCGGCAACTGTATGGAGCGACATTAGATGGACCCCAATAACCTAGAGGTTGTTACGGTGGACTATTGTTTTTTTAGGGGGGTAGGGGACGGGAAGAGGGCGACAGCAGTTGTGAGATTGTTTTTATGTCAGGGTGATGGATGGCGGCATGGTCCAATGGTTCAAATGTTACACCGCTGACATCATATCACAAAAGCAGTGGCTTATGTAACAATGTGAGGCTAATAAACATACCACAACTCCCCGCTCATGCTTTACAAGCATTTATGTGTGCAAAGTGAGTAAAAAAAAATGTTAATGGAGAACGTCACTTGCTCCATTAGTTATAGTTTAAACCCCCAACTCAGGTCGGATACCAAATATGCGAGCACTCTTTATTTTTAATCAAATATATAACAGCAATACTCTAATGCTCTAAACTACACTTCAATGTTGTGAGGCAATTGAGGTGTCTTTCAACTGTGGTTGTTTTTAAAGGGCTTTATAAATAAAGTTGGTATGGTATGGTATGGTATAAAAGGGGGCACTGCATGGCTACAACCAGCAGAGGCGCTGTTGAGTTTGTCTCAAATAGTTCGCAATCGAAACAACAACAACAGGGATGTCATCCATCAATCTAATCCTTCAGGCACATTCTACATTCAAAATTCATAAAAGGGCAAGAAACTAAGGCTGTAAATCTTTGCTCACCACACAATTTGATTTGATTCTTGAGGGTAACGATTCTATTCAGAATCGATTCTCAATTCAAAACGATTCTCGATTCAAAAATCAATACTTTTTTTATAACATTCGGTGCCAGTTCTACGACTAACTACATTACTCCATAAAATAGATAAACAGCTCTGATAAATGTATATATTACCTAAAATAAAAACAGTTTTGTTTGATAAGATTCTACCCAAACTTTTACTAAAGTGGCGAGACAGGACACATTTTGGGGGGAAAAAAATCTCTAAATGGATTTTTTTTGGTATCAATTACGATTTGTTACAAGAATCGCGATTCATTGGAAAACCATTTTTTTAACACCCCTACAAGAAACCATATTTGGTTAATACTAGCACAAGAACTAGGTTTTAACGTGAAGATGACAACATTGTAAAAACAATCCCAAATTCACGCTGAGCTGCAAAAAAAAGGCCGATAATGACGTTTTCTACAAACCCAAAAACACATTTATTAATATGTTACTCTGCAGATATTTGGATGGACGATTGGGGGTTGTAGGAGTAATTTGTTCCTGCTGGTCATAGTTAAATGTCCAAATTCATGATTAAATTAGGGTTCTGGCGTCGTTTTGAATTTACAGTCATCCCTCGCCATATTGTGCTTCAAATATTGCGGCTTCACCACATTAGGGATTTTTTTTTTTAAGTCTATTTTTATAAAGCATATTCTACCATTTTTTTGGTCAGAAATTAAACATTTTCAAGCATGACGTGGCTAATTAACTAAAAATATTAATTATCCAGTAGTATTGGCCACCAGAGAACACCAAACCAATCACAGCGTGTTGTTCAGTATCGTGGTCACTGATTGGCTTAGCCTTAGGCAGCGTTACTCTACTGCAATAAACAATGTTTAGTGTGACTAAAAAGTATTATTGCATGTCTAGATGGCTCCCATTATGTTTGAAAACATATTTAGAAGACAGTAAACAAGTTTGTTATGCTCTCGGCTAGCTATGAAAATATTTGATTCATAACTAATGACTCCTACTTCACGGAAATTAATTTATCACAGAGCGATAAGATTAAGATTAATTAAGATTAAAGTACCAATGATTGTCACACACACATTAGATGTGGTGAAATTTGTCCTCTGCATTTGACCCATCCCCTTGGGGAGCAGTGGGCAGCAGCGGCGCCGCGCCCGGGAATCATTAAACGAGAGACGACTGTATTCCCGCTGTGTTTTTGCTTTCGATTTCAAAAACCACACTGTTGTAGTATAAAAGAGTGATCAAAAGTTGTTTATTTTTACTGTTTTGGTTAAAAATTCCCACATAAACTTTGAAAATGTCCACCAAAAGCACAAAAAGAACTATTTCAGCGTAGAACGCCAATGCTAACTGAAAATCGCATTCTACTGGGTTATCATTATAGTAAATACCGTAAAAACCATAAATAAGTAATATAAGGGTGCTGAAAAAAATCTATTCACATACGTATAGCGATACTTATGTCATTACGATACCAAATCGATTGATGATTTTCAAGAATAGATTCAAATGTATATTTTTTTAAGAATCTGTTTTTAAAAATAAGTGTTTTAGGCCATGCCTGCATTTGTAACCTGTAACCCGTTTTGAACGGGTTTTATTACCATTTATATACCAAATAAAAAAATAAGAATCGTTTTTAATCAAAAAATCGCGTTGAATCGAGAACCGCCCTGAGAATCGAAATCGAATCGTGAGTTGTTGTAACATTCACATCCATAGTAATAAACATTGCGGTTTCTTAAATAGGCAGGTAAAATATATTTTTCACCCTTATATTGTTTAAGGTAAACAACTGCCAGAGTATTCTAATGACTACCTTATTATTAGACTTAGACAAACTTTAATGATCCACAAGGGAAATTGTTCCACACAGTAGCTCAGTTACAAAGGATGGAAAGTGTAAGGATGGAAAGGATAATGCAGGTATAAAGTAGATTAAAAATGTACCGTAGTAGCAATATGAAATATAACATATATGTACTATTTACATTTTATATATGCAGTATATGATATATACTGATATATTATGTATTACATATATATTTTATATATGTAATATATAATATATATATACATATATTACATATATGTAATATTTACATATTATATATGCAGTATATGATATATACTGATGTATGATGCATAATATACTGTATACATAATATGTAAATATTACATATATGTTATATTTTATATTGCTACCACGGTACATTATGAGTCATAATTTGAATACAACAACTATTGCTGTACCTTATTGTTATGATACAACAATACAACTATAACTATATGACACAAACTACTTATTCTAGTGCAGTAGTAGTACTTTGTGTTGTTTCTGCATCACTTCTGCAGCAGTGCAATTGTCTTTGACTATAATATCACTCCTATATCACTAATCACATTTGGAACATGTATGCATGTTTTTGTTAATGCACCCTGCAAAGAAAGAAAGTAAAAGTTTGTAGAAACAAGCTCAATGAAGTGTCGGGGTTTAAGGTACTGTCTAAAGTGGTACACTGGTGGAGTTAATTGCACTAACGTAGTGAAAAATCAAACCAAGCAGCCAAGCTCACCTTGTTAAAGTTGTAGTAGCCCAAACAATGGGCGAAATCCAGGTTAGGCGGCTCTCCGGGAATAGAATTTCCACCGGCATTGGGATAAAAACGTACATCCATGATGTGCGAGGGGATAGAGGGGTTCCGCGCGGCTGTGGCGCACCGAGCAACGGCGGTACCTTTCGGTCTAAAAATCCAAGCGCACCCTCGGAGAGACAAACGGCGGAGCTCGGCGGTAGTCTCGCAGACGTGTACGTTTGTTTTATTCCACCTCTACGCCCGCTTCATCCCCGTGGAAGTCCAGAGAGATGTTCCGTCATGGAGCGGCGGTTGGATACAAAAGACCGGCAGTAAGTGAGTGACTGAGCGGGCAAGTGAGTGAGCAAGGTCCACCTCCCTCTGGTTGTAAACCCCCCACCCAACCCCCGGCTCAGATGTAGCGAAGACAGTGATAAAAAGTCCCCGTAAAAGTTACTCCCCCATTCCTCGGCGCTCCTTTGCACCTTGATTGGCGAGCCAGAAGTAGCCAAGCCAGCCGGAGTAGCACCGAAAATAAGTGAAAGGACGCTCGACTTGGGTGCATGGATGTGATGTTTCTGAAGCAGTCCAGCCTCCTTCTGCCCCACTAAAGGTAGAAGCGTGGAGTGGAGAAGATACGCCCCCGAACACTGCTAACCACTCCTCTTTGATACTAACTACATGCTAACCAACTTAGCTAAACATGCTAACACTTTAAACCAGGGGTCGTCCAAAGTGCGGCCTGGGGGCCATTTGCGGCCCACAGCTATTTTTTTTATTGGTCCCTAACATGTTTTAAACACTTCCTTGTAGGGTTGTACAATATACCGGTATTAGTATAGTATCGCAATACTAATGAACATACTTGCCAACCTTGAGACCTCCGAATTCAGGAGATGGGGGGGGGCGGGGTTTGGTGGTAGCGGGGGTGTATATTGTAGCGTCCCGGAAGAGTTAGTGCTGCAAGGGATTCTGGGTATTTGTTCTGTTGTGTTTATGTTGTGTTACGGTGCGGATGTTCTCCCGAAATGTGTTTGTCATTCTTGTTTGGTGTGGGTTCACAGTGTGGCGCATATTTGTAACAGTGTTAAAGTTGTTTATACAGCCACCCCCAGTGTGACCTGTATGGCTGTTGATGAAGTATGAATTGCATTCCCTCGTGTGTGTAAGAACCGCATATATTATGTGTTCCGGACCGGCACGCTGTTTATATGGAGGAAAAGCGGACGTGACGACAGATTGTAGGGGACGCTAAAGGCAGTGCCTTTAAGGCACGCCCCCAATATTGTTGTCCGGGTGGAAATCGGGAGAAATTCGGGAGAATGGTTGCCCCGGGAGATTTTCAGAAGAGGCACTGAAATTCTGGAGTCTCCCGGGAAAATCGGGAGGGTTGGCAAGTATGCTAATGAATCATATTCGGTACGATACCGCCTCTGAAAAGTACCGGCATACTTGCCAACCTTGAGACCTCCGAATTCGGGAGATGTGGGCGGGGTGGAGGGGGTAGCGGAGGGTGTATATATTTTCAAGTATTTCTTATATATATATATATATATATATATATATATATATATATATATATATATATATATATATATATATATATATATATATATATATATATATATATATATATATATATATATATATATATATATATATATATATATATATATATATATATATATATATATATATATATATATATATATATATATATATATATATATATATATATATATATATATATATATATATATAGGACTGCAACTAACGATTAATTTGATAATCGATTAATCGGTCGATTATTACTTTGATTAATCGATTAATAATCGGATAAAAGAGACAAACTACATTTCTATCCTATCCAGTATTTTATTGAAAAAAAACAGCATACTGGCACCATACGTATTTTGATTATTGTTTCTCAGCTGTTTGTACATGTTGCAGTTTATAAATAAAGGTTTATTTACCGTATTTTCCGCACCATAAGCCGCCCCGTGTTATTAGCCGCACTTTCAATGAATGGCATATTTCAAAACTTTGTTTACCTATTAGCCGCCCCGTGTTATTATACGCTGCGCTAAAGGGAATGTCAAAAAAACAGTCAGATAGGTCAGTCAAACTTTAATAATATATTACAAACCAGCGTTGTAACAACTCTGTTCACTCCCAAAATGTAATGTGAAAATGTGCAATCACAAAAACTTTAATAATATATTACAAACCAGCGTTCTAACAACTCTGTTCAGTCCCAAAATGTAATGTGCAAATGTGCAATCACAAAAATAGTAACACTCAAAATAGTGCAGAGCAATAGCAACATAAATAACTCAACGTTGCTCGAACGTTAATGTCACGCAACACACAAAATAAACATTTAAAGCTCACGTTCTGAAGTTATTACTCATCCACAAATCCCTCGAATTATTCTTCTTCTTCTGTGTCACCCGGTCTCTTCGCGTAAACGTCTATCAACCACTCGCTCATCTTTTCTTCATCCATCCATCCCTTCGAGTTAGCTTTTATGATGACGCCGGCTGGAAAGTTCTCTTTTGGCAAGGTCTTCCTTTTGAATATCACCATGGGTGGAAGTTTCTGGCCGTTAGCATGGCAAGCTAACGGATATTCACCGTACGTGCTCCCGTTGTATCCACAGTGCGGTTCACATGAATATCAAAAGTCAGTGGAACCTTGTACGCGTGTCTCTTAGTAGGAGACATTTTGTGGTCTTTACAGAAACACACAAATGAAATGAAACGTAATATCCGCGCGCTTCTTCTTCTACGGGGGCGGGTGCTCACCTTGGCGGTTGCTTACGGTAGAAGAAGAAGCGCTTCCTCTTCTATGGGGGCGGTTGCTAACCGTAGAAGAAGAAGCGCTTCTTCTTCTACGGGGAAAAAAGATGGCGGCTCTTTACCGTAGTTGCGAGACCTAAACTTTATGAAAATAAATATTAATATTAATCCATATATAAAGCGCACCGGGTTATTAGCCGCACTGTCAGCTTTTGAGAAAATGTGTGGTTTTTAGGTGTGGCTTATGGTGCGGAAAATACGGTAAAAAAAAAAAACTTTTTTTTTTTTTTTAAAAGCCTCTGCGCATGCGCATAGCATAGATCCAACGAATCGATGACTAAATTAATCGGCAACTATTTTTATAATCGATTTTAATCGATTTAATCGATTAGTTGTTGCAGCCCTAATATATATAAATAATCCGTTCATGAATGAGTATATCCGTTCGGCCACCGTGTCCAATGGAAAAGACTGATCTACAAAATGTGCAGGCAGCATACCCCTTCACCTTCGAGCTGTCCTGAATGAACTGAAATTATTTTTTCCAATCATTTTGGAACTTGCAAGCATACTTCTTTTTCTTACTCGTCGTCGCCATGTATCTTCTTCGTTCTTCTGCTTCGTCTCTGTTATGTTTTTGGACATTACTACTTGCCGTAGTTTTGAAGCAATGCATGATGGGAATCCGGCTGTTGTGTGTCAGTGTATTAACGTGCCGGCTGGAATAAACACACGCTGAGAAATAGTTCTGTGCCTGCCTACTTTATGGGTTATAGATAAACCTATGGGTAACGGAGACATATATAATAGTCTCCTTTTCAGGTGAGAGAGGACGCTAAAGGCAATGCCTTTAATGTTGTCCGGGTGGAAATCGGGAGAAATTCGGGAGAATGGTTGCCCCGGGAGATTTTCGGGAGGGGCACTGAAATTCGGGAATCTCCCGGGAAAATCGGGAGGGTTGGCAAGTATGAGTACCGGTCCCGCAACCCCTCGTCATGACATTGCTGGTTTACGAGCAGAGGAGCATGTTCGGCAGCGCACAATCACGGAGTACTTACAAACAGACAATGTGTGTAGACAGAAAAGGGAGAACGGGCGCATTTTGGCTTAAAAACTAACGACAACGGTGAAGTTATAATAATAATAATGGATTAGAGTTATATAGCGCTTTTCTAGAGACTTAAAGCGCTTCACAGAGAAGCGAGAACCCATCATTCATTCACACCTGGTGGTGGTAAGCTACTTCCATAGCCACAGCATGGCTGCCAGTTTGTGCCTACGGCCCCTCCGACCACCACCTATCATTCATCATTCTAACACCAGTGTGAGCGGCACTGTCCTGCCCAAGGACACAACGGCAGCAATTTGGATGTCAAGAGGCGGGGAGCGAACCTGCAACCCTCAGGTTTCTGGCATTGCCGCGCTACCCACTACGCTATGCCGCCCTTTATAACTCTGAAAACACTGAAACGCCCTCAGTAAGAAGTGCTTTAAGACATGGCTAGCTAGCTAGCGGCTAACGTCCAGTCTGCAGTGTTTTAGCTACTTCTAAATCACTAATCCTGGTCTCCATGGCGACAAATAAAGATGTTTCTTACAAGTGTCATCCCTGCAGGACGAGGAATAGCTAAACATGCTTCACTACACACTGTAGCTCACCGGCATCAAAATGTAAACAAACGCCATGGGTGGATCTACACATGACATCCACTGTAATGATACCAAATACAGGACCGTATCTAGTCGATACTACTATGATTACGTCGATATTTTTTGGCATCACAAAATCTTCTTTCGTTTTTTTAAATTCATCCATCCATCCATTTTCTACCCCTTGTCCCTTTCGGGCCCGGGGTGGGGGGTGCTGGAGCCTATCTCAGCTGCATTCGGGTGGAAAGCAGGGTACGACCTGGACAAATCACCACCTCATCACAGGGCCAACACAGACAGATAGACAGACATTCACACACTAGGGACCATTTAGTGTTGCCAATCAACCTATCCCCAGGTGCATGTCTTCGGAGGTGGGAGGAAGCCGGAGTATCCGGAGGGAACCCACACTGTCACGGGGAGAACATGCAAACTCCACACAGAAAGATCCAGAGCCCAGGATTGAACCCAGGACCTTCGTATTGTGAGGCACATGCACTAACCCCTGTGCCACCATGCGTTTAAAAAAAAGTTATATTATGTTTATAAACTCAGGAAATATGTCCCAGGACACACGAGGACTTTGAATATGACCAATGTATGATCCTGTAACTACTTGGTATCGGATTGATACCCAAATGTGTGGTATGATCCAAAAGTAATGTAAAGTATCCAAACAACAGAAGAATAAGTGATGATTACATTTTAACAGAAGTGTAGATAGAACATGTTAAAAGAGAAAGTAAGCAGATATTAACAGTAAATGAACAAGTAGATTAATAATTCATTTTCTACCACTTGTCCTTAATAATGTTGACAAAATAATAGAATGGAAAATGACACAATATGTTACTGCATATGTCAGCAGCAAAATTAGGAGCCTTTGTTTGTTTACCTACTACTGAAAGACAAGTTGTCTTGTATGTTCACTATTTTAATTAAGGACAAACTTGCAATAAGAAACATACGTTTAATGTATCGTAAGATTTTTTGTTAAAATAAAGCCAATAATGCAATTTTTTGTGGTCCCCTTTACTTAGAAAAGTACCGAAAAGTATCAAAATAATTTTGGTATCGGGACAACACTACTTCCTTGTGGTCTACATAAATATCTAGTAATGATGGTTCTATGGTGAAAATAGTGCATGGATTATTTTTTAAGGATTGCTTTACAGCTCGTCTCTTCAGAGTGTGCCATTTTGTCTTATTTACATGCCTCCACTTCGACAGTGTCTTCTCCCCCGTCTTATGCAGATCACAAATAAACAAGAGTAGCTACCACTAAGTAAGAAAACTTGGTTAAAAGTAATTATTTCTTAATGGCGTATATTTGACATAACACTAACAACTATTTGCTTTGTGACCTATGACACAAAAGCTAGGATAATAATGTTTATTTTCCAAAAAGCTCAGCATACTGGTGTATATTGAGTTGGTTTTAGCATTGGGCCGTGAGCTTGCACGCAGTTTTGTATGAGGGGCCGTTTGGGACATTATTCAGAATTAGCTCTTACACACACTACTGAAATCCTCTTACATACACAACTCAAATCTTTTCAGACACACTACTAAAATACTTTCACACACACTACTGAAGTATTTTTCTCTCATACAGACCACTGAAACACACTCACACACACTACTGAAATAAGTAAGAACTTCACACTATTTTATATTAGAAATGGCAACAGCGGAGAATAAATGTCCCATAACATGAAGATAGAGAAAAAGTAGAAGCTTATCGACTCCGGTGTCAGCACAGACTGCAAAGGCGGACCCGCGCACATTTTCAGGACTTATGCAGATCCCAAATACACATCAGCAGATACCAGAAGGTAAGAAAAGTTGCTTTTGCATAATATTGCGAAACAAAACGCCATATAATATGTCTTACCTTATACACACAATAATACTCGCATGTTGAAGCACAGTACAGTCATCAAGCAGTGCGGCTTCATAGCTTACTAAAGTCGTACTAAAACATTTTGATAGATTGTTGAGCGCTGTGTGTAATGTTCTATATTTTCAGTGGAACATATAAAATGGTGGTGTTGTTTACATGAGTCATATTGCAGTCTACACCTACCTCTTATGTGTGACTGCCATCATATTGCAGTTTACACGTGTCTCTTATATGTGACTGCCATCTACTGGTCACACTTATCATTTCCCAATGTGCCAAATAAAATAGCTTTGAGGTCGGTAAGCACAAGCAAAATTATTCCGTACATTAGGCGCATTGGGTTATAAGACGCACTGTCGAGTTTTGAGAAAATGAAATCATTTTAAGTGCACCTTATAGTCCGAAAAATACGGTACTCAAAAAACAGGAAATATAAAAGGTACAAAGCAAAATGTATACAATATTTACACCAAGGCATATCCAATACGGACCACAAAGAAGTCTTTTGAATGTACATTAAATCATCATAAGTCCTATTTAATTATAATTAGGAGTAGTATCACGCTACATTTACTCCATTACATTTAGATGGTAAATAGATGTTGCAACACATTTATACCTTCATTAAGTAACTTTTTTGGATTAATTTTACTCGTCAGAGTACGGTAGTACAACCTAAGAGCTTAATTGGTTCTGTGACGGAGCTCTTAAATCAAAACACTTGTATATTAAACCAATTTTATTGGAGCTGAGCGCCCTCCCGCCATTTTTCCATCCATCCATTTTCTACCGCTTATTCCCTTCAGGGTCGCGGGGGGCGCTGGAGCCTATCTCAGCTACAATCAGGCGGATGGCAGGGTACACCCTGGACAAGTCGCCACCTCATCGCAGGGCCAACACAGATAGACAGACAACATTCACACTCACACTCACACACTAGGGCCAATGCAGTGTTGCCAATCAACCTATCCCCAGGTGCATGTCTTTGGAGGTGGGAGGAAGCCGGAGTACCCGGAGGGAACCCACGCAGTCACGGGGAGAACATGCAAACTCCACACAGAAAGATCCCGAGGCCGGGATTGAACTCGCGACTACTCAGGACCTTCGTATTGTGAGGCAGACGCACTAACCCCTCTTCCACCGCGACCTCCCACCCTCTGAAAGAATAACATGTAAAATGCCTTAAAAAAACAAAAATCTTTTCGATGTGAATTTTGTCCAAAAACAATACAATAGTATCTAATACTAACTACAATAGTTTTATGAAGTAATTTAACAATGATGTACAGTATTTACCCTGGAGAGCAGACTTCCATGGTATGTCCTTCGAGCTGCTACTTTATCAAACACACCATCAGCAGCTTCTCCACAATTCAATTGATAAATGTCCACCCTTCAGATATTATTTTAATCTCCTTAGCTGGCGTCCACTCTAGGCGCTTGAGTGCTCGTTTCCCCGCCAAGTGCTTGAGCCAGTGCCAATCATGCAACCGGACATGCACCCAAGGTGGTACTGTTTGATTTTACGTGAATCGGCACCCGCTAATACCGACGTAATTCGGTTGATACATAAAAAAGTAATGAATTTGGTACTCATCCCTACCTTCTACCAATACTGGCAGACTTAATAACTGCCTACGATAACAGTTCTAGTCTTAGACATTAAACAGCAAAGTTCTGCAAACATTAATAATACATTTTGTTAAGAAACGGGGTTACCCCTCTGAGGGTTTTTTTTCTCTCTTTTTTTCAAGTAACTGATTGTTTCACTTCCAGTGTGATTTGTTAAATAGGTCACCAGTTTTCAACAGCAGCGGAATCTTAGCATTTGATGTATTTTGGCAGGTAAGATCACTTTGAACACAGAAAAAAAACAGCTATTATGATTTTACCAGGAATTAATTACACAGACCAGTTCATTATTCCAACAAGTCTTTATTATTACCATGTTAATTCCCTCATCTATAAAAAAAATATCAGTTTTTTTCTAACTGTTACAGATGAAGATGTTAATAAACATAGAAGATGATTTATTTCCTGCTACTTACTGGTTTTGCAGAAGTCTTTTCATTCAGCTGTCACATTTGGCTCTCGGGAGGGAAGAAGAGGGAAGAATAAACATGGGAAATCAATGCAGTCGGCCTTGAGAATACACCAGCAAAGCTTTGTGTTTGTGTCATGCCGCTCTGCAAATGTCACATCAACTAAATCTCTACTCTCAAATGTATTTTCAATATAAATCCCTTCATACCTTTTTGGGAGTCCTGTGAACTCGCTTTGCCCCTCAACTTGTTATTATTTGAAATCCACGGATGTCAAATGAAGTGGTAACTCATAAATACGAGTTCCAATGCCACAGAATCAACTTTAATCAGAACTCCAAGTCAGCTGTATTTAGGGATGATACTCGAAACCGGTTTTCACGGTTGTTCGATAAGAAAAGAACCGAGTCCTCGGACTCAAATCCCTTTTTGAGAACCGGTACCCGTTATCGAGACCACTATAGTAAAGAAAAGAGTTGGTTCTTTATTCGAATCCCTCGGAACGAATCCCGTCCTGACCAGAAATGCTCCGTGTGACATCACAAGAAATCAGTCATGTAGCTCAGTCATTAGGCTCAGATAGCGAAACAGGAAAAAAATGGACGGGGAAAAAGCGCTCCAAGGTGTAATAAAGTTCAAAACAAAAGGTATAATCCAATGAATAACTTTACTGAGAGATTTTAGCAAGGTAAAACACTTTTACCACCAACCGGAAACATAGCAACCAGGCTAGCAACGCACCTCCTTTACGGCAGCTGTCGCAACGTTCTTAAAACAACCGCAGCACATACATATATGACATCTCCCTTTTTTAACTTTTGTTTTTCTTTCCTTGTAAACAAAACAAAATCACACTGTAGATGTGTTGTTTGTCTAATTATAAATAATGCAGACGAGGCGTGTTGGCTGAGTTCTTGACGTTTACTTTCACAGCGTGGCAACATGCAACACTTTTCGGGGCTACCGCGCATGCTCCTAACTCCCGTTGCATGCTGGGTAGTGTAGTTGTTATATTCTCTAGCATTACATTTTTTCCCCCATAAAAAGTGTATTTCTTTTTTTAGCTTTCACTTTTCATTTTTTAGCATTGTAACCACATTTGCAAACAACTTTTCTCTTCATAGAATTTTCTTTCAATAAAGAAATAAAGTGCAAAAATGTCAAAGCATCATAACAAACAGTTATGTCAAATAGCAGCAGAAGTGCACTTTTTGGAGAGCTGTATTATTTTCAGTTTTGTGCCCAAGGGACTGATTTTATTTAACACTATATTATTATTTATACACCTATAGTGATCACAGAGACAGGTTGTTTTTGTGTTACTGTATATATTTGTTTTTCTGAAAAAATCCCACTTAATATACTTTGGGTAACAACAGTCAATATTTATTTATTTTATTGTATTTTTTTAGGTGGGTAACAGTCAATATTTATTTATTTATTAGATTTAATTTTTTTCTTATATAATAAAAGTGAGCTTTTGTTTAACCAAATATTGTGTTTTTTTCCCATATACAACAACCTATCAGGACTCGATAAGAGAATCGATAAGGAATCGGTTCGATAAGAGGATTCGATAATAGGCTCGAACTCGATAATTCCTTATCAAACATCATCCCTAGCTGTATTTTGATAAACCAAGACGGATGCCAACAGGCTACATTTGCTTTATGCCACACTGACCTGAATTGAAGACAACCTGGAATGAAATCCTCTTTTTCAACACTTTTTAAAACAAATTTCTCACCTGATTCTTTCTTTGGCAACTTGGTGGGTTATTTTGCAGCCATAGTCAATAGTAGACTGACCATACGTCCTCTTTTCCCCGGACATGTCCTCTTTTGCGGGGCTGTCCGGTCGGAGTTTCTTAGATGCCTCAAATGTCCGGCATTTTGAGTTAGGGTTGCGTGTATTTTCAATGTACGTTCAGGGTTAAGAAGGGTTTAAAAACCCTGAACCCTTTTTTTTTTTTTTTTTATGTCCTGCCCGGCTTCTCGGGCAAATCATATAGCAGATGTAGATGCCCATATCGGCTGTTCAGATTTACTTTACAAAAGAGAAGTGTAGGATACTTCTCTTGTTGCCTTACTTGTATTTTGACTTTATTAAATGTATTTATATTATCATTTGGTGCAGCCGGGCCGGAGCAGGAGGGGATAGAAAGAGAGAAAAAGGAAGACAGAGGGGGGAATTGTGGGGACAAGAGGGGGATTAGACAGAGAGACAAAAACAACAACAGCAAACACAACAACAACAACAACAACAACAGAGCAACATCAGCAAATACGACATGTACAAATATGATGGTAAAAGTAATAGCAAATAAGCAGTTAGCGAAAATTTAAAAAAAAATACTGAACTGAGCATTATTACACTAAAAATGGAGCAATATGAATACCAATAGAAACAGTGCTATTGATAATAAACAATACCAGTACTTTACCTTTATTATCAACAATACAATTGTTCAAACGCAACAATACATATACGTAATGATAACTTGAGATACGAAAGAATGCAGAAAAATGGAGGGGAAGAAAGAGAAGCAACCTTAACCTTGTAGATTGTTATAGTAACAATAGGTTAAGCTTTGTCAGTGTGCCATGTGTTATACCCAGTTTACCCTAGGGCAACAACGTTAATGTATGTTTGATGAAACGTGATTATGTGCATGAGTGTATGTGTGCATATGTACTTGTATATGTACAGTATGTGTATGTGTGCTTGTACAGTGAATGTATATGTACAGTATGTGTATATGTGTGTACAGCGAATGTATATGTACAGTATGTGTATACAGTATGTGTGTTTGAACAGTGAATGTATATGTACAGTATGTGTAAATGTGTGTTTGTACAGTGAATGTATATGTACAGTATATGTATGTGTGTGTTTGTACAGTGAATGTATGTGTAGTATGTGTATGTGTGTGTTTGTACAGTGAGTGTATATGTACAGTATGTGTATATGTATGTTTTTACAGTGAATGTATATGTACAGTATGTGTATACAGTATGTTTGTATAATGAATGTGCGTGTGGATGTACGAACTTTGAGTGTGTAAATATGTACTGTATTTATTTGTATATGTATGTGGGAGCGTAGGTACCTATGTATGTCTGTATGTATGTGTGTGAGTATATGTGAATTTGCATGTACAATACATTTGACTCCCAGTGTGTGCGGGAGCCAGAGTACGGCCCCAGCCTTCCCGAGAACCCATCTCACAAACAGTAGGTGTGGTGCCCAGGGAACCAGGGACCACCGCCCCCACGCAGCCAAGCCGGACAGCGACAGGAACCCCAGAGCCTGGCCCACCGTGCCGCCCACAAGGGCCAGCAGCAGGCCGCAGACAGAGAAAAACAGGGGGCAGCCAGACCCCAAGCCAGCGAGAGACCACACCCCACACGGACAGAAAGGCGGGACGCCCCGCCCGAGGGGCCCGGAGACCCCCGCAACCGGACGGGAAGACCGCCCCGCCCCACCGGCAACAGGGCCCCCACGAGCTACCCCCCCACCCCCGGAGAGCGCGGCGAGGCCAGCCCACGGCCACCCCACCCAAGCCGGCCGCCATAGGACCAGCCAGCACGGGGCCACAGGAACCACCCACCCCACCCGCAGGGACCCCAACGATGGAGATGGAACAACCAGCAACCGCCCCGCCGAGTCCCCCCCCCTGAGGTAGGGGAATAAATAAATACAATAAATAAATACATAATAATAATAATAATAATATTAATAAAATATATTAATAAAAAAAAATTTTAAAAAAGGAAAAAAATAAATAAATAATTAAATCTATTTATAAAAAATAAATAAATAAATAAATAAATAAATAAATAAATAAATGAATAAAGAATTAAAAGAAGATCACAGACATGCTGACACACAAGGTCGCTACCCCAACAACTGGCCGACTCGCAGCACCTTGGAATACCCTGCAGCACCAAGCCACCACAGTAGACGCAGGGACCAGACCCAGCAGGCCCCAACCAAGACGGGCACCCGGAAGGGATGGACGGCGGGACCCAGGAGCTCCAGACACGCAGTCCGGATGCAGTAGCCTGAGGCGCCGACCCCCACCCGACAGGCAGGCCCAGAACGTACCCCCAGAAATATACATACATATATATATACATACACATAAACATACACATGTACACATACACACACATACACATGCACATATATATACATACATACATACATACATACATACATACACACACACACATACACATACACAGACATACCCTGAACCCTTTGATGATATTACAGACCGTAGATGGTGAAATCCCTAAATTCCTTGCAATAGCTGGTTGAGAAAGGTTTTTCTTAAACTGTTCAACAATTTGCTCACGCATTTGTTGACAAAATGGTGACCCTCGTCCCATCCTTGTTTGTGAATGACTGAGCATTTCATGGAATCTACTTTTATACCCAATCATGGCACCCACCTGTTCCCAATTTGCCTGTTCACCTGTGGGATGTTCCAAATAAGTGTTTGATGAGCATTCCTCAACTTTATCAGTGTTTATTGCCACCTTTCCCAACTTCTTTGTCACATGTTGCTGCCATCAAATTCTAAAGTTAATGATTATTTGCAAAAATAAAAATGTTTATCAGTTTGAACATCAAACATGTTGTCTTTGTAGCATATTCAACTGAATATGGGTTGAAAATGATTTGCAAATCATTGTATTCCGTTTAGATTTACATCTAGCACAATTTCCCAACTCATATGGAAACGGGGTTTGTACTTTTGCTACCGTTTAGCCCAGCGTCATATAACTTGGTATGTGACACTTAACTGTTAGCATGCAAACGATAGCATGCTAGCAAGCTAACTTAGGCTTGCTTACTGTTTCATCTAATTGTACACTTATTTTTTCTATTCCACAGCTATATGAGTCGTATAACTTGGTATATGAAACATGCTGACTGTTATCATGCTATCGTTAGCACATATGCTAAGTGTTATCATTTTTATATAAAAATTTTACTGTTTTAGGCTAACTCTGTGGCTCATTTTGTACAGTTACACCTAAAACTCACGGATTCAGACACTGGGCACCGTCTAATGAGCACGTCGGCTTCTGGCAACCCCCGGCCAGAGGTCCAGGGCACAGATAGCAGGCCCATCGACATTTCCGCGGGAACTTTCTAGTTTGTATTAAAGTTCCAAGTAACGTCACTCGTGATGACGCTTCAACCTCCAAAGTTAACGTTCCATTTAGTGGTGTAATTTTCACAAAAAATGTACAGGGTGGATCGCATTCCAAATTGTATGACATCTAGCATACCACCAATGGCTAATTTCATAATATATAGCAGTAACAGCTAGCTAGCAAGCATTTACACTAGCTAATGCTACATTTTAGTGTGTATACATTTCTAACAACATGCTAACACAATGTCAACTTGGATGAAGATTACAGGTCACAGTTACGGGTTTTAAGAGAGTACTTTTTACATCTTTGCATAGTTAACTATATATTTGGTCCTCTTTTTGTTGTAGTAAAGCTAGCAACATGCTGGTGTTATCTTCGCTACATCGTGCTTCAAATATCGTAGCTTAACGACATCACATATTTTTAAAGCATATTGTTTTTTTGCCTACTTTAAGTGTTAAATTAGGTTTTATTTATGTATTATATATCTTACAGTGCAGCATGGGCTTTATTTATTAAGACCCAATCACCACACGGTGAACAGTGTACAAGTTATAAAATAACGTGTACATTCAGTGGGCGTGTTGCGTGTGATTTACTAAGACTCCGAGTGCAATTGAAAAATGGTGCAGACTGCCTTATTTAAATGAGTATTTTGTGTGTACTATGTGAGGCATCACTACGAAGACCCTCTCATTTACTGCACAGTATTGTTATCAATCAATCAATCAATGTTTATTTTTATAGCCCTAAATCACAAGTGTCTCAAAGGGCTGCACAAGCTACAACGACATGCTCGGTTCAGATCCCACATCAGGGCAAGGAAAAACTCAACCCAGTGGGATGACAATGAGAAACCTTGGAGAGGACCGCAGATGTCTGAAGTTGTCTTTATTTTTAAGTTATCATTACATTATATTTTTTTTTACCGTGAAATGTTTTTCTCTCATACACACTACTGTAATCCTGTCATTACACACAGTACTGTTTTTTTTCTTTTACTCACATTACTAAAATCCTCTCATTCACACTACTAAAATGTTTTTCTGTCATACACACTAGTGATTTTTTTTTCTTTTAAACACATTACTGAAATCCTCTCATACACACACTACTGATTTATTTTTCTCTCATTGACATTACTGAAATTCCCTCATAAACACTACTGATTGTTTGTATCTTACACACACTACTGAAAACCTTTCACACACTACTGATTTATTTTTCCTTCATACACACTAATGAAATTGATTGTTTTGATTAATAGAGAAGTGTATTAACATTTTAAAGAATTTAATCCATGTAATGCTTTAAAAAGGCAAATGGTTGGCACAAAAAGCCAAAAGGCTTGTTTCTATTAAATATTCATCACATTTGATGCATTCAATAATAAAAGATATATAACCTGTAACATGTATATAAAAAATTACATTAAAAAAAATAATTTCAGAGACCCTACTAAAATACTTTCTCACACACTACTGAATTATTTTTCTCTAATACAGACTACTGAAACACACTCACACACACTACTGAAATTAACGTGTATGACAAATTTCAGTAGTGTGATATGAGAGGATTTCAGTAGTGTGTGTGAGAGAAGTATTTTCAGTTGTTTATGTGAGAGCATTTCAGTAGTGTATGTAAGAGCTCATTCTGAATAATGTCCCAAACGGCCCCTCATACAAAACTGCGTGCAAGCTCACGCCCAACCTTATGGTTTGATGCGCTGGTATTATATTCACGAGTATCCAACATTGTAATATTTACAATCAGAACATAAGAAATCATCAAAGTTCCCCTTTAATGCACAAGATCTGTTAAAGTGGCCCCCTACATGATTTCATTTTTCAGTACACGGCACTCGATGTAGAAAGTTAGGACACGCCTGCTCTAAAAAGTTTTGAAGGGGGACTTTATTTTTAAGTTATCATTCCATGATTTTTTTTTACCGTGTCTGGAAAAAAAACTATAAACTACATTATCGCTGACTGGGTGGAGATGTAGTCAAAGGGGGCTTGGCCGAGAGGAAGGCCCCTGCCCATAAATAAGACCACCCACAAAACGCAGCATTCTGAAGAGACAGTTAGAAAGCTGCTTGAAGGTGGTCTGTCAAACAAAATCTATGCAAAATGTTGACCAAAGCACCGTCATTTCATTTATTTATGTAGACCACAAGAAAGTGTGATACAGGCGTGGTCAAAAGTTTACATACACTTGTAAAAAACATAGTATCATGGCTGTCTTGAGTTTCCCATAATTTCTACAACTCTTATTTTTTTTGTGATAGAGTGATTGGAGCACATACTTGTTTGTCGCAAAAAACATTCATGAAGTTTGGTTCTTTTATGAATTTATTATGGGTCTACTGAAAATGTGACCAAATCTGCTGGATCAAAAGTATACATACAGCAATGTTAATATTTGGTTACATGTCCCTTGGCAAGTTTCACTGCGATAAGGCGCTTTTGGTAGCCATCCACAAGCTTCTGGCAAGCTTCTGGTTGAATTTTTGACCACTCTTCTTGATAAAATTGTTGCAGTTCAGCTAAATTTGTTGTTTTTCTGACATGGACTTGTTTCTTCAGCATTGTCCACACGTTTAAGTCAGGACTTTGGGAAGGCCGTTCTAAAACCTTAATTCTAGCCTGATTTAGCCATTTCTTTACCACTTTTGACGTGTGTTTGGGGTCATTGTCCTGTCGGAACACCCAACTGCGCCCAAGACCCAACCTCCGGGCTGATGATTTTAGGTTGTCCTGAAGAATTTGGAGGAAATCCTCCTTTTACATTGTCCCATTTACTCTCTGTAAAGCACCAGTTCCATTGGCAGCAAAACAGGCCCAGAGCATAATACTACCACCACCATGCTTGACGGTAGGTGTGGTGTTCTTGGGATTAAATGCCTCGCCTTTTCTCCTCCAAAGATATTGCTGGGTATTCTGGCCAAACAGCTAAAAAAAAAAGTAATCTGACATCACATGAACAAAGATAAGACCTTCTGGAGGATAGTTATGTGGTCACAAAAAAATAAGAGTTGTAGAAATTTTGGTTAGAAATCCTTTTAAAGGCCTACTGAAATGAATTTGTTTTATTTAAACGGGGATAGCAGATCCATTCTATGTGTCATACTTGATCATTTCGCAATATTGCCATATTTTTGCTGAAAGGATTTAGTAGAGAACAACGGCGATAAAGATCGCAACTTTTGGTATCTGATAAAAAAAAAAGCCTTGCCCCTACCGTAAGTAGCGTGACGTAGTCAGTTGATAGCCTCCTCATAATTTCCTATTGTTTTCAATGCAGCTAGAGCGATTTGGACCGAGAAAGCGACGATTACCCCATTAATATGAGCGGGAATGAAAGATTTGTGGATGAGGAACGTTAGAGTTAAGGATGCAGTGCAAGACATATCTTTTTTTGCTCTGACCGTAACTTAGGTACAAGCTGGCTCATTGGATTCCACACTCTCTCCTTTTTCTATTGTGGATCACGGATTTGTATTTTAAACCACCTCGGATACTATATCCTCTTGAAAATGAGAGTCGAGAACGCAAAATGGACATTCACAGTGACTTTTATCCCCACGACAATACATCGACGAAACACTTTAGCTACAGAGCTAACGTGATAGCATCGTGCTTAACTGCATATAGAAACTAAATAAATAAATCCCTGACTGGAAGGATAGACAGAAGATCAACAATACTATTAAACCAGGGACATGTAAATACACGGTTAATGCTTTCCAGCTTGGCGAAGCTTAAAAATGCTGTTGCTAACGGCGCCATTGAAGCTAACTTAGTATAACGGGACCTCACAGAGCTATGAAAAAAAAACATTAGCGCTCCACCTCCATCTGCTCATCAACACCCGTGCTCACCTGCGTTCCAGCGATCGACGGAAGGACGAAGGACTTCACCACGATCATCCGTGCGGTCGGTGGCTAGCGTCGGCTAGCGCGTCTGCTATCCGAGTCAAAGTCTTCCTGGTTGTGTTGCTGTAGTCCGCCGCTAATACACCGATCCCACCTACAACTTTCTTCTTTGCAGTCTTCATTGTTCATTAAACAAATTGCAAAAGATTCACCAACACAGATGTCCAGAATACTGTGGAATTATGAGATGAAAACAGAGCTATTTTGTATTGGATTCAATGGGGTACCGATACTTCTGTTTCACTGGTTACGTCACGCGCATACGTCATCATCCAAAGACGTTTTCAACCGGAAGTTTAGCGGTAAATTTAAAATTGCACTTTATAAGTTAACCCGGCCGTATTGGCATGTGTTGCAATGTTAAGATTTCATCATTGATACATAAACTATCAGACTGCGTGGTCGGTAGTAGTGGGTTTCAGTAGGCCTTTAAGACACTGTAACATATTGTCAAAGTTTGCATTGATTCGCTTAAAGCAAATGCATGCATTTCAATGGCTGTGCATTGAGTTTCCAAGGAGCCTAATTGAAGGCATGTTATGTGCGAGCGTAATCAATGTCATACAGTGTGTTGCCGCTGTGCTCCAGGCAGATAATCCTCACTTGAACACTCTCCAGTCTTGCCTGCCTGCCCCAAGATGGTCAACAATCCGTAAAACCTCGCCAAGAAATCTGCTTTGTAATTACGGACACATTGATGTCGGCCCTACACAAGTGTGTTTTTTCCCCCCCCCTTGTGTTCTTGTTTGATAGCTCCTTATGCATATACACCCACCCAAATCAAATCCCATTCACCGCTGCCTATAGTAACATATAAAGGAACCCACACGGTCGCCCACACAGCACACATCAGATAAAGCCAGCTTCCCTACATTCACAATTCAGTCCGCTTATTGGATGTTTGCTTTTTCTACATGACACAATCATAGTGTGTCTTTCTGGCCGCTGTTATTACTTATTCCTGTTTTTTTTTATTTTTTTTTATTATTATTGTTGTTTGGCTGTGCTGCCAGCCAGCAGGGCTCATTTCCTTTTCTACCTCTGTTTGTGTGTGTCTCTCTCAGCCGAGATGAATTATGCTTCTCCACCATGTGTCATTTCCTTCCAGCTTGGCAACACTGGAAGCACGTATTTATTTATTTTTTTTGGTAACATGAAAACAGGTTATCATCTGCTGGCTCCCGCTCAAATTCAATTAGAGCAGAGCGGCGCGATTATGCGGCCTTGCAAACGAGTAATAAATGCAAAATAATTCATTAGCCTAATAATCTTTTATTTGCACGTGCATTCATGGCATGTTGGGGTTTGTGATTGTGTCAACGTGTGACACTTCACAAATTGCTCCGCGACAAAGACGATTTGATGCTGGTTTTAATTACAACTCCGCACAATAATCGCTGTTATTCCCGATTTTTTAAGACGCTGAAAGCTAAACAATAGAGGAACACAGCACTGTTATTATGAGTACAATCTGTTTTTCTGAATTAATTATTTCTAAATTAAAGGGGACCTATGATTTTTAATCTACATTAAAAAACACTTGCTTGGGGTCTAGATTAGGGGTGTCCAAACTACGGCCTCCGGGCCAAGTGCAGCCCGGCAACGTCTTCAATTTGGCCCGCAAGAAGTCATGAGTCAACACTAAATTGGCCCTAGTGTGTGAATGTGAGTGTGAATGTTATCTGCTTATCTGTGTTGGCCCTGCGAGGAGGTGGAGACTTTTCCAGGGTGTACCCTACCTTCCGAGGGACAAGCGATAGAAAACGGATGGATGGATGGACGTCCATCCATCCATCCATTTTCTACCGCTTATCCCTTTCGGGGTCGTGGGGGGTGCTAGAGTCTATCTCAGCTACAATCTGGCGGAAGGCGGGGTACACCCTGGACAAGTCGCCACCTCATCACAGGGCCAACACAGACAGACAGACAACATTCACACTCACATTCACACACTAGGGCCAATTGAGTGTTGCCAATCAACCTATCCCCAGGTGCATGTCTTTGGAAGTGGGAGGAAGCCGGAGTACCCGGAGGGAACCCACAAAGTCACGGGGAGAACATGCAAACTCCACACAGAAAGATCCCGAGTGCAGGATCAAACCCAGGACCTTTATATTGTGAGGCAGACGCACTAACCCCTCTTGTGCCGTGCTGCCATGGATGGACGTCATGAACGTTAAATATCAGGTGGTGTCTGAATGCTACATATCTGCTGCAATCTTGTGGACAATGTGAGTAAATTAGATCGATGACCCTTGAATGTACCATATTTTTCGGACTATAAGTCTCAGTTTTTTTCATAGTTTGGCCGGGGGTGCGACTTATACTCGGGAGCGACTTATGTGTGAAATTATTAACACATTACCGTAAAATATCAAATAATATTATTTAGCTTATTCACGTAAGAGACTAGACGTATAAGATTTCATGGGATTTAGCGATTAGGAGTGACAGATTGTTTGGTAAACATATAGCATGTTCTATATGTTATAGTTATTTGAATGACTCTTACCATAATATGTTACGTTAACATACCAGGCACGTTCTCAGTTGGTTATTTATGCGTCATTTAACGTACACTTATTCAGCCTGTTGTTCACTATTCTTTATTTATTTTAAATTGCCTTTTGAATATCTATTCTTGGTGTTGGGTTTTATCAAATAAATTTCCCCAAAAAATGCGACTTATATATGTTTTTTTCCTTCTTTATTATGCGTTTTCGGCCGGTGCTACTTATACTCCGGAGCGACTTATTGTCCGAAAAATACGGTACTATCGTACAAAGCACATAATTTACATATATGACAAAATCCAAACAACCTTCCCTAGTCAAAGTGCAAATTTTTTTTAATACAAATGCAACTAACATAAAGGTTAACACACATGGTCAGACATTACACAACCTGCTCACTGAACTTTGTGGACATTATGGAAAACGTCCAAACACGGCAATTTTTTTTTAAATTACACTCAAAATGAGTATCCAACATTGGAGCATTTATTAGTCAGAAAATACAAAATTCTTTACTGGTCCTCCCCACATCAGCGGTCCCCTCCAAGGTTTCTCATTGTCATCCCATTGGGTTGAGTTTTTCTTGCCCTGATGTTGTTGTGGCTTGTGCAGCCCTTTGAGACATTCGTGATTTAGGGCTATATAAGTAAACTTTGATTGATTGAACTTTAAACATCAATCGAAGTGTCAATCGAACTCCACTACTGATGGTGTTTTCATCTTTTATAATTGTTGATGATTTAGTCATACTATGACTTAAAATCCAACTTAGTCATACTCATCCTTGAGAGAGATGACCAAATGACTGACTGCAAAGCTACTGTAATTACCAGGAGGTTATGTCATCGTTGTCGTTGGTTTGTCTTTCAGTTAGTTAGACCAGTGGTTCTCAACCTTTTTTCAGTGATGTACCCCCTGTGAATTTTTTTTAAATTCAAGTACCCCCTAATCAGAGCAAAGCATTTTTGTTTGAAAAAAATAGACAAAGAAGTAAAATACAACACTATGTCATCAGTTTCTGATTTATTAAATTGTATAACAGTGCAAAATATTGCTAATTTGTAGTGGTCTTTCTTGAACTATTTGGAAAAAAAGATATAAAAATAACTAAAAACTTGTTGAAAAATAAACAAGTGATTCAATTATAAATAAAGATTTCTACACATAGAAGTAATCATCAAATTAAAGTGCCCTCTTTGGGGGTTGTAATAGAGATCCATCTGGATTCATGAACTTCATTCTAAACATTTCTTCACAAAAAAAAGACATCTTTAACATCAATATTTATGGAACATGTCCACAAAAAATATAGCTGTCAACACTGAGTATTGCATTGTTGCAATGTAATGAATGGAATAGCCTACTTGATTTGATGTTCAGTTTATGAACTTACATTCATATTTTGTTGAAGTATTATTCAATAAATATATTTCTAAAGGATTTTTTAATTGTTGCTATTTTCAGAATATTTAAAAAAAATCTCACGTACCCCTTGGCATACCTTCAAGTACCCCCAGGGGTACGCGTACCCCCATTTGAGAACCACTGAGTTAGACAACCTTTACACTGCAGGCCAAAGTGGACCAAATTGGATTTTTTTCGAAATCTGATTTTTCCCCAACTGACTGTTTAGTTTACAAGTAGATTGTGATCTTTGTCAGACTCCAGTAAAAACCCCCACAGGGCCCCAATGTGGCCTCCACGTCACTAGCATGCACAGTTCAATAAAGTGTAAACAATTCCGTAATTTACCAAATAAGACGCTACTACACGAGAAAACATGGACGCCACAGATCAGCGTGTTAGTGGGTTTGGGCGGTGGCTTTTGTGTAAAGGAAGTAGATCAGGGGTGTCAAACGTACGGCCCATGGGCCGGATTAGGCCCTCGAACAGGTTTTATCCTGCCCGCAGGATGAGTTTGCAAAGTATAGAAATGAGCCAAAATTTTTGAATGAAAGAAACTGCTGTTCAAAATGTGTCCACTAGATGTCGCAATAGCGATTCTTTGTAGATGATGCTACATATTAGGGCTGTGAATCTTTGGGTGTCCCACGATTCGATTCAATATCGATTCTTGGGGTCACAATTCGATTCAAAATCTTTTTTTTTTTTTTCAATTTAACACGATTCTCGATTCAAAAACGATTTTTTCCCGATTCCAAAGGATTCTCTATTCATTCAATACATAGGATTTCAGCAGGATCTACCCCAGTCTGCTGACATGCAAGCAGAGTAGTAGATTTTTGTAAAACACTTTTATAATTGTAAAGGACAATGTTTTATCAACTGATTGCAATAATGTAATTTTGTTTTAACTATTAAATGAACCAAAAATATGACTTATTTTATCTTTGTGAAAATACTGGACAGTGTGTTGTCAAGCTTATGAGATGCGATGCAAGTGTAAGCCACTGTGACACTATTGTTCTTTTTTTTATTTTTTATAAATGTCTAATGATAATGTCAATGAGGGATTTTTAATCACTGCTATGTTGAAATTGTAACCAATATTGATACTGTTGTTGATAATATTCATTTTTGTTTCACTACTTTTGGTTTGTTCCGTGTCGTGTTTGTGTCTCCTCTCAATTGCTCTGTTTATTGCAGTTCTGAGTGTTGCTGGGTCGGGTTTGGTTTTGGAATTGGATTGCATTGTTATGGTATTGCTGTGTATTGTTTTGTTGGGTTGATTAATAAAAAAAATAAAATAAAATAAAATAATAATAATAATAATAATAATAATTTAAAAAATAAAAAATCGATTTTTAAAAAAATGAGAATCGATTCTGAATCGCACAACGTGAGAATCGCGATTCGAATTTGAATCTATTTTTTCCCACACCCCTACTACATATGTAAAAAAAACACAAAAAAAACCCACATGATGTTAGTGCACCAGTCGAGGAAAGTGAGCAAACTACATAAATAACATCCTGTAATTTGATTTTGATATTATTTTTTTTTATCTTGATAGATTGAAAATCAACACCAATGAGTTGACTGATGAACATTGTCACATCATTTATTTAGAAAGTATAAATAACGGCAAATAAAGATAGAACACTATTAACCCAACAACATTATGATTTGTACATTTTCATAATGTGCTTGTTCTATTTTTAAACAAAGAATATAATCTGAAGTTCTCTTTATTTTTAAGTTATCGGGCTGTGATTTTACCAGTCCTTAGACTTAGACTTAGACTTAGACTTAGACTTAGACTTAGACTTAGACTTAGACTTAGACTTAGACTTAGACTTAGACTTAGACAAACTTTAATGATCCACAAGGGAAATTGTTCAACACAGTAGCTCAGTTACAATGATGCAAAGTGCAAGGATGGAAAGGACAATGCAGGTATAAATAGACTAATATAGCGATAACAAATCTAACATATATACGAATATATACATAATATGTGTACAGAATAATATATATACACATATATTATATTATGTCTATAACATATAAACAATATATACCAGCCCACTTGGGAGTAGATTTTTCTCCATGTGGCCCCTAATCTAAAATGAGTTTGACACCCCTGAAATAGACAAATGATGAAGATAATTGCAAAGAGGAAAGTCACAGCCCCCGACCATAAATGTCATGAAAAGGTTGTATTGTTGTTTAGACTGCAGTCACATTTGAACAAAAAATCAGATATCAAACGGATTCGGACTAACTTCTGATCTGGTCCAAATTTGATGTGGAAAAAATATCAGATTTGAAGCACTTTAGAGCGGTTTTTTGACTGGCCAAAAAATATCCGATCTGTGTCACTTGAGGGCGAAAAAAAAATCCGATTTGGTGTCCAGTGTAAACGGAACCTAAGATAGAAACTCACACAGACAAAGAGAGGCTTCACTCTGTTTCCGTCATTCTGCTCTAGATATTAGGAACAAGTGATTATATTGTTGGGCTGATCTGCATCACCATCTGGATTCAGAACTATTTTTTTTTTTTTTTTTTTTACTATTGGAAGGTAGGGCCTTGCAGAGCGCTGTGCTTTCCGAGCGCTTTTCTAGTTTGCATAATTCAATTCAAATCAAACAACTTTAATACGGTAATCCCTTCAGGGCAATTAATTTGGAGCAGCAGGTTGTTGTGGTTCATAGAGCCTACACCTGGCCCACAATAAAAAATCAATCAATATGTCAGACAACAACATGGAGCTTGGAATAGATAATAATAAACAAAAATAAGAGACCAGGTTGACTTCTACTCTTTTAAGTGTTGGTTGTTATTTGCAATGTTTTACTCAGCAACCAGACATCTGTAGCACGTTACCACTTTCCAAAACTCCTTATCCAAAAAGTAAGCTCATTGAAAAAAAAATTAAAAGCAAATGTAGGAAATGTAAAGTTAAATAAGTTTTTTTTATGTTTTCCCATGTTTCACAACAACATAATCCTATGTCATTGCTCTTCAGTGGCAAACGCTCACCAATCAGGAGCAAGGACTGCACAATGACAAATCTGCGGGACATTTCATTATGTTACTCCCAATTAAAAACATGTCCTCGGCGGCGTTAAGTCATTCTCATCCCTCGTCATTTATACTAATTAGCGCGCGTCCTGCGTGAGCCACGTGCTGAAAGAAGATATTTTAATATCCCATTAAGCGATTCCGAGATAGGAGCTCTGATTGACGTTCCCGTAAACGCGGCAGATGATTGAATTATGTTCTGGGCTTTGCTTTTTCTTTTAATGATGCCAGATTTGCTGAGGTTTCTTAACGTGCTTTATGAAAAGTAACCATGTTTGGGGACAGCAGAGTTACTTGTTTGATGAATACATTGTTGCACTCTACTTCTAGTTGCAATACACCAGGGGTGTCCAAAGTGCGGCCCGGGGACCATTTGCGGCCCGCAGCTAATTGTTTACCGGCCCGCCACACATTCTGCAAAAATTGCAAAATTGATAATATTGCAAAAATTAAAAAAAAACATTTTAAAAAAGTGGAATGAGGTGAAATCTATCAAGAAAAAGTTGCAATGTTGACACAAAGCTGCCATGCAGGCTGTTTTTTTTTCTTTTGTCTTTGTTTATTTTTCTTTTTTTTGCCATTGCCAAAAAAAAAAAAAGACTAAAAATCTATGTTATAATGAATTATCAGTTAAAAAATATCACTTTAAAATGTTTTATGTGGAAAAAATATTGCATATATTGTGTGGTTGCCATATAAAAACATCAAAGTTTTATTCGACAAAAGAGCATAAAACAAACAAAAAATAATAGTTCAAACGACAGATGTATCTGAAGTTGATCTCGTAATTTAAGTGTTAAAAGTTAAAAAAAAACCTAATAAAAATGTATCACTTTATGAGTGGGGGACCTTTTGGATCCCAAATATATTTAGTAGGATTTTATTTAACTTTTCACTGTGATTACTCAAAAATATTAAATAATTAAAATCAATGGTGTCCTGCATTATTGATCTTTTAAGGCTCTAATTACTAAATACTGCATATTTCAGTTTTACTATTAAAAACAAAGTTGTCTTTGACAGAAAACCTTTTTTTTTTACTTTATATCAACCTCAAGTTCATATAGAGATTTACTGTAAGCGTTAAATTTAAAAAAAAAATGATAATTTGACTTATTTTTAACAGTGTAATGACTGAGACCTTTTATACTCCCCGGGAGCCCTAAAGGTTAAAAAAAAAAAAAAAAAACATATATTTTGTTAAGGTTTGAAAATGAAAAATATCAAAATGGCCCCGCATGCTTAAATTTTTCTTGGAAAAAGTTTGGACACCCCTGCAATACACAGTCTGTCCTTTTTTTTTTTTTTTTGCGACCTATACTGTAAAATGCCTGAATTTGTGGCAGCTTTTACCAAAAGATGCAACGTTTTGAGGCCTTTTTTTTCCAATAACATTGAATCCTCTTGGGATTTTATACATTTTTATCAATGTTTTAATTGTTCCTTCTAACCTTAACCTCAAGAAGCTCAGAATTTCAACAAAAACTGGAACACAAACACTTTTTTACTTGTTTTATACTGCACATGCTTAAAAGTATAGTGCTCAATGTCAAATTGCTGTACTGTAGTGTTTTAGATAAGTATAACTACCGTATTTTAAAATCCTTTCCTATTCTCAATAATCGACAGTGCGCCTTATAACCCGGTGCGCCTAATGTACGCAATAATTCTGGTTGTGCTTACCGACCTCGGAGCAATTTTATTTGGTACATGGTGTAATGATAAGTGTGACCGGTAGATGGTAGTCCCACATAAAAGATATACGTGCAGACTGCAATATGACGCCAGCAAACAACACCAAAACTTTAAATGTTCCATTGAAAATAAAGAACATTACACACGGCGCTCAAAAATCTGTCAAAATGTTTTAGTATGACTTTGAGGCCGCACCGCTTGATGGATTGTCGGCCCAGCGACTGTAAGAAAGCGACTTGAAGATGGTCTGTAAAACATAATCTAGGCAACATTTTGACCAAGGAACCACCGTTACATGTTATGCACACCACAAGGATTTTTTTTTAATTTAGAAAAAATTCATAATATGACCACTTTTGTGCGCCTTATATTCCGGTGCGCCTTTTGTATGAAAAAAGACCCGAATAGACCCGCTCATCGGCAGTGCGCCTTATAATCCGGTGCGCCCTATGGTCAAGAAAATACGGTAATATTTAGAGGTGTGAAAAAAACAAAACATTTTGAATGAGTCGCGATTCTTATTTGTAACGATTCTTAATCGATTAAAAAAAAAATCTGAAATATATTTGTAATTATTATTCAAGCCACTGAGACAAATTATATTGTTGACGTAGATGCCCATATCTGCTGTACTTTATTAAATGTTTGAGTAGAATTGTATTAAACAAAACCAGTTATCTTTTAGGTAATATAAAACTTTATCAGGGCTTTTTGTCCATTTTATGGAGGAATGTAATTAATCATAGAACTGGCACCCAATGTTTATTAAAAAAAGCATTGATTTTGAATCGAGTATCAGTTTGAATCAGGTAGTTACCCCCAAGAATCGATTCAAATCGTGTGGTGCCCAAAGATTCACAGCCCTACTAGCAATACTGTAGTAATAAGTAGTTCTGTCAAATTATTATTATTATTTCTTTATCAGATTAATCACTCTATTAAATCTAGATGTATCATGATTAATCATAGGTTATTACTTGCATGCATACATTTTATTAACTTAAAAAAAAAAGCCCAATAAATGGACACAAATGCAATTTTATTGTCAGAATGTCATACGGGAATTTTTAAAAAATGTTTTATTTGAATGCGCTTTATTTATTTGCTCAAAACTTGGTTACAGTTTTATCTAAAGTTCTGTCAAGGTGTACTTTGCGGGGAAATTTTACCAGCAAACGCACCAGCCATAGTCTACTCACTCAGCTTTGCACTGACAAATGCATTGACCTGATCACTGACCGTATAACAACCCGTGCCGTCTTTCAGGTAACCATCCGTGGTTAAGAGTAAAGGAATATGCATGGTCAAAATAAATTGCATGATTAATATGCGTACATTCGTGATTGATGCAATGTTTTCTTTGACAGCCCCACCGAGTGATAAGTCATTATAATTACACGAAGAAACTCCACCAATGGTTTCCTTATTGTCCACTGTGCTCCACAGGAACCAAACGGGTTAGCCTACTCTCTACAGTATTTACAACCCTACTAGTGTTCACTTCACAGCCCCAGATGGTTCATTTAGTTATTTACATTATTTACCCATTACTTTGGGTCATTTACACATTACTTTGTTATTTTTGCTTTGATGGCTCTGACATAAGCCTTCCTAGCAAATTTCTGAGCGGCTTGCATCTTCCTTTTTGTTTCTGCTTTAGTGGATTGTCTAGCCAATTTCTGTCTCTTCAACTCCCTCTCCACTTCTGACTGCTCCAAATGCAAAAATCATAAAGAGTACAAACAATGTTTATTCTACTAGCTAACTTCCTTTACCTAAATAGCCATTTGTTACTTATAGCACGATTTAACAAAAATCTTGCACTCATGTTGTTTATGTTTCAAAATGATTCAACTATCCAATGTCAAAATATAAACAATAGAAATAATGAACAAAATGTCAGCTACTGTCTTGTTCTAAGAGACCAATGAAAATGAAATGTAGCATTTAGACTATAGGCTATACTGGAGCAAAAGTCATGTGTGTTCTTAAATGTGTATTCCACCTCTTCCATGTCGAGAGCAGTTTTGATTTTTGCTTACATGGTAAACAACTAAAATTAATGTTATGGGCATTGTTTTAGCCAGATGCACACATTTGTCCAAATGTGGCCAAGTAGACCATTGTGGGTTTCCTGGACGTCGTCTACATCGCTAAAAGAAAATTCTAAGGACGAGAATCCCTCTGCCATTTTCCACTAGTTTTTTTAATATATATATATATATACCCGGTATATATATATATATATATATATATATATATATATATATATATATTCTCGTCGTCATTTGGGATGTGCATGTCTGTTGTGATTTCCCTTCCTGGTTCGAAGACCCGCCCTATCTTGCCTCTGATTGGCCTGTCTGTAATGTTTTGCCCTAATTAATTAATACGTAAACCAACCAATCATCATTGAGGTTTCCCGTATATTTTGTCCCCTACCCGTGGAGTTGCACTAGACCTCTCTTTCTCTTCTTTTGTAGCATGTAGCTTAGCTAACCGCTACATGGGTCTAAAAATAGCTAAGCTACGGAAATCGCCACTTGTTTAAAAAGTAGCGAAGCTACTGCCAAGCTACAGGGAAATGTAGTTAAGCTACGTAGCTTCGGTACGTAACTTAGATTTTTAAGTTAATCATTTTTAATGGAAAACCAAAGTTTTTACCACTGTAATGTATTATCAAAAACCGTACTCATTACGGGAAAACCGTAGTTGTTTGCAGGTATGGCAAAGAGACGGCTCAAAATTTTAGCACACATTGTAGGCCGGAAAAAACTAAGAAAAACTGATAATATTTTCAAAATATTTTTACAGAGATAAAAAAGGCGGATTTCTGACTATAGATGGAAAAATCACATGCCTGGTTTATATACCACATTACCCAAAAGGCTTAGCGCTGCGGACAGGAACCGGTCGTGGTCTGAGCTACGCGGGAAGACAACGTGCGTTTAAGCACCGTTCAGAGACAGATTCGATTGGCGAAAATGATGTCGATTTGCCAAAATGTGCAAAGCTAAAAAAGTTGCAAGGCTAAATTTGCATGAATTGGCGCAAATTCCTGAACGGACTGAATATATCTCGAATGCAAGGATGCTCCAGTCTTCTGTAAAATAATCTATTAATCATTCTTACATTTGATTGAGGCTGGCTTGTTCATTATAAAAACATTTTAAAAAAATTATATCTTGAGTCATTAAAGGCCTACTGAAATGAATTTTTTAAATTTAAACGGGGATAGCAGATCCATTCTATGTGTCGTACTTGATCATTTCGCGATATTGCCATATTTTTGCTGAAATGATTTAGTAGAGAACATCGACGATAAAATTCGCAATTTTTGGTCGCTTATAAAAAAAAGCCTTGCCTGTACCGGAAGTAGCGTGACGTCACAGGTTGAAAGGCTCCTCACATTTCCCCATTGTTTACAATGCAGCCAGAGCGATTCGGACCGAGAAAGCGACGATTAGCCCATTAATTTGAGCGAGGATGAAAGATTTGTGGATGAGGAACGTGAGAGTGAAGGACTAGAGTGTAGTGCAGGACGTATCTTTTTTCGCTCTGACCGTAACTTAGGTACAAGGGTTCATTGGATTCCACACTTTCTCCTTTTTCTATTGTGGACCACGGATTTGTATTTTAAACCACCTCGGATTAAAGATTAAGATTAAAGTACCCATGATTGTCACACACACACTAGATGTGGTGAAATTTGTCCTCTGCATTTGTCCCATCCCCTGATAATATATCCTCTTGAAAATGTGAGTCGAGAACGCGAAATAGACATTCACAGTGACTTTTATCTCCACGACAATACATCGGCGAAGCTCTTTAGCTACGGAGCTAACGTGATAGCACATCGGGCTTGAATGCAGATAGAAACAAAATAAATAAACACCTGACTGGAAGGATAGACAGAAAATCAACAATACTATTAAACCATGGACATGTAAATACACGGTTAATGCTTTCCAGGCTGGCGAAGCTTAACAATGCTGTTGCTAACGATGCCATTGAAGCTAACTTAGCAACGGGACCTCTACAGAGCTATGCTAAAAACATTAGCTATCCACCTACGCCAGCCCTCATCTGCTCATCAACACCCGTGCTCACCTGCGTTCCAGCGATCGACGGAGCGACGATCATAGATGCGGTCGGCGGCCCGGAGACGGAGGAAGTCAAGGTGAGGTCGCCGGCTAGCGCGTCTGCTATCCATCTCAAAGTCCTCCTGGTTGTGTTGCTGTGGTCCGCCACTAATACACCGATCCCACCTCCACTTTTCTTCTTTGCAGTCTTCATTGTTCATTAAACAAATTGCAAACGATTCACCAACACAGATGTCCAGAATACTGTGGAATTTTGAGATGAAAACAGAGCTTTTTGTATTGGATTCAATGGTGTACCAATACTTCCGGTTCAACTATTGACGTCACGCGCATACGTCATCATACATAAACGTTTTCAACCGGAAGTTTAGCGGGAAATTTAAAATTTCACTTTATAAGTTAACCCGGCCGTATTGGCATGTGTTGCAATGTTAAGATTTCATCATTGATATATAAACTATCAGACTGCGTGGTCGGTAGTAGTGGCTTTCAGTAGGCCTTAATTCACAATAATCCAGCAGAAACCCAATTTCCCTCCAAAATGAAGGTACCCTTATAAAATACCCAACTGAAAACAGACATGTTTACAGTTACTCTGGTGCGCATCGTAGTTTTGTGTGGCACTTTTCACATTTGAAGAGATTTGTTTGAAATTTTAATGATTTGCTGATTTAAAGCGGTGTAAAGTGAGTCCTCGGAGCTGCTCGCAGCCTAGATGAGCCTCCCGGCTTAAATTAAAGGCACACACGGAGCCTCGGAATGTGTGAAATATTTATTTCCTTGCCACAAAATATTAATTACTGTAGATTTTGACAGGACATCTGTTATTCCAGAAATGTTGGCTCGCGAGGAAATATTATACGCGTCTCCTGTGGTTCTGTGCGTTCTCTAAATGGCCTCGTGTAATGAGTTTTTAGTAATGAAATTTCAATGCGGGATGATTAATAGCTCTCAGCTAGAATGCACTGAATTATTCTGCTACACTTTTCTTTGTATACTTAATAGGAAAGAAACAGTCGTTTGTTTTGTTTAGTTTTTTTGTGCCCTTATATCCGCTGAACATGAATGCAGACTGTGTAAATATTTTACTCAGCTGAAAGATAAGATCTGTCTCTGGTCTCAGGGATGATTTGCATCACAACAACCAAGCAAAAAC
This sequence comes from Entelurus aequoreus, assembly GCF_033978785.1. Taxonomy (NCBI): domain Eukaryota; kingdom Metazoa; phylum Chordata; class Actinopteri; order Syngnathiformes; family Syngnathidae; genus Entelurus; species Entelurus aequoreus. The sequence goes on from NC_084732.1 coordinate 20,462,731, forward strand.
AGAGACACCATTTGCAAAACAATCCTTGTTCACAAGGACCGACAGAAATGAGACTGTACAATATACTGTACAAGACAGACCAGTAGTTGGTGATGTCACTTTAGAAAAAAATACCGTATTGAACCAAATGGCTAATGGGTACCAAACCCGGTACTTTTTTGGCACCTACCAAATCCCCTAACGGGCACCAATTCACCTAAAATCCAACGGTGCTATGTTACGGTATCGGTTGCCAACCCAGCCGGCTTTTGCACTGCGGCACTTGACTATCACTCCAGCAGCACTGAGAGTGGACACAGTCAAACTACCTGTAGGTAATGGAGCACCAGCTTAAGTAAAGTAAGGCTCTAGTTGTCCAAAAATGTGCTAGCCTGATACTAATATACATTGTTTTGCTCATGACGTGCTAATTTACATTGCAATTTTAACACTTCCAAATATGTTAATGAGAACTAGAAATAAGATGCACGTTACAATCAAACAGCACAGCTGGTGCTTACAGTATTAACACTCTTTAGGGCACAACAAAAACCACACCATAAACTATACACACACTGCCATCTAACGTTTGGGACGTAATTACAACTTAATGTCATACTTGCAGATGATAAAAAAAAACCAAGATATTAGAACTGGTCAATTAGTAGGGCTGCATTGAATTGTCAACATTGTCGACAAATATAATTGTTAGCGGAAGTGGGTCAGCACCGCCACTCGCAAAAACATCGCCAGTGATAACATGTACAATTTGAGGATATTTCCTCTTATTCTTGTTAAAAACATGAATACCTTGCTCATTTTGCAAAGAGGACCTTGTTTTTATGGCGTAAATTAGTGTTGGAACGATACCAATATTTTGGTACCGGTACTAAAATTATTTCGGTACTTTTCTAAATAAAGGGGACCACAAAAAAATTGCATTATTGGCTTTATTTTAACAAGAAATCGTAAATTAAACATATGTTTCAGAACGTGGAGTTTTTCACAGCTTATTGCGAGGATTGTTCTCCCAGGACGCAAACAGACTACTCTGGACAAGGCGTGCAGGTAAAAACATGATTTAATCTTGACTCAAAAAGTGAAAACAAAAAGGCGGACAAGGCGAAGGATACAAAGACTAACACTTAGGCAGAACTATGGACTTGAAACAAAAAACTTGCTAACTGTGGCATGAATAAACAAAACTTACTTGGCATAGCATGAAGCGAACAATCGCATGAAAACAAGCATGAATCTGTGGCATGAAACAAGCATGAAACAATCAATACAGAGCATGAAAAGAACATCAACAGAGCAATGTCGCCAGGACTACTAACTGGCAATGACAGGCTTAAATAGTCTCTTTGATTAGAGCCAGGTGCGTGTGTCACATGAGGCAGGTGAAACCAATGAGTCGCCATGGTGACCAAACAAGGGAGCGCAAAAACAGGAACTATGGAGTCTCAAACAAACAGAAAATAATAAAAAAAACCATGATCCAGACCACAGATCATGACAATATGTTTCTTGTTGCAGTAAGTCCTTAAATAAAATAGTGAACATACAAGACAACTTGTCTTTTAGTAGTAAGTAAACAAACAAAGGCTCCTAATTAGTCTGCTGACATATGCAGTAACATATTGTGTCATTTTCCATTCTATTATTTTGTCAACATTATTTAGGACAAGTGGTAGAAAATGTATTATTAATCTACTTGTTCATTTACTGTTAATATCTGCTTACTTTCTCTTTTAACATGTTCTATCTACACTTCTGTTAAAATGAAATAATCACTTATTCTTCTGTTGTTTGATACTTTACATTTGTTTTGGATGATACCACACATTTAGGTATCGATCCGATACCAAGTAGTTACAGGATCATACATTGGTCATATTCAAAGTCCTCATGTGTCCAGGGACATATTTCCTGAGTTTATAAACATAATATACGTTTTAAAAAAACGAAAGAAGATGTTGTGGTGCCAAAAAATATCGATGTAATCATTGTAGTATCGACTAAATACGTGCCTGTACTTGATATCATTACAGTGGATGTTAGGTATCGATCCACCAATGGCGTTTGTTTACATTTTGATGCTGGTGAGCTACGGTGTGTCCTTATCACTTATGTTTGACTGCCATCTACTGGTCACACTTATCATTACACCATGTACCAAATGAGATTTATTCGAGGTGGGTAAGCTCAACCAAACGTATTCCTTATATTAGGCGCACCGGGTTATAAGGCGCACTGTCGAGTTTCGAGAAAAAACACATTTTTAAGTGCGCCTAACAGTACGGTACTTTAGATGTAATTGTCACAGTACATTACAGCATGAGATAAGCACATTGAAAAGCTAGTGCCCTAAAGTCAAAGATGCTCCAACAATTTCGATTACGGCTCATATGTGTTCCGTAATCCCGGTAACGATGCAGATGCCTCTGTAGTATCAAAGAGGTTATTCTATTTGATCCGTACGGTAATGCCTGTCACTGGTCATATTACTGTGTTTATATCTCGGTGGAGGAAATCCTCATGAATATTTATGACCTGAATCCAACTGAATGCTCAGCATGAAATGAAATAGTGCGCCGCTTGTTGGCCTTGAGACACAAATCTGAATCTACATATTGCCCGTTGCATACAAATTGATGTGCTTCTGCCGTGAACCTGCTGGCTACTTCAGCCAGTCTGAGGAGATGTTAAGACTGCGCCATGTTTGGTTCGTTTCGAAGAAACTCTCCCGTATTTGCTAGGCCAGTACAGTTTATATGAACGCAAACCTTCAAAACAAGTGGATTGAGGCCGCTTGAGAGTCTACTACTGCTTGCAAGTGAACTTTGGTAAATGCAACAAAGACTGAAAAGACAAAACCAGTGTTAAAGGCCTACTGAAACCCACTACTACCGACCACGCAGTCTGATAGTTTATATATCAATGATGAAATCTTAACATTGCAACACATGCCAATACGGCTGGGTTAATTTATAAAGTGCAATTTTAAATTTCCAGCAAAACTTCCGGTTGAAAACGTCTATGTATGATGACGTATGCGCGTGACGTCAATGGTTGAAACGGAAGTATTCGGACACATTGTATCCAATACAAAAAGCTCTGTTTTCATCGCAAAATTCCACAGTATTCTGGACATCTGTGTTGGTGAATCTTTTGCAATTTGTTTAATGAACAATGAAGACTGCAAAGAAGAAAGCTGTAGGTGGGATCGGTGTATTAGCGGCTGGCTGCAGCAACACAACCAGGAGGACTTTGACTTGGATAGCAGACGCGCTATCCGACGCTAGCCGCCGACCGCATCGATGATTGGGTGAAGTCCTTCGTCGCTCCGTCAATCGCTGGAACGCAGGTGAACAAGGGTGTTGATGAGCAGATGAGGGCTGGCTGGCGTAGGTGGATAGCTAATGTTTTTAGCATAGCTCTGTGAGGTCCCGTAGCTAAGTTTGCTTCAATGGCGTCGTTAGCAACAGCATTGTTAAGCTTCGCCAGGCTGGAAAGCATTAACCGTGTAGTTACAGGTCCATGGTTTAATAGTATTGTTGATTTTCTGTCTATCCTTCCAGTCAGGGGTTTATTTCTTTTGTTTCTATATGCAGTTAAGCCCGATGCTATCACGTTAGCTCAGTAGCTAAAGTGCTTCGCCGATGTATTGTCGTGGAGATAAAAGTCACTGTGAATGTCCATTTCGCGTTCTCGACTCACATTTTCAAGAGGATATAGTATCCGAGGTGGTTTGAAATAGAAAAAGGAGAAAGTGTGGAATCCAATGAATCCTTGTACCTAAGTTACGGTCAGAGCGAAAAAAGATACGTCCTGCACTGCACTCTAGTCCTTCACTCTCACGTACCTCATGCACGAATCTTTCATCCTCGCTCAAATTAATGGGGTAATTGTCACTTTCTCGGTCCGAATCGCTCTCGCTGCTGGTGTAAACAATGGGGAAATGTGAGGAACCCTTCAACCTGCGACGTCACGCTACTTCCGGTACAGGCAAGGCTTTTTTTATCAGCGACCAAAAGTTGCGAACTTTATCGTCGATGTTCTCTACTAAATCCTTTCAGCAAAAATATGGCAATATCGCAAAATGATCAAGTATGACACATAGAATGGATCTGCTATCCCAGTTTAAATTAAAAAAAATCATTTCAGTAGGCCTTTAAAATGGGAGCGAAAAGCCTACAGAAATAGGCATGGACAGGGCAGTAAAACGGCCGATCAAATCAAACCGAAGTCATCGTCAAGGACTCACTATCTGCGGAAGCTAGCTCTCCAATCAGCTAAACAGACTCAATAACTCCACGGTGACGTCTTGGTGAATTTACTGAGGAATTTGTGAAACTGAAACAATACAAATAGGACGGCATGGCTCAGATGGGGTTCCAGGTTCGATTCCAGCTTCCGCTAGTCACCGCCATTGTGTCCTTGGGCAAGACACTTGTGTGTGAGAACATTTTAACAAGAAATGGGTAACAAATTGTCTTAGTATCTTCTTTGAAATATTTAGGATTTTCAATTGATGACCACTTGAGTTTTAAGGAGCACATTCAGTATGTTGTAAAACAAAATTGAACTTTTACTGGGATTTTATTATAGAAACAAGTCTTGCTTTTCTTTTACTGTGAAACAGAAATTGGTGGAAACAACTTGTTTACCGGTTATTGACTATGGAGATGTGTTGTACGTGAATGCTACTGCTGGTTGTCTCCACAAGCTGGATAGTGTCTACCACGGGGCACTGAGATTCATCACCAAATGCGCTCCCCTTACTCACCATTGTGTGTTATACTCAATGGTTAACTGGACGTCTTTATGTGCTCGACGCCTCTATCATTGATATGTGTTCATCTTCAAAACCATTCTGGGTATCACTCCATCTTATCTGTATTGTCTTTTAACAAAGAAACAAGGAAGTCACAATCTTCGTTCAATGAATGTTCTGCAATTTGTCGTACCCAAAGTAAGAACTGAACTGGGCAAGAAAGCATTCAGGTTTGGAATAACCTACAATCGAATCTTCAACTTCAAACCCTTGTTACATTAAATGAGTTTAAAGCTTATGTGAAATGATTGCAGTTTATCTTGTCTGTATGCACATGTGTTATGTGAGCAAGTTTTTATGTTGTAAATTTGATGTTTTATGTGTTGTTTACTGTTTTTAATGTAACCTTGCTGCCTCCCTCTTGGCCAGGTGTCCCTTGGAAAAGAGATATTTGATCTCAATGGGATTTTACCTGGTTAAATAAAGGCTAAATAAAATAAATAAAACACTTCACCCACTTTTCTTCCAGTGCCGCTCACATGAGGAAACACAACCTTCCCAGTCAAGTACAACATTGCTATTCAACTGGTAGCCCACGGGCCATTTACGGCCGGGGAATGACACCATGTGGGCCCCAAAGTTCAGTTCAAAAGTGCAAAAATGTTTCCAGCAATTCCCAAAAAACATAAAATGTGTATCACTGTCAACACATTGGCAGATCCTTGCATTGACATTTTAACCTTGCCAGCAAACATGGAACACTGGGGGCCAAACTTGTGATTTACATAACTAAGGCGTTCCTCAAGGCACCCCTTTAAGTCCTCTTCTTTTTGAAAGTTATACATGTTGTTGCTGTAGCTTCTTTACTTTAGATGCCATTTATTCAACCTATTTAGTAAAAACAAAAATATGCACAATTCACGGTAAAATACCGGCAGCTGTGGTTGCCAGGAAATCAACGTAAAAGATATAGTAACGATGTCTAGGACATTACGGCATGTTGATGTTCAAGCCGTACATGTTATGGTTGATAACGGTTTTGCTTACGGTAAATTACTGTGAAAAAACTGATATTTATTTTTAACCTGTTCACAAAAAATATATATATAGAACTTAGAATCAGAATCAGAATCAGAAGAGTTTTAGGATTAAATACTGGCAGCTGTGGTTGACAGGAATTCACGGTAATACAAATTAGGGTCAATTTTAGTGTTGCCAATCAGTCTATCCCCAGGTGCATGTCTTTGGAGGAAGAGAACCCATACAGTCATGGGTAGAACATGCAAACTCCACACGGAAAGACCCCGAGTCCGGGAATCGAACCCAGGACCTTCTCACTGTGAGGCACGAGCACTAACTTCTTCTCCACCGTGTCGCATCTGAAAAATGCCTGTGTTTCCTAGACATGTGAGGGGGTGAATGAGGATTTTAACCTGAAAGTGTTTGTACAACCTTTCACTGAACAACTCACAACATGGCCTTCCAAACATGTTCCTTTAAGTGAGCTAATAAAAATGACTCTTAAATGCTGCATATCTGTTAAATAGCTGCATGCAACAAGTTCCAACACATTTCGAGGCAGTTTATAATGAAGCACATAGACATAACCCCTCAGTAGCTGCGTTTCCATTATCATTATAATTGCGCAAAAACCTAAATATCGCAATAAAAAACGGGTACCCATATTTCGGAAAACCTCTCAAATATCGCAAAAACATTTCTGATCTCATGAGGTGATTTTTGACAAGTTTTGAGATTTAAGGTTTTTTTTTAGAGAATATTTTACGAGAATTACGGCTCATGATGAAAAACACCCTTTAATGGAAACACAAGTCGCAAATGCATTTTATCAAATTTTTGGAAATATCGCTTTTATTTTGCGAAAAACTGCAATGGAAACGCAACCGATGTCTGAAACCATTTGCCACAAAAATACAAGACAACATGTTGTTTGCCGAAAGTTAACTAGGCTAATGCTTTTAACACAAACCCCTAAAACAATTAAAGTGTGAGGTAAATTTAAATGTTCTATCTGCAAAATATTTAATTTAGACAGAATAATACTGTACATTTTAGAGTATTTGCATGCTTGTAACATTACAATACTTGCAAATGCATTGTATATATTTTTACATTTTCACGGTATTTATAACCATAGTAATTTAGGAAATCTGCTGTTTTTTGGTTTGCAGGAATCCACTGCATTTGTTACTGTGATAAACTATTTTTGATTCAACAGTGTTTTACTGTTGCTATTTAACAATTGTTTTCCGCAGTTTTTACGGTATTTTTTTTACAGTGTAGTGGTGTTCCTCAAGGTTCCATTTGAGGTTTTCTATTTTTTCATCATTTGGTCTGCTCAACTGTTTTTTTTATGTGTGTTTGTATGTTTTCTACCAAGCAGTGCAGTTTGGTTCGGATAAACCCTCATCAGGCTTGAGGTATTTTTATGTGCCTCTTTTAAAGAAATCCCTCAAAATAGCACCATCAGAGTCAAAACTGAGGAAGTGATATTTTCCCACCTTTTGCCTTTTACACAGAACATAGCAAACTGTGCAACAACTGTGTATGGCAGGGCAATTCAACTGGAGGCCCCGGGGCCAAATCCGGCCCGGAAATGACACCATATCGGCCCCCGGGTTCAGTTTAAAACTTGGGAAACAAACGTTTTTGCAGCAAATTCCTAAAAACACTAGAGTTGTATATAGAGGAACTTTGACCACTGTAAACATCTTAAAAAACATTTTAACCTTGCTAGCAAACATAGAACACTGGGGTCCAAATTTGTGATTTACATCAGTGGTCCCCAACCACCGGACCGATTGGTACCAGGCCGCACAAGAAATTAAAAAAAATAAAAAATAAAAAAAATATATTTTTTTTTATTAAATCAACATAAAAATATATAGATTATATATCAATATAGATCAATACAGTCTACAGGGATACAGTCTGTAAGCACACATGATTGTATTTCTTTATGAAAATAAATAAATAAATAAATAAATAAAAAATAAACCCCCCCGGTCCGTGGGACAAATTTTTAAGCGTTGACCGGTCCGCGACTACAAAAAGGTTGGGGACCACTGATTTACATAACTGAGAAAATGTTCAAAGCACCCCTTTAAAGTCCCTTTTTTCTGGCAACCTACTCAGTGGCCTAGTGGTTAGAGTGTCTGCCCTGAGTTCGGTAGGTTGTGAGTTCAAACCTTATGTAACTAAGGTGTTGTTGTAGCTTGTTTACTTCAAAAGCAGTCAGTAGTCATTTGTTTAACTTCTTTAAGTTTTGCTAGCGGTGTTCCTCAAGGTTCCATTTTAGGTCCTCTCTTTTTCGTCAATTGGGCTATGGCTATGGTGGTATTTTGGCAGCAGATTCTTAAAAACTATAGAATGCTGTCTGAGAGATGATCTTTGACCAGCTTTTCTGCAGAAGTTCCTTAAAAACAGCTTCTGAAATTGTGACAAAATAAATAGACCAAAACCAAATGTCTACTGTAGATGGTGGTTCTCCGGAATATACAAAATCAAACTAATAGTGAATGAAGAAGTACGGCCCCCCGGTCCATAGCTTTCTGTAAATGTGGCCCCAGAAAACATTTTGTTGAATATCCCTCAGGTACAGTGGTACCTTAATTTTGGTGGTATCTAAACGGTGGACATTTATTCATGAAAATAAGGAAAAGCTGCTGATGTTATGTTTGACACAAGAGCAGCTCGAAGGCGATACCGTACAAGTCTGCACTCCAAGGTAATTAGTGTACTGTATCACATTACTTCATAAAACTACTGTAGTTGTTCGTAGTGCAAATATCATATCACTTCTAATACCGTAAATTCCGGACTATAAGCCACTACTGTTTTCTTACACTTTGAACCTTGTGGCTTATAAGACGGTGTGGCTAATTTATGGATTTTTAACTGCCATACAGAAAATCATTTTAAGAAAAAATTAAAAGACAAGCAAATACACATAGAAAGTGTTTCATTGTTTGTGCTATGGCGCCATCTTATGGACAAGTTTGCTCACTCTTGGAGTCCTTCCATTTAAGGGTAGGGCTTTTATTTTTCCACTCGTAGTGCCGTCCATAGCATTTTGACTCGTATTGATTCTTCATTCATCACTTCAAACAACGTTTGTAAGTTTTACAGTAAAACCAAAACACTTCATACTTACTAAACCGTCCCATGTGTGATGTCGTGATGTAGGAGTGTTTCTATGCATATGTGTACATGCTATCGTAATGTAATGACGCTAGCGTCGGTACCATGAGCTAATATGTCTATGTTAGTATTATCAACACATAATGGCATTCTTTTTGTATTGTTTCAGGTTCACAAATTCCTCAGTAAATTCACCAAGAAGTCACCGTGGAGTTATTCAGTCTGTTTGGCTGATCGGAGAGCTAGCTTCCGCAGCTAGTGAGTCCATGACGATGGCTTCTGATGGGTTTGATCGGCCGTTTTTCTGCCCTGTCACAGGCACCTATTGGAAACAATTAAACTATGTAAATAAACATTTACAGAATAATTATGTGTAAATAACTAATTTCACAGCGCTTATATCTGAAGCTTATAGTCCAGTATGGCTAATATATGTAAAATATTGTTTTCTTCTCAAATGTAGTGGGTGCGGCTTATATCCCAGTGTGCTTTATAGTCTGGTAAAATACGATAGTTTGCTTTTCTTTTTAAAAGGCATGTTAAAATTGTGCTGTTTTGAGAGGGCCAAGCACGGATTAAATTTAAATGGGCAGCGTTGTTTTACAATATAAGTTGTTTGAGGTACGAGAACCAATTAACAGAACCAATTCAACTTGTATCCTGAGGTTTCACAGTACTGCAATATTTACTTCATGCATATGTTCTTTACCGTGCAATCTTTAGCCCCATGACAAAAATACCAATGTGAACGTGAAGCCATATATTTTTCTTATTTTAAATCTTTGGTCCAGACTAGAGTATACTGAAAGATAGTTAGACACTTTTGCAATTAAGCTAAATTTGTTGTGTTTTGTTCTGTGTGGCAATAACATTTTAGATGGGCCTTCAGTGAAAATCCTCCAAAAGAGACTAAAACTATTGTCTGCAAGAAAGAAGAAAAAAAACATTCTACCAATGCACGTTTACAGACAGCAGTGGTGTCTCTTGGCTGGCAATCCCATCATGCCCTGAGCATGGACACAGACAGTATGAACACAGTGCACTTTTGCAGATACATTTAAAATAACTGCATTTTCTCTTCCATGGTCCAATAACTGAAGAAAGGAGCTTGATTTGTTTTCCCCCATAGCTGCAAATCTCATTTTTATAGCAGCAGATATTATGTGCAAACCAATTCCAAATCCACTTTTCCACAGTCTACTTTTCCATTATCACAATAAAATTGGGGCTCCTTTTTTTACGAGGGCTGAATGTTAAAATACATTAATATGGCTCGGAGAATAGCCTTGCCCTCTTGAACGTTGTCTTTTGAATTAAATGTCAACAAAAGGTGTAAAACAAAATGTAACCTCATCTCGGGCTGAATATAAATGTGCCATTTACTGATATAGATGAGGCACGCTCGGGAAAGAGACTCATTCCTCTGCTCATAAATTAATAAGAGTGTGTCTTCACTTGAGTGACACATCTTTGATTTGTAGCAAACAGTTCATTTGAATCCATATCTACCACGCTGTAATTCCTCACGGTGTCTTGTCTCCCCTAGTGGTCAATTGCAGGGGAAAAGTAATACGCCGACATCCAACAAGTGAGCGTATCTGCTAATGTAAGCTAAAGCAAAATCAATAGGACAGAATGCAATTTAAATAAACTTTATTTAAACGGGTCAAAACAAATTGCTGATGCGGGCCTGGTGGGTTTAATGATTTACACCCCTAATAGTTTTCCGCTGTAATTGATTTCTGCATCTTAATTTCGCCGAGATTAATGCAGTTTTTTTTTAAGCTAAAAACAGCGGGAGTGTGGTTTTAAAATCCCAACTCACACGTCAACTGGATTGCCTAAAACAGAAAGTCAAAGCTAGTAATTGAAGCGTTTAGGTTGTTGCTGTTCCACCAATATCCTGTAGGACAATGTACGGCTGTGTCTGCTGCATCGCATCTCGGCTCGTCAAAGTTATTCCAGATCAGGGGTCCCCAAACTACGGCCCATCCAAAATCCGGCCCGCGGGAAGTCCAAAGTAAAAAAAAAAATGACATAATCATGCTCAGAATACATATATATATATATATATATATATATATATATATATATATATATATATATATATATATATATATATATATATATATATATATATATATATATATATATATATATATATATATATATATATATATATATATATATATATATATATATATATATATATATATATATATATATATATATATATATATATATATATATATATATATTTATATATTTATATACATACATATGGGACAGCGTGGCGAAGATGGTAGAGTGGCCGTGCCAGCAATCAGAGAGTTGCTGGTTACTGGGGTTCAATCCCCGCCTCCTACCATCCTAGTCACGTCTGTTGTGTCCTTGGGCAAGACACTTCACCCTTTGCCTCTGATGGCTGCTGGTTAGCGCCTTGCATGGCAGCTCCCGCCATCAGTGTGTGAATGTGTGTGTGAATGGGTGAATGTGGAAATACTGTCAAAGCGCTTTGAGTACCTTGAAGGTAGAAAAGCGCTATACAAGTATAACCCATTTATCATATATATATATATATATATATATATATATATATATATATATATATATATATATATATATATATATATATATATATATATATATATATATATATATATATATATATATATATATAAATATATATATATATGTATATATATATGTATATACTGTATATCAATCAATCAATCAATGTTTATTTATATAGCCCTAAATCACAAGTGTCTCAAAGGGCTGTACAAGCCACAACGACATCCTCGGTGTCGAGTGGGTCTGACATAATATTGTGAAAGTCCAACACATCAGCGAAAGTCCAGTCCATAGTGGGGCCAGCGGGAACCATCCCGAGCGGAGACGGGTCAGCAGCGTAGAGATGTCCCCATCCGATGGACAGGCTAGCGGTCCACCCCGGAGCAGAGTAGAAAAGAAAAGAAAAGAAACGGCAGATCAACTGGTCTAAAAAGGGAGTCTATTTAAAGGCTAGAGTATACAAATGAGTTTTAAGATGAGACTTAAATGCTTCTACTGAGGTAGCATCTCTAACTTTTACCGGGAGGGCATTCCATAGTATTGGAGCCCGAATAGAAAACGCTCTATAGCCCGCAGACTTTTTTTGGGCTCTGGGAATCACTAATAAGCCTGAGTTCTTTGAACGCAGATTTCTTGCCGGGACATATGGTACAATACAATCGGCAAGATAGGCTGGAGCTAAACCGTGTAGTATTTTATACGTAAGTAGTAAAACCTTAAAGTCGCATCTTAGGTGCACAGGAAGCCAGTGCAAGTGAGCCAGTATAGGCGTAATATGATCAAACTTTCTTGTTTTTGTCAAAAGTCTAGCAGCCGCATTTTGTACCATCTGTAATCTTTTAATGCTAGACATAGGGAGGCCCGAAAATAAAACGTTACAGTAATCGAGACGAGATGTAACGAACGCATGGATAATGATCTCAGCATCGCTTGTGGACAAAATGGAACGAATTTTAGCGATATTACGGAGATGAAAGAAGGCCGTTTTAGTAACACTCTTAATGTGTGACTCAAACGAGAGAGTTGGGTCGAAGATAATACCCAGAATCTTTACCGAGTCGCCTTGTTTAATTGTTTGGTTGTCAAATGTTAAGGTGGTGTTATTAAATAGATGTCGGTGTTGAGCAGGACCGATAATCAGCATTTCCGTTTTCTTAGCGTTGAGTTGCAAAAAGTTAGCGGACATCCATTGTTTAATTTCATTAAGACACGCCTCCAGCTGACTACAATCCGGCGTGTTGGTCAGCTTTAGGGGCATGTAGAGTTGGGTGTCATCAGCATAACAGTGAAAGCTAACACCGTATTTGCGTATGATGTCACCTAGCGGCAGCATGTAAATACTAAAGAGTGCAGGGCCAAGAACCGAACCCTGGGGAACTCCGCACGTTACCTTAACATAGTCCGAGGTCACATTGTTATGGGAGACACACTGCATCCTGTCAGTAAGATAAGAGTTAAACCAAGACAAGGCTAAGTCTGACATCCCAATACGCGTTTTGATACGCTCTAATAAAATATTATGATCAACAGTATCGAAAGCGGCGCTAAGATCAAGAAGCAGCAACATAGATGACGCATCAGAATCCATCGTTAGCAATAGATCATTAGTCATTTTTGCGAGGGCTGTCTCCGTAGAGTGATTTGCCCTGAAACCGGATTGAAAAGGTTCACAGAGATTGTTAGACGCTAAGTGTTCATTTAGCTGCTGTGCGACAATTTTTTCGAGAATTTTCGAGATAAACGGTAGGTGGGACACCGGCCGGTAGTTCACCATGAGGTCAGGATCGAGGTTAGGTCTTTTGAGTAGAGGATGAATAACCGCTTTTTTGAATGCTAGAGGAACAGTACCAGAGGAAAGTGATAAGTTTATAATATTTAACACTGATGGACCTAATAAAACAAAAAGCTCCTTGATAAGTTTTCCAGGAATTGGGTCAAGTAAACATGTTGTTTGTTTTGTCCCATTTACACATTTTAACAATTCCTCCAATGTTATTTCATCAAAGAGAGAGAAACTATTTTGGAGGGCAGTGTCCGTCGTATATACAGTCGTATCTGTGTTAATAGAACCCAGTTGTAGCTGAGATGCATTGTCTTTAATCTCTTTTCTAATGACTTCAATTTTCTTATTAAAGAAATTCATAAAGTCATCTGCTGAGTGGGTGGAGCTACTGGGAGGAGTCCCTTGTTGGGTTAGCGATGCTACTGTACTAAACAAAAATTTAGGATAATTTTTGTTGAGGTGGATGAGATTTGAGTAATATTTAGCTTTAGCTGAGGTAAGCATGCGTTTATAAGTTATTAAACTATCACTCCATGCTTGATGGAAAACCTCAAGTTTAGTCGCACGCCATTTGCGTTCCAGCTTTCTACATGATAATTTCTGGGCTTTAGTTTCTTCTGTAAACCATGGGGTACGCCTTTTAGGGGCCCTTTTTAGCTTTAGCGGTGCTACACTATCAATGGTGTCGCGCAGGGCGTCGTTAAAGCTGTTAGTGAGGTTATCAATAGAGCCCACATAATTTGGGAATGGTGCCATTACCGAAGGCAGTAGGTCAGAAAGAGTCGTCGTTGTGGCAGTATTAATGTTGCGGCTGCTATAGTAGTTATTATTATTATTATTAGTTTGTTGACAATGAGTCAGAACTTCGAATTTTATAAGGTAATGATCGGACATTACTTTAGTGTACGGGAGTATCGTAACTTTAGGGGTGGTGATGCCCCTGACAAGCACTAGATCTATCGTATTACCGTTGCGATGCGTGGGTTCATTTATTATTTGTGTAAGACCACAGCTATCAATTATAGTCTGGAGCGCCACGCATGGAGGGTCCGATGGGGTATTCATATGGATGTTAAAGTCTCCCATTATGATTATATTGTCGGCGTGCGTCACTAGATCAGCAACGAACTCTGAAAATTCATTGATAAAGTCCGAATAGGGCCCTGGGGGCCGGTAGATGACAGCCAGGTGCAGAGGCAGCGGTGTGACAAACCTCACAGTAAGCACCTCAAACGAGTTATATTTATTATTTAGGTCCGAGGTAAGGCTAAAGTTTTTGTTGTATATTAGTGCAACACCCCCACCCCTTTTAATGGGGCGGGCAATATGCGTTCCCGTATAGCCAGGAGGAGACGCCTCACCCAGCGCAAAAAAATCGTCTGGTTTGAGCCAGGTCTCGGCTAGACCAACGACATCAAGATTGTTGTCTCTGATGACTTCATTAACTAATAACGTTTTGGAAGACAATGACCTTATGTTTAAAAAGCCCATATTATAGGTAGTGGGCTGTTTTGAGGAGTTTTTGTTGAAAGTATCCGTAGTAGCAATATTAATAATGATACGTTTATTATGCATAGTGCACTTTAAATAATTTCGACCATATCTAGGAATTGATATGACAGGAATTTTTAGATTGTTTGCCACCTCAGTAAAATGCATGTCCACCTCTGACGCAGAAAGAACATTATGTGAGTTGTATATTATTCTAAGAGAATTGCTATGTGTGCAGGGATTATCCAGCCTGGCGCTGGCTAGTTCTAGCTTAACAGACTCCTTATTAGCGCTTCTTTGTGGATTAGCATTTAGCTTTTTCGTTAGCCCCGCTAACAACAACGCATTTAGCTTTGTTGTTAGCCCCGCCCGACACCCCCGCTTCTGCTTCCGAGCGCATCGCTTACGTCTCTTTCGCTGACGGTCTCCGCTGGTAGTGGACGGCGCTGCTTCAAGGGCCACTGCTGGATGTAGCTCGCGAAGAATTCCCAAGCTAGCGAGCAGGTCCATCGTACACGCATCTTTCAGCCCAAAATGGCCCGATCTCTCCACATCCAGAATCGTAAGTCGGTCAAGTGATCACGGAGTGAACACGCTGTGAGCCAGCCATGAAATTGACTGAATTGAGGGGTATTTTTGCCAAATCGGTCTACACTTCCAGGAGCGCTCGCAAAAAGCCGCTGCTCTGAAGCGCCGCCATCTCATAAATATATATATGTATATATATATGTATATATATATGTATATACTGTATATATATATATATATATATATATATATATATATATATATATATATATATATATATATATATATATATATATATATATATATATATATATATATATATATATATATATATATATCATCACACTCGGAATATACACACACACATATATATATATATATATATATATATATATATATATATATATATATATATATATATATATATATATATATATATATATATATATATATATATATATATATATATATTAGGGATGTCCGATAATGGCTTTTTGCCGATATCCGATATTACGATATTGTCCAACTCTTTAATTACCCATACCGATATCAACCGATACCGATATCAACCGATATATGCAGTCGTGGAATTAACACATTATTATGCCTAATTTGGAAACCATGTATGGTGAAGATAAGGTACTTTTTTTCAAAAATAATAAAATAAGATAACTAAATTAAAAACATTTTCTTGAATAAAAAAGAAAGTAAAACAATATAAAAACAGTTACATAGAAACTAGTAATTAATGAAAATGAGTAAAATTAACTGTTAAAGGTTAGTACTATTAGTGGACCAGCAGCACGCACAATCATGTGTGCTTACGGACTGTATCCCTTGCAGACTGTATTGATATATATTGATATATAATGTAGGAACCAGAATATTGATAACAGAAAGAAATGGGGGGAGGGAGGTTTTTTGGGTTGGTGCACTAATTGTAAGTGTATCTTGTGTTTTTTATGTTGATTTAATAAAAATAAAAAAAATGAAAAACCAAACCCGATACAGATATTAAAAAAAACGATACCGATCATTTCCGATCTTACATTTTAACGCATTTATCGGCCGATATTATCGGACATCCCTAATATATATATATATATATATATATATATATATATATATATATATATATATATATATACATATATATATATATATATATATATATATATATATATATATATATATATACATGTATATATATATATATATATACAGCCCGGCCCCCGGCCAATTTTCTTTAACCCAATGCGGCCCCCGAGTCAAAAAGTTTGGGGACCCCTGTTCTAGATTATGAATCATGCCTCTCACCTGGATAATAGAAGTATTTAGCCATGAATCTAGAAGTTGTTCATCTGTGACGTTCAGTTTATACCCGGAGATGGACACAAAGACACGACAACCGAAGACAGTTTCCGCAGGCAGCAACTTTTCTTTTTAACCCTTTGTGTGGATTATGATTAAAATTATTCATCTAAACTTGAAGATATGGACATCCTATGAGTCGTCATCGCAGTGAGAGCAGACATTGTACAGTAGGCGATTGCTTTATTATGTTCGTAGTTTCTACTTCTTGTTTAGGACTTAGCAATACTACTACATGATGTTTATCCATCCATCCATCCATTTTCTACCGCTTATTCCCTTTGGAGTGACGGGGGGCGCTGGAGCCTATCTCAGCTACAATCGGGCGGAAGGCGGGGTACACCCTGGACAAGTCGCCACCTCATCGCAGACATGATGTTTAGTGTTTCACTAATGCTGGATTTGTTTAGCAGAGCTTCTAAAACTTGTAGCTCACCCTTCGTATATTCAGATTGAAAAAATATATGCTTCTGGATCATCATTTTTCCAAAAGTAATCGTTGTTGACTCTCACAAAGTCTGCATGATTAGCATTGTTGTTTAATGGGGAAGGGATCCGTGGTTCCCGCCTTTACGTCACGCGATCACCTTACTCTCACAATGGCTCCGTGAGATTGATACTATTTTGATCATATCTATTAACTTGTAAACTTTGTAAGTTTTTTGGTGTTATAAATCAGATATATATGATAATAGCTTCAATATAGAGGCAACTTGTTTTCCTATTCAACTGCTACTTTAAGCTTGCACAAAGAAAGAGCAGCGACATAGAAACGAACAACTGAAACAGTTTGAACAGTCAGAATTCTAATTTTATTTTTGATCTGCCCTCATTTTACTGACTGCGACAATGCTGACACACCAACAGTTGCCGTTATGTTATCCTCTCTCTGGCCTCTTATTAATCTACTTGTTAATTTTTTGTTTATAGCTGCCGGAATTTTGCTGCAACACGGTTCCATTTAGACTGGAAAGTTTACTGAGCACGTTTTTCTTGTTGTTGTTCTAAGCAGTTTGCTTAACTATAATGATAATGATAGTTAAGATGCAACGAAATTCAGTTTATTTGCCATTATATAGGTAATTATTATTAGCTGCTAGCCACTTGTCAGCCGGGTGACTGAAAATAAATACAGTGTCAGCCAGAGGGGATCGGCTTTTGTGATTGGCATAAATCGGCAATGGTGGTCACATACTTTTCACCAAAATCGGCCCTTTCTTACTTGAAAAAAACTTGAGAAATACGCGATAAAGTTGCACTATAACATTTGCACAAAACATGAAGGTACATTAAAAGTGTTGATCCATGGTTGCAATCCCATTAAAAAGTCATGCTAATCTCTTGATGATAAGATAGGGAAACGTTTACAACAAATGTAAATGCAATTTCAAAGTTATTTTAAAATCCAATTGCTACACATAAGGAGTCTTGCAGCTATAGATCATACTCTCTCTCCAAAAACTGTCCTAGCCATTAGTTTAGGCATGCTAGTACCCTGACAAACTCTCTCAACTCAGTTCGATCGGACATGTGTCTTCATGAAGGTCAGTGCTTTCTGAAATATGAATGACTTCATTGTGCCAAAATAAGTAATCAGTACTTATAGAGTAGTAGAGTTTCCTGAACTAAATGTTTTATACATATGTGGACTACAAGGCCTAAGGAGGGTGGTGGTGGAATTGAAAATGGAGCTGGTTGCAGACATGTTAATTAGAATTACGGATAGTAGCCTCATAATTTGCGCTTGTTTCTTCCGATCCTGTGATTTTCCTATATATAAACTTTCATCGAATAAAATCCTTTCTGGTACATCACAAATTTGAACGGTATGTTCGGCAATACTTGGAAAAAAAATTGGCGTATAAAGTCAGGCTTTCAAAAAAAAAGCCCGGCAGTAAAATAATACCGTTGCACACCTGACATATCCTCCGTGAAATAAAAGAGACCGGCTGCTAAAAATGCTAGTCCAGTATCCAATTTATATGGCGGCAGCACTTTCTGTTAAAGAAACTAGTCAAAGATCCTCTATATGACACGTTCGACAACTCTGTTTTTTACAAGTACCTACTGCAAAAAACTCTGGTCAAAGATCCTCCGTATGATCCATTTGTATGCAACCATGTGTGCTGTCTTTGTCCTGTAAAGCACGTTCTGAGCTTTTTCTGCAAGAAGCGCTTTATCAATAAATGTTACTTACCGTATTTTCCTGACTATAAAGCGCGCTTAAAATCTTTTTTCTTCGTCTCAAAACTCGACAGTTTACCTTATAACCCGGTGCTCCTAATGTACGGTATAATTATGGTTTTGCTTAACGACCTCGAAGCTATTTTATTTGGTACATGGTGTAATGATAAGTGTGACTAGTAGATGGCAGTCAAACACAAGAGATATGTGTAGACTGCAATATGATGGCAATTTGACCCAAGTAAACAACACCAACATTTTATATGTTCCATTGAAAATATAGAACATTGCACACGGTGCTCAAAAAATCTACTAAAACGTTACAACTTTGGTAAGCTATGAAGCCGCACCGCTTGATAGATTGTCGACGCATTAAACATACGAGTATTATTATGGTGTTTGTATAAGGTAAGACATATTATCTGCCGTTTTGATTGGCAATATTATGCAAAAGCAACTTTTCTTACTTTCTGGTACCTGCTGATCTGTATTTGGGATCTGCATAAATCCTAAAAAACTGTGCGCATCCGCCTTTGTAGTCTGTGTCGACATCGTAGTCAATAAGCTTCTTCTTTTTCTCTATCTTCTTGTTATGGGACATTCATCCTCCACTGTTGCTCTTTCTAATATAAAGTAGTGTAAAGTTCTTACTTATATCTGTCAGTAAACTCCCTATGAAAGCGCTAAAACATACCGGTGTAGTGAGTTTACATTATTCACCCAAGGAACTTTAGTTATTAGAGAGTTCCGGTCGGACGGTTTTTCACGGGACACATTTCCTTGTTGTGGTTTCCGGATGAGGAGATGCTGCTCTGGTATTGATTTAAGTAAAGTCTAAATGTCATTAAAACAGTTAGCTCAATCTTTAAACACTTCTTCCACTCGCGCCCTTGCACGCTACACTGCTACAACAAAGATGACGGGGAGAAGACGCTGGCGAAGGTGAGCCACGTAAATAAGACCGCCCACAAAACGGCGCATCCGGAAGCGACTGTCAGAAAGCGGCTTGAAGATGATCTGTAAAACATAATCGATGCAACATTTTGACCAAAGAACCACCATTACATGTTATGTAGACCACAAGGAAGTGTTTTACGTTTACAAAACAAATTAATATTATGACTTCTTTAATGCGCCCTATATATATATGGTGCCACACACTGTCTGGCTTTCCTATTTGCTTCTATGCAACAAGCTACATTGATTTACCTTTGGATTCCTGAGCTAAGCTTAGCCATTTGTTTTCTTATTAGCTATTCCATTAGCTATTGGCACGCTGTACTTTTGTATGTTGCATGATTTATGGACATTAAATAATTTTCTTACCTGCACGCTGCATCCGGAGTTCCGTCTGCATGCGACCACAGCGTAACAGTTCTCTGTGTTTAATTGAGCGTTACAGTCGGCCTTATGATGGCGTTGTGTTAATATGTATAAGTGCACATGTGTACCTTGTTTGAGTGTTAATAATGAAATTCCAATATTTGAGACATTTCATATTGCTCTTACATTTTTTTTGTGCTACTAAATTTTCCTATTTAGTAGCACCAGTGCTACTCGTGGAAAGAGCTAAGCGTACAGCCCTGGAGTGCTATGGTGCTTTCAGAGTTCTGCATCAGAAGTGTTCTCTGCGTGTGTTTGATGCTATTCATGTGCCGGGTTTGTCCTACAGCAGGGGTGTCAAACGTACGGCCCGAAGGCCGGACCAGGCCCGCGAACAGGTTGTATCCGGCCCGCGGGATGAGTTTGCTAAGTATAAAAATTAACCTGAAATTTTTTAATGAAACAGCTGTTCTAAATGTGTCCACTGGATGTCGCAATAGTAATTATTTGTATCTTGGTAGATGATGCTACATATGTACAAAATAAACCACATGATGTTAGTTGAGGAAAATGATCAAACTACATCAATAAAATACTGTAATTTGATTTTGATAGGATTTTTTTTATCTTGATAGATTGAAAATTAACACATTGTCACATCATTTATTCAGAAAATATAAGTAACGACAAATAAAGAGAGAATACTATTAACCGCAACATGTAAGTGTAAAAAAAAAAAACAACATTGTTTGATTGAAACTTTTATTAGTAGATTGTACAGTACAGTACATATTCCGTACAATTGACCTCTAAATGGTAACACCCGAATACGTTTTTCAACTTGTTTAAGTCGGGGTCCACATTAATCAATTCATGGTGAACAGCATTAGGATTTGTACAATTTCAGAATGTGCTCGTTTTATTTTTAAACAAAGAAACCAATCTGAAGTTGTCTTTATTTTTAAGTTATCGTGCCGTGATTTTACCAGTCCGGCCCACTTTGGAGTAGATTTTTCTCCACGTGGCCCCGGATCTAAAATGAGTTTGACACCCCTGTCCTACAGGCTTCCAGTTGATTAGCATGGATCTAAAGGGTTAGCTCTTATGTGGTATATTTTACTTTTTCTCTGGCTTTTCTTGTAAAAAAAACATTCCAGAACGCTGTCATTAATGATAAGGAAGACAAATGCAATTGTGGAGGTTGCCCTCCAGTGGGTTCCTCGGACCACCAAACATTGCCACAAGAGCCCGGATCAGGGTTACACCACTGTTTTATATGCATACATTTGCGCAGGGGTTTTGCTTTCCAACAATTTGTCTGTTCGTGTCCGTCTCTCTCTCGCTCTCCCTCCAGCTCCAACAACGTGTCTCCCATCCGGCTGCTGCTAATGAAGGCGACAGGTGATTAGATAACAAAGCCCACCTGGGTCATCTACGCACCTGTCGCTGTCTTCGAGGCCGGTCCTGGCACACCCCGTTCCGCGGCAGGCAATAAATACCATGAAACGAGAAATGGAACTTATTGTCACATAAGTCCCCCATCAACAAATTGAATGAGGTTTCACTGTAAACAATATTTCACTATAACATGAATGGTATTCGGATTACTTTGCTTTGACTAACAAGGGAAATCGGTGTCTTTTTTGTAATTTATTATGCATTTATAATAGGTCTTATGCAACTTTGGTTGTAATAGCCGTTTTGTGTGACAAGCACTGAACCGGCGAGGCTCTTTTCCAGCCCCAAACTAACAGGCAAGATGCAGTAGTATGAAGACGGAAGGGGAAAAAATGGAGTAAGATTGAACAGAGCTGAAGAGCAAGAGGATGAAATGTTCTCTACTGACAATCCATTTACTCCCCCAACACACCTTGGGATATTGAGAACGATAACAATGCAACCGGGGCCGTTTGAGCTCCGAGACCGACATATAATTGCCGGCTCTTCCTATATTTTCTACCCGGGCAACATCAATCTCCGTTGCCGCTCTGTCAGAGCTGTCGGAGGCTCACGGAGTAACGTCAGATCTCCTGTATTGGGCTTTGCACAGTGCGGGGGTTAAGAGCCAGTACGAGGCATGATGATACAAGTGGCTCCGCTTTAAGACCTTTTTATATATCTCATGTCACTGCTTACATTTGCGTTGCAGCTCTACAGCTGGCAATAACAAAGTGGATCTTGATGTCTCGATCGTAGATCAAGTAGAGTTGGTTTTCAAAGTAGCATTAGCAGTGGGGGTTCCCGCACGGAACATACTGTGTGAGGGGGCCGGAGATGGAACTGCCTTGCGATGTAGTCCCGCGTTTACTTGGTAGACGAGTCAGTGCATGGGCATGACGTTAAAGTGCATCCGGCAGTGGAGGCTCCTCTATGGGGTCTTGGGGCACTAGGAGGTTAACCCCTTTACTACTGTTACCCCAGGTGGCCCTTGGCAAAGGCTTAGTACCTGAACTGCCCCCTAGCCAGGGATAGGGTGAAGACCTCAACGGCGGAGCAGGCGGAAGACGGTAGATTTAAGAACTACCACAACGGCTGCGATGGCGGAAGAAGGCTGCAGCAGAAAAGGGTCCCCGGTCGTCTTGGACTCCATGCCACTGGACCCTGACCCGATTCTGTCGAGGATCGTGTGGTGAACTGTCTGTGCACCAGTCTCCCCACGTAAAACAAAGTCACGCACAGGCATCCTCCATAAAGGGATACACCCCTACCAGGAGGATTGTCATACTCGTTCGAGTGACCGCTGATGATGATGACCAGTACTAGAGAAGTACCGCGATACAATAATGAATCATAAATGGTACTATACCACCTCTAAAAAGTACCGGTTCCCTTTTATTTTTAACGGGAATGACGGGACATTGCTGTTTTTACGAGCAGAGGAGCATGTTCGGCAACGCACAATCATAGAGTACTTACGGGCAGACCCGGTGTGTAGACAGAAAATGGAGAACGAACGCATTTTGGCTTAAAAACTGATAAAATATGTGAAGCTATAACACTGCTCAGGAAGAGGTGCTTTAAGACATTGCTAGCTAGCTAGTGGCTAATGTCCACAACGTGCCAACTTCACTGGTTTTGGGTTTTATAGATGGAGCCCACGTACCACAGTTTGAGAATCCCTGCATTAGAGTAGTGTTGTCCCGATACCAATTTTTTGGTACCGGTACCAGTACCAAATTTATTTCGATACTTTTCTGTACGTTTCGGTACTTTTCGGTACTTTTCTAAATAATGGGGACCACAAAAAAATTGCATTATTGGTTTTATTTTAACAAAAAATCTTAGGGTACATTAAGCATATGCTGACGTATGCAGTAACATATTGTGTTATTTTACATTCTATTATTTTGTCAACATTATTAAGGACAAGTGGTAGAAAATTTATTTTTAATCTACTTGTTCATTTACTGTTAATATCTGCTAACTTTTTCTTTTAAAATGTTCTATCTACACTTCTGTTAAAATGTAATAATAATTTATTCTTCTGTTGTTTGATAATTTACATTAGTTTTGGATGATACCACAAATTTGGGTATCAATCCGATACCAAGTTGTTACACGATCGTACATTGGTCATATTCAAAGTCCCCATGTGTTACGGCGGCGGGGTCGCAGCTTACTGCAGGGTTCGTTCCCCCGGAATGCAGACGGACCACTCCGGACAGGACGTGCAGGTAGGAACATGATTTATTCTTCGGAAAAATCAAAGAAGTACCAAAAACAGAAAACAAGCCAAAGGATCAACGTGCCGAGCGAACTGGAAGCTAAGGCTACCACTTAGCATAAACTAGGAGACAAGCAATTCTCACGTAGCAGGTTGTGTGTAGCAAACAATGAAGCCAGGCCGACTGACGGGCAAAGGCAGGCTTAAAAAATGCCTCTGATTAGTGCTCAGGAAACAGGTGAACGTCCCAAACACCAATCAGAGACATGTGGAAATAATAAGCAACCATGGTAACTAAAAACAAACTCAAGGGTGCCTAAAAACAGGAACTGAGGGAGTCTAAAACTAACAGAAAATAACAAAACATGATCCGGGCCACGGATCATAACATCATGTGTCCAGGGACATATTTCCTGAGTTTATAAACATAATATGAATTTTAAAAAAACGAAAGATGTTGGGATGCCAAATATATCGACGTAATCATAGTAGAATCCACTACATACGTGCCTGTACTTGATATAATTACAGTGGATGTTAGGTGTAGATCCACCCATGGCGTTTGTTTACATTGTGACGGCGGTGAGCTACGGTGTGTAGTGAAGCATGTTTAGCTATTCCTCGTCCTGCAAGGCGAGGATTAGTGATTTAGAAGTAGCTAAAACACTGCCGACGGCGGATGGACGTTAGCCGCAGGCTAGCTAGCCATGTTTTAAAGCACCTCTTCCTGAGGGCGTTTCAGTGTTATAACTGTATCGTTAGTTTTTAAGCCAAAATGTGTCCTTTCTCCCTTTTCTGTCTACACACTGTGTCTGCTTGTAAGTACTCTGTGATTGTGCGCTGCCGAACATGCTCCTCTGCTCGTAAAACCAGCAAACCGGTACGTTTCAGAGGCGGTATAGTACCGAAAATGATTCATTAGTATCGCGGTACTATACTAATACCGGCATACCGTACAACCCTACACTAGAGTAATGCTGTAGATCAGTGTATGTGCTGTTTCATCCTCCATAAACCGGAAAGTATCACAAACGGATCACAGCTGTACGTGTTTGTTTTCTTTACTTTCGCCAGTATTTCTGCCTTGGCGTACAGTAGGGGCTCGCTCCACTTGCATTATTGACACACTTTCTGGTCTTCGAATATTAGTTCCACTGTCTTTTTTGAGAGAGATTGGGTCAAACTAAGTGCATCTCCGCAATGAATTATTTATAGTTTTTCTGTGAAGGGGGAGACGAAACATCACATTCTTATCAATGTGGATCAATAGGTTGCGCGATGTTGCGGCATACATGTATGCAAATAGCTGACTTGATTTGAATACATGTTACCATCATACTAAAAGCAAATGTACCGTGCCGCTGCTCGTGGTTGTAAACGCGCAGTTATTACTTTTCCACTCGCGAGTGCTTTTAATACTCTGCTGTTGCCACATTTACATAAGCAAACACACTTCTGCCATGCCGGCATATTTGCATGTGGACTTGCGGAGCCGTAAAACCGCCTTGAGAGCGCACTGCGACGTGAGCCCGTACTGCAGACTAATCACTGTTTGCAAACACTTCTCCCAACTTTGGGAGGAAAAAAAAAAAAAAAAAAAAAGATTGTTTGAGAGTGGAGGGGGTGAAGAGAGGCAATATTTCACCGGGCCAAAGAGGTGCAGGCAATCTGCCTTTGGAGTGGAGAAGGCAGCAGTGTTTTATAATGGCAGAAATTCAATGTGACATGTAGAGAATGAATTGCTCAGTCAAGCAGAAATATCCCTTGTTCTAATGGCTTGGGACATGCAGCGGTGTGTACT
This sequence comes from Entelurus aequoreus, assembly GCF_033978785.1. NCBI lineage: Eukaryota > Metazoa > Chordata > Actinopteri > Syngnathiformes > Syngnathidae > Entelurus > Entelurus aequoreus. The sequence continues at coordinate 20,488,367 of NC_084732.1, forward strand.
CTCCTCCTCCTTCTCCTCCTCTCAACCATCCCCCGCGCTTCTCTCGATCTTCCGCCTTTTAGCCGCACAATCACAACATACTGCCGTCTGCAGTGGATACGGATACAAACAGGCGGATTGATGTAGCGGCGACGCGTGCGGACGTATTGCACTCTGCGAAATGAAAACATTCTCTTCTAGTGGGAACTCTCGTTCAACCCTTTTTTTTCGATTACGCTTGCACCCCCCTGGTACCCTAGCACCTCCAAAACCCTCAAATCTAGACTCCAAAACATCCCAGAACAAGCTAGTCAGGTTACTTTTAGACCTCCCACCCCAGATCACACCTCACTCCTACCCACTTCTCCAAAGTGGGCTGGCTCAGGGTGGAGGACAGAGTAAAACAACTTGCACTGAGCCCGGTCTATAAAATCCGCTACACCTCCCTGATACCGAAGTACATGTCAAACTACTTCCATAACGTAAATGACCGACATAACCACGACACCAGGGGGAGCTCCACAATCCACGTTAAACCCAGATTCCAATCTAACAAAGGTCTTAACTCATTCTCCTTCTATGCCACATCAATATGGAATGCACTCCCAACAGGTGTAAAAGAAAGTGCATCTCTATCCTCCTTCAAAACCGCACTAAAATAACACCTCCAGGCAACTTCAACCCTTGACTAACACCCTCCCCCCTCCACTTCCCACCTCCCCGGATTGTAAATAACCAAATGTAAATAATCAAATGTATTTCTAATGTATATACTTGTTCTTATGCTATCTGAACTCACTATGTTCTCTGCTCGCTGTACATATCCTACCAAGTCAGACCTACACTGTTTCAATGTCCATTTCTCTGATGATGCAATTGTTCATGACTGAAGTGCTGATATCAACCAAACCCTCCTCATCCCACCCCCTGGATTGTAAATAATGTAAATAATTCAATGCATATACTCTGATGATTAACTTGTGTGATGACTGTATTATGATGATAGTATATATTTGTACCATGAATTGAACAAGTTTAACAACTTAAACAAGTTGAAAAACGTATTCGGGTGTTACCATTTAGTGGTCAATTGTACGGAATATGTAGTGAACTGTGCAATCTACTAATAAAAGTTTCAATCAATCAATCAATCAATCAATGAACTCTGATGGCGCACTGTGAGCGCCAAATTGGACACACCGTTCGTATCTCATGACCCTCTGATACGATATCTGCACGAATACGAATATTGTGTAGTTTGGAATGTTAGAAAAGGCCTGATTGGGTGAAATTATTCAAACAGAGAAAAATGGTACATTGGTTGGTTTGTTATTAAGCGTCTGGAATGGACTTTTGCGGTTGAAGTGTATATCTGGTCTCGTCATCCTCGTCCGGACATAAGGATGACACGGCAGTGCGGCTGGATCAAAAGAGACGTCGGAGTTGTTTATTGACTATGTCATAGTCAGCTCCACATCACACATGTAGTACATAATATACACACATATCTCCATTGAACAGTCTTTTGCTCAATGGCAATATTATTATTTCACAAAAAAGAAAAGAAAATTTAATTAAGAAAATAAAATCAATTAAATTAAACATATCTCAAATGTGTATAAGAAGAAGTATAAACTTTTTTACATAGGGGGGGATTCAAAACGTTTGTACGACCACCACCATGCTTGACGGTAGGAATGGTGTTCCTGGGATTAAAGGCCTCACCTTTTCTCCTCCAAACATATTGCTGGGTGTTGTGGCCAAACAGCTCAATTTGTGTTTCATCTGACCACAGAACTTGCCTCCAGAAGGTCTTATAGTTGTCCACGTGATGTCAAATGAAACAAAAATGTAGCTGTTTGGCCACAATACCCAGCAATATGTTTGGAGGAGAAAAGGTGAGACCTTTAATCCCAGGAACACCATACCTGGAATAGAATAGAATAGAAAGTACTTTATTGATCCCTGGGGGAAATTCAGCGCCACAGTTCGCTCACAATAAACAATAAACACTTTGGTATTTTTTACATGTGAATAATATAACTACAGTTTATTATACAGTATTATTAACATGTGAATAATATAAATACAGTCTATTATACAGAATTATTCACATGTGAATAATATAAATACAGTCTATTATACAGCATTATTCACATGTGAATAATATAAATACAGTCTATTATACAGCATTATTCACATGTTAATAATATAAATGCAGTCTATTATACAGCATTATTCACATGTTAATAATATAAATACAGTCTATTATACAGCATTATTCACATGTGAATAATATAAATACAGTCTATTATACAGCATTATTCACATGTGAATAATATAAATACGGTCTATTATAATGCATTATTCACATGTGAATAATATAAATACAGTCTATTATACAGCATTATTCACATGTGAATGATATAAATACAATCTATTATACAGTCAAGCATGGTGGTGGTAGTATTATGCTCTGTGCCTGTTTTGCTGCCAATGGAACTGGTGCTTTACAGAGAGTAAATGGGACAATGAAAAAGGAGGATTACCTCCAAATTCTTCAGGACAACCTAAAATCATCAGCCCGGAGGTTGGGTCTTGGGCGCAGTTGGGTGTTCCAACAGGACTATGACCCCAAACACAAGTCAAAAGTGGTAAAGGAATGGCTAAATCAGGCTAGAATTAAGCTTTTAGAATGGCCTTCCCAAAGTCCTGACTTAAATGTTTGGACAATGCTGAAGAAACAAGTCCATGTCAGAAAAACAACAAATTTAGCTGAACTGCACCAATTTTATCAAGAGGAGTGGTCAAAAATTCAACCAGAAGCTTGCCAGAAGCTTGTGGATGGCTACCAAAAGCGCCTTATTGCAGTGAAACTTGCCAAGGGACATGTAACCAAATATTAACATTGCTGTATGTATACTTTTGACCCAGCATATTTGGTCACATTTTCAGTAGACCCATAATAAATTCATAAAAGAACCAAACCCACCACATCTGCGGTCCCCTCCCAAGGTTTCTCATTGTATCCCATTGGGTTGAGTTTTTCCTCGCCCTGATGTGGGATCTGAGCCGAGGATGTCGTTGTGGCTTGTGCAGCCCTTTGAGACACTATATAAAGAAACTTTGATTGATTGATGGATTGATTGATTTGACAATCAGCGAGGGGGCGGGACTTGCAGTCTGAATTCTGCCCGGTGACACAAGATTCAAGCACCCCAGCTTCAATGGCCACAAAGTCACTATTTCAGTTGTGTCCAAAGTGCGGCCCGGGGGCCATTTGCGGCCCGCAGGTAATTTTTTAATGGCCCCACGGCACATTCTAAAAATACGATGAAAAAAAAAAAAAAAAAAACATAAAAAGTGGTATAAAAGAGCAAACAGGTGAAATGTAACAAGAAAATGTTGCATTGTTTACTCTAATAACACAAAGCTGCCATGCAGGCTGTTTCTTTCTTTAAAAAAGAATAATGAATCAAAATCAATGTCATTATGAATTATTGACCTATTCAAGGCTCCATTTACTTCACATTAAATATTCCACTTTGAGATATTTTGGGGGGAAAATGTTGCATATTTTTTGGTTGCCATTGAAAAACAAAGTTTTTTAAAGAAGGGCCTAAAACGAACAAACAAAAAACAAAAACAACAATAAAACTTATAATTGACGGATAGATCTGAAGTTAATCTTGAGACTATTGTGGTAAAAGTTAAAAAAAATGTTGGATTTATTTTTTTAAACTTTACTGAGCAGTACCCTTTTGGATCCCCATTAATTTTAGTGGGGCTTTTTTTTTTAAGTGTCATTGCTCAAAAAAAAATAAAAAAAAATCAATGTTGTTATGAGTCATTGACCTTTTTAAGACTCCAATTATTATATAATCTCAAATATTCCACTTTCAAATTTTATTGGGGGAAAATATTGCATATTTTGTGTTTTTTTCCATAAAAAAACACGGTTTTACTTGACAAAAATGGCATACAACTTAAATCTTTAAACGCGTTATATTGACAGATAGACCTAATGTTGATCTAGAGATTTAAACCTTGAATAATGATAATAATAATAATAATACTAAATAATGACACATTTGTACTTTTTTTTGACCAAAACCTTTTGGGGTCCCCGGGATCAAGTCTGAGTGGAGGCCTAAATGTATCATTTTTATACATATATTTTATTGGTTTTTAAAATAAAAAATATCAAAATGGCCCCCGCTTGCTTTGATTTTTCAGTGTGCGGCCCTCAGTGGAAAAAGTTTGGACACCCCTGCACTATTTGTTTGGTAAAAGAAGAACAAAAAAAAATACCATTCGAGTTCCGACTCCGGGTGTCACACCAAGCCTGCTCAAGCCGTCATGTAGTCGTGTTATCTGCAAAGTGGGCCTGAGAACGTCAACAACAGAAACGTATTTTCCACAGGTCAGCGCCGCACTACATTGTGAAACGTGTATCTCGCCGACACTAAATATTTATTCTCTCCCCCTGCGAGGCTGCATGATATACCGCCATGCATCCTTTTGCAGTATTGGCTTTGGAGTGTTGACACTCTCTGTGATTGGCACTTTAGATATTCATCCCCTTTCCTTCCCTTACAGGAAATATGATTTCTTGAAAGGTGTGAGCCCGGCTCGGGGAGATTGCTTTCTATTATGCGGGGTGTGAAAAAAATGGCGAATCTGTGCTGGGGAATGTTTCAGCTGTCAGGCTCGCCACTCACTCCCATTGTGTTGACGGCGCCATCAAAGTATGGCTGAAGATTCTCACATGTACAGTACACATAATATGTTGTTGATGCAAAAGGAAAGAGGGGGGCGGAATCCATTGTTTTCTGTTCACGCAATTTAGCTGCTGTCATTGTGCAGACGGGAACTAACTCTGAGACGGCACTGAAAAAACTGAAATCTAAGTAAGACTAAATATCTCAAATAAGGGTAATATTTGCTTATTTTCTGTCTGATAAGATAATTCTTCTCACTAAGCAGATTTTATGTTAGAGTCTTTTACTTGTTTTAAGGGTTTTGGTCCTAAATTATCTCAGGAAAATATCACAGCTTGTAGCTGAGATTTTACAAACCCTGTTTCCATATGAGTTGGGAAATTGTGTTAGATGTAAATATAAACGGAATACAATGATTTGCAAATCCTTTTCAACCCATATTCAATTTAATGCACTACAAAGACAAGATATTTGATGTTCAAACTCATAAACGTTATTTTTTTTTTGCAAATAATAATTAACTTACAATTTCATGGCTGCAACACTTGCCAAAGTAGTTGGGAAAGGGCATGTTCACCACTGTGTTACATGGCCTTTCCTTGTAACAACACTCAGTAAACGTTTGGGAACTGAGGAGATACATTTTTGAAGCTTCTCAGGTGGAATTTTTTCCCATTCTTGCTTGATGTACAGCTTAAGTTGTTCAACAGTCCGGGGGTCTCTGTTGTGGTATTTTAGGCTTCATAATGCGCCACACATTTTCAATGGGAGACAGGTCTGGACTACAGGCAGGCCAGTCTAGTACCTGCACTCTTTTACTATGAAGCCACGTTGATGTAACACGTGGCTTGACATTGTCTTGCTGAAATAAGCAGGGGCGTCCACGGTAACGTTGCTTGGATGGCAACATATGTTGCTCCAAAACCTGTATGTACCTTTCAGCATTAATGGCGCCTTCACAGATGTGTAAGTTACCCATGTCTTGGGCACTAATACACACCCCCATACCATCACAGATGCTGGCTTTTCAACAATCCGGATGGTTCTTTTCCTCTTTGGTCCGGAGGACACGACGTCCACAGTTTCCAAAAACAATTTGAAATGTGGACTCGTCAGACCACAGAACACTTTTCCACTTTGTATCAGTCCATCTTAGATGAGCTCAGGCCCAGCGAAGCCGACGGCGTTTCTGGGTGTTGTTGATAAACGGTTTTTGCCTTGCAAAGGAGAGTTTTAACTTGCACTTACAGATGTAGCGACCAACTGTAGTTACTGACAGTGGGTTTCTGAAGTGTTCCTGAGCCCATGTGGTGATATCCTTTACACACTGCTGTCGCTTGTTGATGCAGTACAGCCTGAGGGATCGAAGGTCACGGGCTTAGCTGCTTACGTGCAGTGATTTCTCCAGATTCTCTGAACTCTTTGATGATATTACGGACCGTAGATGGTGAAATCCCTAAATTCCTTGCAATAGCTGGTTGAGAAATGTTGTTCTTAAACTGTTCAACAATTTGCTCACGCATTTGTTGACAAAGTGGTGACCCTCGCCCCATCCTTGTTTGTGAATGACTGAGCATTTCATGGAATCTACTTTTATACCCAATCATGGCACCCACCTGTTCCCAATTTGCCTGTTCACCTGTAGGATGTTCCAAATAAGTGTTTGATGAGCATTCCTCAACTTTATCAGTATTTATTGCCACCTTTCCCAACTTCTTTGGCATGTGTTGCTGGCATCAAATGTAATGATTATTTGGCAAAAAAAATTTTTTTTATCAGTTTGAACATCAAATTGTTTGTCTTTGTACCATATAGGTTGAAAATGATTTGCAAATCAGTGTATTCCATTTATATTTACATCTAACACAATTTCCCAACTCATATGGAAACGGGGTTTGTATGACCTATATTGAGTAAAACATGCTTGAAACTAGAGTAGCAACTGATGCAAAGCTATGTCATCAACACTCACAAGTATAAAACTACCTTTTTAAAGTAATAATTTCTTACTTCAAGCATGAAAAAAAATCATGATGCCGAGCGCATATCATTATGTCAAGATAATGGCACTAGCATTTACTTAATTTAAGAATATTTTTCAACATATTGAGCAAAAAGGTCTCTTTTTTTTCTACCAAGAAAAGTGCACTTGTTATTAGTGAGAATATACTTATTTTAAGGTATTTTTGGGTCCATTGAGGTTAACTAATTTTACTTGTTTTGGAAAGTCCTGACAAGCCGAATTTTCTTGTTCTATTGGCAGATAGTTTTGCTTAGTTCAAATAAAATACCCCTCATTTTTGTATTTTTTTTTTTCTTGTTTTTGAACACTGACTTTTTGCAGTGTGAAATATGGCAACACTGAGCGCTATCTGGCCGCTGATAACGGGTGACAAAATACATAACTTATTAACCCACATTCTTTCTGCTCTTTTTTTTGTCCTGAGTGACTTAAAAGTCAAACAATGCAGCGATGCAGTAGTTCTGTTCAGTTCAGTTTATTTGGAACCTGCATACGATACAATGTAATGCATCACACAATTCCAGTTGTTTCATTACAGCACGTCCGAAAAGGAGTAGGAAGAAGCACAGCTTATTTAATCCTACCCCTTTTCACACCATAGCAATTGTATCCAATTTCCTTGTTCTCTTGTTCATATGTGAGTCAAGGCAGGTGGCCAAGTACTTTTGGCAATATAGTGTGAATGAACACATGTGGAGTTATGTACTTAACAAAAAAATGTGAAATAACTGAAAACATGTCATATATTCTAGTTTCTTCAAAATAGCCACCCTTTTGCGGTGATTACTGCTTTGCACACTCTTGGCATTCTCTCGATGAGCTTCAAGAGGTAGTCACCTGAAATGGTTGTCACTTCACAGGTGTGCCTTATCAGGGTTGATTAGTGGAATTTCTTGCTTTATCACATATATATATATATATATATATATATATATATATATATATATATATATATATATATATATATATATATATATATATATATATATATATATATATATATATATATATATATATATATATATATATATATATATTATGGCTGCAACTAACGATTAATTTGATAATCGATTATTACTTCGATTAATCGATTAATAATCGGATAAAAGAGACAAACTACATTTCTATGCTATCCAGTATTTTATTGAAAAAGAAACAGCATACTGGCACCATACTTATTTTGATTATTGTTTCTCAGCTGTTTGTATATGTTGCAGTTTATAAATAAAAGTTTATCCCAATTTTTTTTTTAAATAAATAAAAAAAATTTAAAAATAAATTAAAAAAAATAAATAAATAAAAAAGCCTCTGTGCATGCGCATAGCATAGATCCAACAAATCGATGACTAAATTAATCGGCAACTATTTTTATAATCGATTTTAATCGATTTAATCGATTAGTTGTTGCAGCCCTAATATATATATATATATGTATATATATATATATATATATATATATATATATATATATATATATATATATATATATATATATATATATATATATATATATATATACATATTACGCTCTACCACAGTATCGAGCACTATATTTTTTTCGATAATCTAATTAAGACATATATATATATATATATATATATATATATATATAATATCTATATATATATATATATATATATATATATATATATATATATATATATATATATATATATATATATATATATATATATATATATATATATATATATATTTATATATATATCTTGAAATTATCACCACAATTGTTTTCCCAGACACAAGCGACAATAAACTTCATAAACATTACATAGATTCACCCGGTCACAACATTAGGTACACTTCCGGAAAAGGAAATAAAAGCTGTTTTTCAGCATCATTCATGCCACTGTCTGTCACACGTTGGTGTTATTCGGCGCATCCCAAGATTGTATGAAAATAATACTTTAATCCTACCTTTTTCCGTTTCCTCATAGCCTGAAGCGGAGGCTGAGAGCTTGACTTAAAGTCCAAATAAATAGGTACACCTTGCTCTGATGTCACGACATAGCCAGACAGAGTCATCTAGAACTATTTGTGGAAACTCACGCCAAAATGCATGAACCTTATGATTTGATGCTGGGGCATTGTTCACTTTGAGTATCCAACTTTGTAACACACGTCACAAAAGACAAAATCTACTTGTCCAGGGTGATAGGCTCCAGCACTCCCCGCGACCCTGAGAGGGACAAGCGGTAGGAAATGGATGGATGGATGGAAAAGACAAAATTGTGTTCAAGATTAACATTCGATTACTTGTGCAGCCCTAACATGAACTTGCAGTTGGCCCACTTTTTTTTTTTCAGGCGACATCGCCAACTAGTGTGCAAAACATGTTATGCAGAAATTAAACGGGCACATCCATTTTTGGTTGTGTAGACCACAATACAACATTTTTTTTCCACAAAACCCTGGCTTTCACTTACGAGAAGTACGGGTGGAGAAAGATATGCTAGATTCGTCGTAGAATTTCTGACATTTTGACCTATATTTCTTGTCTATTAAGAATGTCTGCTCATTTTCAATTCTGTATATGAATAAATAAACATTTAAATATCAATATATACATTTGGACTGGGACATTTAAGCATTGTTAAATTCATTAGTCATTAATTATGTGTGTAATATACTGTATTGAACAGCCCTGTTGCTTATCTGATCCATCCAGTTCCTGTGTGGAAGTTGAGACAAACACACACGCACGCACATCATAGATTAGAACACATTGTAGCTTTGAATTAATAATGATATAGCAAACACATTAAATAACATTGAATTAAATTTAATAAAGGTAAAATGATTATTTAATTGTATTGACATTTTAATTATTTCAAGAATAATCACGATGAAGTAAAATTTTAATTTATATTCTAAAACTTCTAAAAAACATCTGTGCAAACTGTGAAACATGTAGTCTGAAGAAGTACAGATAAGAGTCGCCAACACTCAGCGCCATAGTCAAAACAAAACGTAGAGAAGCGTTAAACAAATTCTAATCAGAAGGAAGACAGACCAAAATATGAGAACTTAAGTAAACAGACAGCAAGTAAACCAGAAATAATAATGTAAATAAATAACAAAGAAAGCACATTTCTATGTGACATTGGTGCATGTAGAATTACATGTAGAGAATAAAACTAAATGGAAATAACTGTCTGCAAGATGAGCATGACGCCATGAATTGTGCTCGGGTTAGTAATAGATAGATAGATAGACAGATAAAACGTTATTGATTCCTTCAGGAGAGTTCCCTCAGGAAGAAGAAGTAAAAAGTAAACAGTAACTAATAAGGGTATAAATGGAAACAAAATAGAAAAATATTACAAGGAGAATAAAAAGAGAACAGTAAAATAAGAATATAATAAGAGAAACTAGGCATTAACGACCATGATATAAAAAAGTATTGTACTGTTATTGTTTTGCATCCCCTGTCATCCTAACCCCCCCAAAGAGGAGTTGTACAGTCTAATGATGTGTGGGACAAAGGATTTTTATAGTCTAAATCAGTAGTTCTCAAAGGAGGGGGGTACCTGAGATTTTAAATATTTTAAAATAGCGACAATTCAAAATCCTTTATAAATATAATTATAGAAGAATAATACTTCAACAAAATAAATATTTAGAATTAAGTTCACGAGCCCAGATGGATCTCTATTACAATATCCAAAGAAGGTTGATGATTGATTATATGTATAGAAATCTTTATTATAATTTAATCACTTGTTTAATTTTTAAAACGTTTTAGTTATTCTTATATTTTTTTGTTGTCCAAATAAGTCAAGTAAGACCACAACAAATGAGCAATATGGTGCACTGTTATACAATTTAATAAATCAGAAATTGATGACATTATGCTGTATTTTATTTCTTTATTTTCCTGGGAAAAAAGGTTGAAAACCACTGCCCTAAATCATATTAAAGCCAAAATTATAAAATGCAGGTTATGAAGGAGGAAAAATTGTTAAGAGATAAATAAATATACAGGTTTAGATTGCTGCTGACCCTGTTGTATTTTATAAGACTGATTAATTTGGATTATGAGAGAAGGAGAGAGAGTGAGAGGGAGAGGAAGAGAGAGCAGGTGAAGGAAGATTGTGGGTGAAGAGGATGGTTTGAGAAAATATGGGAAAAGGATGTTTATAACCTTACGTTATGTGAATGGTTTCTAGGAGAACAGAAAATAGAAACATTGTGTGAAGTGTAAGGAAGAGATAGATACAGGATGTTGTTTGTAAAGGAAAACGAAAGTGAAGAAAAGATGAGAAAGTGACAGATGAAGGTATTCGTAAATGGTATGCTGTTGATTGTGGTTAGCTGCAAGTTTGTTTAATTGTTTGTTTGTTTAGTTGTTTGAGGGAAATGGGAAGAAATCAATAGGAATAATTACATGCAAAATGGAATAAAACTATGAGTGCGATAGATAATGAATGAATACAAGAAATAGGTTTATTTTGGTCATATAATCAACCATCAACCAATTTGTATGAGCAGTTTAACAGTAAATTAGACATATTAACAATCATACACATTTACACACAGAAAAGAAAAGAAAAAGAATGACCGAAAAAAGAATAGGCGGAAGCCAAAGCTTATATTGGCCTATGATATACATTTACTGAACATTAAATTACCTGGAACATCAACGTTAAAAGATGAAAGTAATTGTTACTATATTTTATAATGTTCAAAAAACTTTACTTTTCAAGGGTCTCCAAAACCATAACAAAAAACTACATGTGTTCAGCTCATCACTGAGGATGGTACATCATTTAACTCCTAAAACTGAAATACATTTGTGTTTTTATTTTTATTTTACTTGACCTATTTTAAAAATCAATATCCCCCGTAAATGATAGTTTCTCCTCATAATGTAAATAAGCTAAGAATACAAACTGGAAGGCTGTTGTTCTTTACTCGGAAACATAATTGCCATTGTTTTAAAATTAAACTATCTGAACATTAAACACATTATGACTTATAAAAAATGGATTGGTATGATTATAGTAGCATGCTTTGTGTATTATTGAAATGAGCCTTTTAAATTTAAGTATCGGGTCTATATTTCTTCTATAAACATGTCCCCAAACTTCAAAACAATACTACATATGGAAAAATAAATGAATGACATAACATATGCAGACATTTCTTATTCAGCATGTGTTTTACTTTATACTGAATGGCAAAGATTTGGATATTTTTCTTTAATATGTTCAATATGCGGCTTCCAACATATTAATGATCAATAGATAGATAGATAGATAGTACTTTATTGATTCCTTCAGGAGAGTTCCCTCAGGAAAATTACTATTCTCAAGAATGTAGTTCATATACTCTGTCAATTTCCACTTGATTCAACTTTAATTTTTGTTTCACAATTTGACTTTGCACCACTAAACACCACAAATTGAGTTTTGTTATCATTCAATGATTACTTATTAATATTAAATAATTTTTAGGTGAATCAACGCGACCTCGATTTCCTCAACGATGTCTTCAAGTCTTCTCCTGAACAATATACATTTGTATTATTTGCAAACGTAATACATTTAATTTATTAGATACTGAACAAAGATCCCTTAGATTAAGTATAAATAGCTTAGGTCCCAATAACAAGGCTTGTGGAACCCCACAAGTGACTCTTTCTGGCTGTGATTTAGTCTTATTAATTTCCCCATATTGAGATCTATTACTCAAAACAACTACTTAACCACTATTGTGAAACACCTTACTAATTTATGGGAGTATTGGGAGGGAAAAAAACCTCAAAAAAACGTAAAACCATACAGACGGACTTGGGTGGTAGTCACGGAATTGTCCTAGGTCAAGCTAGGGTGGAAACTGTTATGCAGCCGGGGGACTGCCAACTTCTCTGAACAAGACAAGCTCCAGAGTTGTAGCCAGAACACGCTCACAAAAAATACAGGTGTGACAGAGGACGCCCACAGCAGGACGAACAGCAGGATACAAACAGACCCCTGCTGGACATAAGTGTCAACGGACAATGTTCAACACAATCTTTGAAGCATTCCTTTGTGGTCAACCTGCACACACCTTGTAATGACCTGCTTACGAACTGTGCCCTGACATTCAATACTGCACAGAAGGAACTTCCTGATGTTGCCTGACAGCACGACATCAGCTGACAACTACTGGGGACGCCTCCCAGGAACGAATAGAGGACGGGGACTGCTCCATCTGTCCTAGCACTGGCTGACTGAGGTGCGTCCGTGTGTCCTGCCACCCAAACCGCCAAAGTGTATGATCACCAATTAGACGTCTCATAATAGGAGCTTTTTGACTCTTACATATGGTGGGACTCAAGGTATGGCCGCTCATGTGAACTATCCTTACAACAATTAGAATGGTATAAGATGGACAACTAATGACCCACATTGTTCCTTTGCTCTCTGTCCTGCCTACGAAACCAAAAATTTAGGTCAAATGATAAAACTGATTGAACCGATACGCTAATACCACATTTTCAATTATTTCGGTTGTCTGTTAAAAACATAGCTATTGGCTGCAATTTGGACATTCCTGCTGTAGGCTACAAAGAGCTAGCAGCTACACAGCAGCTGAGCTAAAACAAAATTTAAGCATATCAAATAATTGTAGTTGCTTATTACATACACAAAGTCGCAGAGAGACAGAAGTCTGTAGAAAGTATTCAGTAACAAACGTGTCCGCATTATTAAACTTTCTACCACAGGAAACATACTGAACAAATACAGCAGTTACTGTCAGACTCTAATCCGGATTACCTTGTCTATCAGAGACATGGTTAAAACCCACAACACCTTTACGTTCTAATTAATGTCCCGGGGGACAAGATTACAGAAAAGACAGATCGAGTGACAAAGGGGGGAGGAATTATGATTTATGAAAGGGAAAACATTAAAAGTAGATCAATTTGAGTATGTTGAAATTAAAATCACATTTTCCCCAGAAATGTATTTCAAGGTAATTGTAGTATACCGACCGACCACAGCTAAAGACATTTTTCTTGATTCAGTTTCAGACATCCTCAAACAGCATAGTATGAAAGAAGTAACGTCATGGGGGACGTTAATCTGGACAGGTTAAATAAGACGCGTAGAAAGAAACCTAAGGATATTATAAACGGCTTCTACAAAGATACAAAGGATAAGCAGCCCTACTAGAATTACAATTGGATAACAAAAATCAAAGAGATCATCTGTAAATACACTAATACAAAACCAGAAAGAAGAGTGCTAAAATAAAAATACCTTGGATTAATAAAACAATTTGGATTCTAATAAAGACATCGGGACTCAGCTCTCAAAAGAGCAACTAAAACAGGTCTAAATACAGATCGTATGATTTTAAAAGTTTGGAGGAACAAAGTTACAATGTTTATGCGGAAGTCTAAGGCTGACTTTCACTTAGAATTAATCAAAGCTGCAAAAGGGAACATTAGAAAGTTATGGAAAACCAGATACAAACTTACGGGAAGAGAGCAAACAAGAAACAACACTATAACATGAAATATCAATGGCGCTACTATTGCAGACAGTCTGGACATAAGTAATAATTTTAATGAACATTTCATCCAGTCTGTACAAACCCTGAATAAAAAGTCCCTCAAAATCAGTGCAAATAATTGTCATTTATTCAGGATGGACTAATTTTAGAATTAACAAATGAAACAAAGTTAAACAAAATCTTCACTGCATTATCAGACTCACGATCTAGAGATATATATATATACGGGTTGAACACTATCTTCCTAAAAACATATAAGGATTGTATTATTGCTCGTATAACAACAATTGATAAATAAATTAATAACGGAAAACACTTTCCCTACCACGTCGAGAAACTGCTACTATAATTAAATCCATAAAGCAGGAAATAAAGAAGACCAGAACATGTACAGACCAATTAGCCTTCTCCACGTTATAACAAAAGGAATAGAAAATTTGAAGTTAAAAAGTGGCTTTGGAGCAATCAAGGCTGCTCACACGGTCACTAAGAGGGGCATTATGTTGACACATCAACTTAATGTGTATTATATTTATCCATGAGAGCATTTTTGTTGTAAATTGTGAGGTATGGCTGTTAAAATCTTGGTTGTTTTTACGTATGAGGACAGATGTGAACAAGAGCATTTATGGTCTTTGTGTGATGATGTACATAAGGTGTGGTTGTATTGTATATTAAGAATATGTCCATGAAGGGGCATTTTATGACTTTTCTTAATTTGATTACATGCTACAATATGATTATTTTTCGATTAATTATTGATTATTATGAATGTATATATTTATTATGATTGATTAGTGTCATAATTGTATTGCTTGATTTTTGGATCCCTTTCATTTAGGTAGCCAGGGACTACAGATGGAAAGTAGCTATTTAGATATAATCTGGTACAGAACATATCTGTTTCTGAACTTAATGTTTCTGTGCATTGTCCCATCATAGATAGACTAAATTAAATACAACTATTTAGTGAATTATTGAGGCCACAATAATTCACTAGGTGTTGTAAAATATCAAAGTACTATTGCAAAAGCGAACAGTGACCTCAAACATGACCTGTCCTCCGCCTCTGTTCTTGCTGCGCTTGACTATCAGCTGCCTTTTCTTTTTCTTGGATGTTTCTGAAACTACTACTACTACCACTACTACTACTACTATTACTATTACTACGACTAACACTGTCCCTGTTTCAGGGACAGAGGGGGGAGGTGAGTTTAGATTGGGTCAAGTTTGAGCGTGTTGAGGTTTTATTTAATCGATATGATCACCTTACCTGGCCCGGACACGGAAAGGATTGACAGATTGATGGCCAAGGATAAAGGAACGTAATGATTTAGGTAGACAATTGCAGTGGTTGGCGAAAGCAACCCCAACCTCAAAGGAGGGTGCCAATTCAGTAATTAAATGTTTTGTGAATGATCTAATATCCCGACATGGTTTCCCCAAAAAAGATAAGGTCAAACAACTATTTTAAGAAAACAGGTTATCGTCTTCAGTCACAAGATCAGCACTACTCAGGACCAGCAGCTTCCTAGGAAGGTGGAAAGACCATGAGACCAACATGGTATGTTTGCAAAATGTAGAATTTGTGTGCCAGTTCCTCTGTGCAGATTTGAGGATGAAAGCAGCCACTCCAGATTCCCTTGCACTCGCTAAGAGGGGCACGGTCAAAGCCAATCCAGGACCAACACCCGATACCTGACTGGAGGGAACCGAAAGGAGGGACAACACCTTGCTAGCGATGACGAGAACAACTAAGGTTGCCAGCCAATGTGTCCACCGGGACTCCAGCAGCTGTGGAAAGAAGTGTCGGGAGTGCCGAAGCAGCGAGGAGGCCTAGAAGCAAGCCTAGGGCCTGGACCAAAGCCCCACGCCCCATACTCTGCCCCGGCCTTCCCCAAAGCCCCCACAGCTCCAACTTTTTCTCAGCTTTTCCCCAATTTCGGCCAGCACGGACATGCCATTAAACAGTCTGCCCAATGGACTGAACCACACCCCAACAAGAGACAGAGACAGACTGTTTGAGTGGATCTCTTTCTTCACCAAGGCAGCCAAAAGCCCAACGAGGTGTCGGCAGGTCACCAGCCTGAGGCACCACCGAGCCATCTATACGAGCACTAATCGAACATGAACTCATACGAAATTCAGTTGTGTGTTCAAAATCAATTGGTAATTAACAATATTGGTAAATACATTCATTGCAAATGCCGGAAAAAATATTTTTGCAAATGTCTTACAGTCATAAGTCTATATACATTCATCTATTTATGTTCAATGATGTTCATGATCAAAGTATTTGTTATTCCTTTACTAAATCAAAGGGTAGGCCACTAATTGTGTTCTGTGAGATGGTTTTACTGCAGGCTGGTAACAGCGATCGCTCTGAAGGAGGGTCATAGACGGAATTTTTGCCTTGTATAAAAACATTGAGGTTTTTGCCTCTATCTGTGGTAGAGATTTAACTTAGTGGTCTACATCAGAAATTGTTTTGGTCCAGGGTCTTAGGACCCTGGAAGGAGGGTATGTCGTAGAATTTCTGACCTTTTGACCTATATTTCTTGTCTATTAAGAATGTCTGCTCATTTTCAATTCTCTTCTATTTTTGTGCCATTAAATGGACCAGTTGTGGGACAAAGGTGAATATGGTGTTATGCCAACCTGTCTACAGAATGCTTAGATTTTCCAAATATGACTAAGAGATACAAGGTTGTTTTGGAACAGACAAACCAAAACAACACAATCATGACGCACTAGATAAAAACAGTGACGCACGAGATAAAAAACAGTGACGCACAAGAGACATATAAAAAATGGCAGAAGACCGGAACTCGACAGTGATTTTGGCTTGTGTGTGTCTTGTTTGCTCCGGAGTACATGTGGTCTGTCTGCACGGACAACTTAATTCAACCTGCACGTCTGATAATGGGTAAACAAATTTGTTGTACTAAACTACTTTTGTTGCCTGCTTAAGCTTCGGACAATCCACTACGGATTCAAGATGGCTGAAAACACATCTAGAAGTTCAGATTGCAACTTTCAATTTTTGTTGGTTTTTATACTCATTTGGTCCCAAAGAGCCCAAATAGCCAAGGTAAATAAGAAAACGAAGGGCATACAAGAGTTTGGGTCTTTGGAGGCTACAGACGAGCTTCAACACAAGCAAATCTAATAAGTCACCCTAAAATTCACTAACGTGAAGGTTTATGGAAGCAGTACTAAGACTTACACTGCAAAAAATCAGTGTTCAAAAACAAGAAAGAAAAAAAAATAGGGATATTTTATTTGAACTGAGCTAAATTATCTGCCAATAGAACAAGAACATTTGGCTTGTCAAGACTTTCCAAAACAAGTAAAATTAGCTAACCTCAATGAACCCAAAAATACCTTAAAATAAGTATATTCTCACTAATAACAAGTGCACTTTTCTTGGTAGAAAAAAAGAGACCTTTTTGCTCAATATGTTGAAAAATATTCTTAAATTAAGTAAATGCTAGTGCCATTATCTTGACATAATGATATGCGCTCGGCATTACATTTCTTGAAACCAGCAAACTTACACTAAAAACTAATTTATTGTTCTTAATGGAAAGGCAACAAGGCAACCGCTTGTTACTCTCGGGGTGTCCTAGCCGCTCAGGAAAATCCTATGGTCTAAAAATGCATTTTTCCATAGATAACATGACATCATCGCGCCAAGTGCGTGCTCTTTCAGTCAATCCCCACCTTCTACCATCCTAGTCACGTCCGTTGTGTCCTTGGGCAAGACACTTCACCCTTGCTCCTGATGGGTGCTGGTAGCGCCTTGCATGGCAGCTCCCTCCATCAGTGTGTGAATGTGTGTGTGAATGGGTGAATGTGGAAATAGTGTCAAAGCGCTTTGAGTACCTTGAAGGTAGAAAAGCGTTATACAAGTATAACCCATTTATCATTTATTTATTTATAATTAGTGCGCATATATACAGCCCGGCCCCCGGCCAAAATCGTTCTAATTGTAATTTTGAGGAATTTATCTGAATGTGCATGAACTATTTCTGTTCAAAATTGTTTGAAATGTTAAATGTTTAAATATTAACTGTCAGTTTACTGTACTGTGCCAACTGTACTACTATATGAGTACTTATGTTCTATTGTTTCATTGAAAATAAAACAGCAAAGTCCATTTGGCTGTCATCTGTTTTAATTATGAGACACAATTGTGTCAAAATCAGGATTTATTTTTTTTTCATGCTTGAAATAAGAAATTATTACTTTAAAAAAGTAGTTGTATACTTGTGAGTGTTGATGAAACAGCTTTGCAACAGTTGATATTCTAGTTTCAAGCATGTTTTCTCAATAGAGGTCATAAAATCTTAGCAACTGTCAAAACTTGGACTATGGCGTGGTTTGTTCTCCCGTGGTGCAAATGATTTGGACCAGACATGGCGTGCAGGTGAATACATATTTAATTTTAACACTCAAAAAAGGAATAAACAAAAGGCGCGCACAATGGCGGAAGTACAAAACTTGGCTATAAAAACAAAAACTCGCACAAAGGCAGAACTATGGACAAAAAACAAAACTTGCAAACTATGGCATGAATAAAGAAAACTTACTTGGACGAGAAAAGGGCATGAAAAAGAGCAGCATGGATCATAAGGGTGTGTAGAGAGTGTGATGTCGCCAGGCAGACTTCCTGGCAACAATGGGCTTAAATAATAGTGACATGATTAGTGAAAACAGGTGCGTGACTCAAAACGTGAAACAGGTGCGTGACATGACAGGTGAAAACTAATGGGTTGCTATGGTGACAAAACAAACAAAAGTGCACAAAGAGTCCAAAATGTGTATTATATTTATCTATGAGAGCATTTTTATTGTAAATTGTGAGGTGTGTCTGTTAAAATCATGGTTGTTTTTACAAATGATGACAGATGTGAACAAAAGCATGTATTGTCTTTGTGCGATGATGTAAATTGTATATTAAGTATGTGTCCATGAAAGGACATTTTATGACTTTTTTCTTAATACTTGTGTATGATTTTATTGTCATAATTTTATTGCATGATTTTTGTATCCCTTTAATTTAGGTAGCCGGGGACTGCAGATGGAAATTAGCTATTTAGCTATAATCTGGTACAGAACATATCTGTCTTTGAGCTTAATGTTTCTGTACATTGTCCCTTCAAATAAAGACTAAACTAAACTAAAAACAAAACCGAACATGACTAAAACAAAACATGATCACACAGACATGACAGCAAGAAGCTGTAATATCTTACTGAGATCATTTAGGACCAAAATCCTTAAAACAAGTAAAACACTCTAACATAAAATCTGCTTAGTGAGAAGAATTATCTTATCAGACAGAAAATAAGCAAATATCACTCTTATTTGAAATATTTAATCTTACTTAGATTTCAGTTTTTGCAGTGTAGAGTTAATAGCGGCGACCACAGCAGACGTAAGGCCACAGGACATTTTCAGACTTCCCGAGGGTTGTTATTTCAACTTGGCCCTAGAATGGTTAATTATATCATTTGCACTGGATTAGCCCCACCCCAGCACGGAGAGCCACTGCCTATTCACAGGGACTCACCCCCCCCCCCCCCCCCCTTGCGCTGTAGACGTGCTCGGCTAATACTCTCCGAGGCGTGAACATTAAGCCGGTCTACAAAGTCCGACCAGGCTGAGGAAAGGGGGCTCCCTGTGCCGCCCTGTTTAGAGTCAGCGCGCCGTTAGTCAAATCGCCGGAGAAGAAGAAAAATAAATAAATAAAATAAAACGGGGCCAGGAGGAGGAGGTAGGGGTGCGGAATCAAAACAGAATATGCATGCATAAAATTGAAACACATTTGTTCCCATGGCAACCATTCAGCATGTCATTCACTTGTCAAGCCGCATCAGGGCCGATGGGGGCCATTGTCTGGGGGTTCTGGTGAGCAAGGTTGCTTGGAAGAACCTCAAGGGGGGCAGGGGGGGTGTCCCGATTCCTCCCCCTGGTCGACATCCAGGTCATTCACCACGCTGTTACTCCTCTTTAATACACATTCTGCTGGTTCGCTTCTTTTCTTCCAGCGTTAATCGCACGACAAATGACCAGCGCGGCTAAAAGAAAGAAAGGAGTAAATGCGGTGTGGTACTAAGGCGTGGCCGCTTATGATTTGTATGAAAAGCAGCAGGGAAGGAGTTGTGGTGGTGGGTCGGTAGGGGAGGGGGGGTGTTTGGGGGTCTAGTCAGGATTTGGGTGAAATTCGGGGGCCGCTATACTTTCAGTGCGAGATTTTCCTGCTTCACTTCATAGATCGGGTGGGCGGTGCGGACCCTCCATGACTGGGCTGTCAAGATGAGTTAAACAAGCACAATGGGAGAAATGACCGTTTGACTTTTTCTTTTTCTGACATATTCCCGCTCCTAAAACCTTCAAGTCCTTCCAACTTCTGGGGAGAAAAAAAAACCAACAAAAAAAAAAAACGCACATTCCACTTCCACGCCGAGCGATAGCAGCTTATTTGTTTGGCGGACGAACGCTGGCTTCCTCCTTGCAGTTAATGATCAACTTGATGTTAGCTTGTTAACAAGACTAACGAGCAAACATTGACTCTTGTTTCCGGGATGGAGAAACACTGATAGGATGAAAGACGGATTACACGACACTACATTTATTTTTATTTTATTTTTTTAACATTTTAGGCATATTTTACATGTTTTGGGCCTAAATTAAGTGTTTAATACACTTCCTTGTGGTCCAGATAATATTTACTAGATAAACTTTGGTGTGAATTTTGCTCCTCAGTCACTTTTATAACCCATTTTTTGAGTTAATCTGGTTTTGGTTTTGCATAATATTGTGAAACAAAAGGCCAAATAATATCTGTCTCCTAATAGGTGCCCTTTTGGGGTCCTTTTCCACACACCATAATAATACTTGCATGTTGAAGCACAGTACGTCTGACTATGGTAGCCGTAAAGCTACGACTAGTACAAGTTGCGAGATTGCGAATGAAACCACGCCCCACCTTCTTCAAAAGTATTACAAAAATGTATCTTTTGAAAATATACTGTTAATATTTAAGTCATCATGGTTTTATTATAGAGATTCACCCGGTCACAACATTATTATTATTATTTTTTTTGTCCTGTCCAGCTACTCAGGCAAAGCATATAGTTGATGTAGATGCCTATATCAGCTGTACAAATTTACTTTACAAAATAATAGTGTGGGATACTTCTCTTGTTGCCTTAATTGTATTTGACTTTATTAAATGAATTTATAATATTATTTGGTGCAGCCGGGCTGGAGCAGTCACTTTTATAACCCATTTTTTGAGTTCATCTGCAAGATGTTCGATTCTGAAGGCGAGATTGCAAATGAAACCACACCCCACCTTCTCCAAAAGTATTACAACAATGTATATTTTGAAAATATACAGTTTGAATATACTGTTAATATTTAAGTCATCACCGACAGACACGGTTGAAAGTATTTTCATAACCATTATATAGATTCACCTGGTCACAACATTATTTTTTATTTTTTATTTTTCTTTGTCCTGTCCAGCTACTTAGGCAAATCATATAGTTGATGTAGATGCCCATATTGGCTGTACACATTTACTTTACAAAAGAGAAGTGTGGGGATACTTCTCTTGTTGCCTTATTTGTATTTGACTTTATTAAATGGATTTATATTATTATTTGGTGCAGCCGGGCCGGAGCAGGAGGGGATGGAAAGAGGAAAAAAAGGAAGACATAGGGGGAAATTGCGGGGACAAGAAGGGGATAAGACAGAGAGACTACAACAACAGCAAACACGACAATAACAACAACAATAACAACAACAGAACAACATCAGCAAATAGGATATGTACATATATGATGGTAAAAGTGATAGCAAAGAAGTAGTTAGTGAAATAAATATTATTAATACAGAAATGACAATGAACATTATTACACTACAAATGGATCAATACAAATACCAATAGAAATAGCACTATTGATAATGAATAATAACAATAATTTACCTCTATTATCAACAATACAGCTGTTCAAATGCAACAATACATATATGTAATGATAACTCATAATACAAAAGAAAGCAGATACATGGAGGGGAAGAAAGAGAAACCAATTATATTAACCTTGTAGATTGTTATAGTAATAATAGGTTAAGCTTTGTCAGTGTGCCATGTGTTACCCAGTTTCCCCTAGGGCAACAACGTTAATTTATGTTTGACCCGGTCACAACATTAGGTATACCTGCACACTCGCCGATCGATTCAGACTTTGCATTTAAAAAAAAGTGCTTTCATCAGCATTTATTAGGGCCCGAGCAGCAAAAAGCCGCAATTTTTTTGTAAATTAAAGAAAATAAAAAACTGAAAAAAATCACGTATGTAAAAGTAGTCACAGTATTTGCTCAATACTTTGTTGAAGCGCCTTTGGCAGCAATTACAGCCTCAAGTCTTTTTGAAAACGACGCCACAAGCTTGGCAATCTTTGGCCCATCCCTCTTTGCAGCGCCTCTCAAGCGCCATCAGCTTGGATGGGAAGCGTTGGTTTTCATCCAGGATGTCTCTGTACATTGCTGCATTCATCTTGACACATGCTAACTGTTAGCATGCTAACTTGTTTAGCTACTTTTACAGCGGTTCACTTCAGGGTCAAATAACTTGGTACTTGACTTATACTAGCTGTTAACATGCTAACTTTGGCATGCCAGCTTTCCAGAAATTTTTGGTGGTGGATCATGGCATTGGT
This sequence comes from Entelurus aequoreus, assembly GCF_033978785.1. Lineage (NCBI taxonomy): Eukaryota > Metazoa > Chordata > Actinopteri > Syngnathiformes > Syngnathidae > Entelurus > Entelurus aequoreus. Next base: position 20,511,346 of record NC_084732.1, read on the forward strand.
ATGGACGTGACCACAAGCGTGGTCAGGCGTGCCTACCAACTTGCGTGAGCCCCATAGTGCAACAGGGGCTAGGGCTCGTTCAACGCTGCTCGCAGTCTTATTTCTGCCTATTTTTTATTTATTTATAGCATTTTATTGATATTTCAACTTTTCAATTATTTCAAAATAGACAACAAACAATCTAAATATGATTTTATAAATAAATAACAAATTATTCAGTCCAACACAACAGATATAGTCAAGGGCAATAGGACTAAGGCAAAAATATTATACATTGACATCAACAAACCGAAACAAGTGGAGTTACATCTCTTGTTGATTGACAAAAATACAATACATAAAATTATATTTTTCCCTGACAGTAATAAAGTAATACAATAATGCAAAAACTGCCTGCCCATTAGAAGGACAACATTCAATAGTAGAACATAAAGAAATCAGGGTTCAAATGATTTTTTCCATTAATGAATCATAAAAGTTAACCTGTGCCTCCAGAAGAACCTTGAAGTTAAACATAAACAATTACTATTTTTGTATATAAGTGCTTTTCTCCTCAGGTATTTATTTATTTATTTTCAAACTGTTGCCTTTATTCACACACTTTCTCATCAGTTCTGTGGCTTACGACTGCTGTGGTCGCCGCTATTAACACTAAGTCTTGTCTTCGCAAACAGGCCGATTAATATAGTATATTTGTTTAAACCTTCACGTTAGTGAATTTTAGGGTGACTTATCAGATTACCTTGCGTTGAAGCTCGTCTGTAGGCCAAACTCTTGTATGCCCTTCATTTTCTTATTTATCTTGGCTATTTGGGCTCTCTGGGAACAAATGAGTATAAAAATAAACAAAAATTGAAAGTTGCAATCTGACCTTTTGGATGTGTTTTCAGCCATCTTGAATCCATCACATGATGTGGTATACTCTTTCTCCACCTCGAATTGGCAGGATAATGTTCTCGTAAGTGGAAACCAGGGTCTTGTGGAAAAAAATATTGTATTGTGGTCTACCCAACCAAAAATGAATGTGCCTGTTTAATTTCTGCAGAACATGTTTTGCACACTAAAACTCAAATTTCCTCTGATATGCTGAAAAAAAAAACAAGAAAAAAAAGAACCGCCAACTAACATTTGCAGTATTTAAAGTTTTATTTAAGAAAGCTAAGCAGTTTTATGTTTCGTATTTTGTTCCTTTATTTTACCAAAATATGGTTTTAATTGAGGTATGTACAAAATGATAATATTCTTTCGATGCAACTATTCGTTAAAATAAAATAAAAATAATAAAATCCTACATTCTTGGTTTTATGAATGAATCAGTGACATTTTGTAAAATATTAAAACTTACACAGGAATATCTATACTTTTCTTTTCTTATTTGTATTTATTTAAATTCTAACTTGATTGCAAGCAAAAAAAACATGTGCTTTTATTTTATTTTTATTTTTTTGCTAATTTTGCCTTAATTTTTGCGCTTTTGCAATTTTACACCCCAGGAAAAATAGCTACAACTTTTGCAGCAGTAAACTGGGATCCTAATAAACAAACAACTGTATTTGCAGGTCAAACATGGTGACTTTTTTAATCCAGCAGATGGCGGATGAGCATTATGAAACACTAACACAGGACAGTATCAGTCCACTGTCGATACAAGTAGTGAGTGTGGCATACACTCACTGGAGCATCATTTACCCATTACTAGTTGTCTAAAGCATCAGTACTTTTTTTTCATTAGCACTCTAAATTTTGTGTTCAATTGAATTTAAATGAGTCCATTCACACTACAAGAACATTGCTTCATCCAATTAATTTTTTTTCTGCAATCATAATGACCATTTTTACATGCAGCTTATTCTAACAACTCTGCACCACAGGCACGCTAGTACGACTCTCATATAGAAATTCTCTTGCATTGCCTTAAATAATTCATTTTAAACAAGATACAAAAGCTTCCTAGAAGTAGCCAAATATATAAGTCAGTACAAACTAGGGATGTCCGATAATGGCTTTTTTGCCGATATCCGATATTCCGATATTGTCCGAATCTTTACACATCTTTACATTAAATAGCATGCCTTAATTCCCCTAAATTACACAGTTTTTGTGTGTAATATTACAACTTTTGTCTCTTTAGCACCGCCCTAGTGGCTCCTTGGAGCTTTTTTCAAAAATGGAAAAAGATGGGGGGAAAATATATTTGTTGTTTTAATAATGTTTCTGTAGGAGGACAAACATGACACAAACCTTCCTAATTGTTAGAAAGCCCACTGTTTAATATGTCAGTGTTTATCATGCTTCACTGATGAGAGTATTTGGCCAGTGCTGTTTTGTCCTACTAATTTTGGCGGTCCTTGAACTCACCATGGTTGGTTTACGTGTACAAGTTTCTCCGTCGCTGCCACAGAAAGACGTGTGTTATGCCACTCCTTCTTGGTCTCATTTTGTCCACCAAACGTTTTATGCTGTGCATAAATGCACAAACGTGAGCTTTGTTGACGTTATTGACTTGCATGGAGTGCTAACAATCCATGCTAACATGATATTTAGGCTAGCTGTGTGTACATATTGCGTCATTATGCCTCGTTTGTAGGTACATATGTCCTCCGTGTATTTAATCTATATTTGCATGTCTCATGACACATTATCTGTATGTAATGTTGGCTGCGTTTCTGATTGTGTGCCATGTTGTTCCAGACCACAGCAAACGTTAACATGTTGTTCCAGACCACAGCAAACGTTAACATGTTGTTCCAGACCACAGCAAACGTTACCCAGCTTGCAAAGATTGTAACAAATCCATTAGAAGAAGACAGCCTGTCCTTTCCTTTCACTTGGGCACACACATTTATACCTAAGGCAGTTTTAAACCACTAATTTCCAGGTGTTATCTAACCCTTTGAGACACAAACTCGATGTGTTGCCTTCATTATAACACTTACATAAGGCTTTTAGCTTTTTACGGCTCGATACAGATTTGTTTTTTGTATTTTTGGTCCAATATGGCGCTCTTTCAACATGTTGGGTTGCCGACCCCTGGTCTAAGTAGTGAAGCCCAGACTTCCCTCTCCCAGGCCAGCTGAGAGACAAAGCGGCCTAAAGTACTAAGATCCAAATAAAATTTAAAAACTTAAAATACTTTCATTTTCACAAAAATCAACAGTGCGCCTCATAACCCGGTGCGCCTTATGTATGGATTAATTCTGGTTGTGCTTACCGACCTTGAGGCAATTTTATTTGGTACACGGCGTAATGATAAGTGTGACCGGTAGATGGCAGTCACGGATAAGATATACGCGTGGACTGCAGGTTGACGCCTGTTCAATAAAGGACACTAGCAAGCAAGCCCAAAACATTGATGTTTTTTCATTGAGTATAAAGAACTATTGATATTATACATGTGGCCCCATAGATATAAATGCTGTTAAATGTAGCTTTGAAGTAGCTTTGAAGTAGTTTGCCCATCACTGTCTGCAATCATATGACACTTCTACCAAGAGAGATCTGGTTTTCAATCGCATAATCCAGGTGTGTTAGTCCGACCTTTCACAAACCGAACACGACCATATGAAGGTGTTTCCATGGGTTGTAGGTAGAGATGTCCGATAATGGCTTTTTTGCCGATATCCGATATTCCGATATTGTCCAACTCTTAATTACCGATTCCGATATCAACTGATACTGATATATACAGTCGTGGAATCAACACATTATTATGGCTAATTTTGTAGTGATGCCCCACTGGATGCATTAAACAATGTAACAAGGTTTTCCCAAATAAATCAACTCAAGTTATGGAAAAAAATGCCAACATGGCACTGCCATATTTATTATGGAAGTCACAAAGTGCATTATTTTTTTTTAACATGCCTCAAAACAGCAGCTTGGAATTTGGGACATGCTCTCCCTGAGAGAGCATGAGGAGGTTGAGGTGGGCGGGGTTGGGGAAGGGCGGGGTTGAGGTGGGGGGTTAGGGGTTAGGGGGGGTGTATATTGTAGCGTTGTTTATACGGCCACCCTCAGTGTGACCTGTATGGCTGTTGACCATTCACTTGTGTGTGTGTGAAAAGCCGTAGATATTATATGACTGGGCCGGCACGCAAAGGCAGTGCCTTTAAGGTTTATTGGCGCTCTGTACTTCTCCCTACGTCCGTGTACACAGCGGCGTTTTAAAAAGTCATACATTTTACTTATTGAAACCGATACCGATAATTTTGAAGCCGATACCGATAATTTACGATATTACATTTTAAAGCATTTATCGGCCGATAATATCGGCAGTCCGATATTATAGGACATCTCTAGTTGTAGGATGCCAAACTATTTGAGAAATCGGACTAAGTTAGTGCATGGCCACGTACTGACTGTTGCTGTATCTCCGACAATCATTTGTATCAGGGACCACGCTTAGCAAAAGTTGACCAATCACAGCTCTGCCGTCCGCCTCGCCACTGACGCGAAGCTATATTTTTGGAAGGGGCACGTCAGGGTCTACGGGGGTGTACGCACGGAAAGGAGCAAAACGCTATCCCTTACATAAGTTACGTAACACCAGAGTACCGTATTTTCTGGACCATAGGGCGCACCGGATTATAAGGCGCACTGCCGATGAGCGGGTCTATTCAGCTCTTTTTTCATACAAAAGGCGCACCGGATTATAGGGCGCATTAAAGGGGTCATATTATGATTTTTTTGTAACTCTAAAACACTTCCTTGTGGTCTACATAACATGTAATGGTGGTTCTTTGGTCAAAATGTTGCATGGATTATGTTTTACAGATCATCTTCAAGCCGCTTTTTTACAGTCGCTTCTGTTATGTTTTGTCTTATTTACGTGGCTCACCTTCGGCAGCGTCTTCTCCCCGTCATCTTTGTTGTAGCGGTGTAGCGTGCAAGGACGGGAGTGGAAGAAGTGTCAAAAGATGGAGCTAACTGTTTTAATGGCATTCAGACTGTACTTACATCAACAATGCGCAGCATCTTCTCATCCGTGGCTCACTAGTGTCACCAAAACCGTCCGCCCGGAACTCTCTAATAACTAAAGTTCCGTGGGTGAATAATGTAAAATCACCACACCGGTAGTTTTTAGCGCTTCCATAACGAGATATAATTTAGAACTTTACACTACTTTATATTAGAAATGGCAACAGCAGAGGATGAATGTCCCATAACAAGAAGATAGTGAAAAAGAAGAAGCTTATCGACTGCGGAATCGGCACGGACTACAGTGGCGGACATGCGCAAATTTTCAGGACGTATGCAGATCTCAAATACACATCAGCAGGTACCAGAAGGTAAGAAAAGTTCATTTTGCATAATATTGTGATAATATATCTGCTAATGGGTGCTGTTTTGCGGTCCATAGTACTACTTGTATCTTTGGCTACGGTAGCCGTAATGGGCTTCAAAGTCACACTAAAACATTTTGACAGATGTTTGAGTGCCGTGTGCAATGTCCTTTATTTTCAATAGAACATTTAAAGATTTGGTGTTGTTTACTGGCGTCATATTGCAGTCTGCACATATATCTTATGTGTGACTACCATCTACTGGTCACACTTATCATTACACCATGTACCAAATAAAATCGCTGCGAGGTCGGTAAGCACAACCAGAATTATTCCGTACATTAGGCGCACCGGGTTATAAGGCGCACTGTCGATTTTTTTATTTTTAAGTGCGCATTATAGTTCGAAAAAAATACGGTAGACCAGGCTTTAATTCTACTAAATTACAAAGGCTTTTCTCAAAACATTGCGTCTTTTTTGTGGTAAAACTATCCTTTCTCTGGTAGTATCGTGACTTTACTAAAATACACAAAAATAAAAGGAATACTTTTACTTGAAACTCTTTGACATGCGACTGAAAGCAGCAAAAACATGTACAAACGAGGATAAGTCGGCCCATGGTTACACATTCCCTATTTTTTTATCTCCCTGTTATGAAATAGTGAAGTACATTAATTAACTCATATTATGCTTTGCATATGGTGAATGTTTATATTCATCTTGGAGAAAGCAAACCAACACGTTTAATGAAATAGTGGTATTTCAGTTTGAAATACTGATAAAGATACACATAATAAGATAAGGCCCCTTAGTTTGATATTTGCAGGTGGATTGGATCACTTCTCGTAGGAAAGAGGCCCTAAGTGGGACTTTAGAATGTAAATGTGATAGCCCTATCCTTGAGAAGAGACTACCTCAACACCAACATTTAGGTTATGACTTGAAGCAGTTGTTTTCCAGACACTTACACAAGAACATGTCTGTGGAGGACTCGCACCTTCCTCGGACCACCAATGACGGACATGACAGGCTTGACGGTTTGGAGATTTTGTTTATTTTTCAATAAACCTCCTTCTTTGGTCGCTTTTCAGCACTCGCCTCTTCTCCCCGTCTCGCTCTTCCGGTCGCTTTTCAGCCTTCCGCCTCTTCGTCTCCGTCTCGCTCTCGCTTCCGCTCGGGCTCGGGTTCGTTCTCGGCCATCCACTCCGACTTCACCAACCCCGTCCTTCTATGCTGCTGCCATTTTATACAGTGACAGGTGATGAGACAACTGCGCCCAGGTGGGCCATCTATGCACCCGGCGCGCTCCGCCTCGCTGCAAGTCCGCGGGCCACGCCTCCTCACAATGTCATTTTATGGTCAGGATGTGCTCTCCTGACTTAGCACACACACGCAGAGACAGGTAGGAGGAACATAAAACTGATGGTTTGGCTTCTCCAAATTAGGAATGCCTAATTTTTTGACTCGACCTCCTCCAGGTACTGCAGTCCCGTATAATGACACTTGCTTGTAATAAAGCAACTTCTCGTCTCTTTTGATCCAGCCGCACTGCCGTGTCGCCCTTCTACCCGGGAGGGGGTGACGAGACCAGAAATACACATTAATAGTAACATGGATAGAGAGTAGGATTAAATAAACTCTGCTTCTTCCCACTCCTTTTGTGCACGTGCAAACCCATTATTTCTTGTAATTTGTTAAGAATGTTCTAAATAAGCTAGACCGTTACAATAGTGGTCCTTTGACCCTGCGTTTTTAGAGGTCTTTGTATCAATTTGCAGTTTGGGCGTAGGCTTAAATGCACGTGGGACGCCCCTGCTCATACTCGGCATCGGGCCTAATGAGGCATTAATCGGAGGTGTGGGTTCTGCTCTTTAGAAAAAAAAGCACAGGGTCAGCAAAGCACAATGAAGACGCCAACAAAGACGGACTCTGCTCAGCAGTCACTTCAAAAGCCCGCTGACAGAATATTCAATGAGAAACACATGAAAGGATTATTTCACTGCTTTCGTTTGTCGACTTTCTCCTTCTGATTTCCTTTTTTTTTTTTTTTTCTTCATATAAGCGATCAACTCCTCTGTCGCAAGCCTACACACGTCACAACATGCTCCTACGTAACAGCTGTCGGTAGGTCCACAATGAAGTATTATTATGAAATAATCATACTATGAGCAGGAAGTGCAATTTTACGCCAGCAGTATCTGAGTTTTATGAGGCTTGTTTTGATCTATTGTGTGCAGATGTACTGCACAAAACAGTGTCGGGTTATTGTTTTGTCGCAAAAGTATGTGAAAACATGTCATTTAGGAAAATAAGGTTTTAAAAATGAAAAAAAAAAAAAAAAAATCCTGATTTAAAAAGGTCCAATATTGCAGAGGAAATATGGAAATAATGGAGGTGGCTATGCTGTGTGATATTTGACCTAAAATTTGTCTTTGCCAGAATAAAGTCTTGATGATAAAATATTACAAAAAACATTACGAAAAAGTAGTCTTTATGAAGACAAGACAAATGCTATTTTTTTATGACTTCAGAAGGTAATATAAGTAATAATATGATTTTTATAAAAGCATCATCCTCATTTTACGAGAAAACCTTACTAAGGAAGTAAAGTAATACAATGTGTGGAATTACTTTAGAATTATTATTATTATTATTATTATTATTATTATTATTATTATTATTATTATTATTTTACCACAACAAAATTGTAACAATACATAAAATAACTTTTTTTCCAACAAAAACTTGTACCATAATAAAGTTGTAAAATACAAAATACAAAAAATTTAAATCTGCTTTTGAGTACTTCTACAAAAAGTTGTAGTTGTGATAAAATGTTAAAAATTCAAATTTGAAAGATAAAAAAAAAAAATCCGAAATTTAAAAAAAATAAAATAAAATTAATGTGGGGTGATAAAATGTTTTGACTACCCGGAAAGTTGTCATTTTACCACAATAAAGTTGTACCTGTATGACCTTATTAAGTCATACAGGTACTGTACACTTATTTTCTATTATTAGCATGTTTTTAACCTCTTTAATATTATTTAGTACTGTATACTGTATAATTACTATAAATTACTGAAATGAAGTTGCAATTTGACTCGTGAATTAAATTGTACTATTATGAGAATGTAATAAATAAGTCCACCAAATATAAATGTGTGCTATTACAATAAAAATGCAATTCTGAAATCTTGATTTTATTTTTTTTAAATACACTATATCCCAACACTCCCTATGCAAATCTGCTTGTCTGTACTACTAAACAATAAGGGGGAAAAATTCACTACTAGGAAAGTGGTCATTTTACCACAATAAAATGGTGACATACTGTAATGATAAAAAAATCCAAATATATAACAGTAGGAGAAAATACATTTTATTATTGTGTGTTTAGCTCATGTATTATTTATATGACAACTGTCTACAGCAGGGGTGTCCAAACTACGACCTGGGGTGTCCTAATACATTTTGAACATCTAATCCAGGGGTCCCCAAACTTTTTGACTCGGGGGCCGCATTGGGTTAAAACAATTTGGCCGGGGGCCGGCGGGCTGTGTATACATATATATATATATAAATATATTTAAAAAATATATATATATATATATGTATATATATATATATATATATATATATATATATATATATATATATATATATATATATATATATATATATATATATATATAGGTTATTTATTTATTTTATTATTTATTTTTTTAATATATTCTTCGCGCACTAATTGACTGAGAGGGTTACTTTGCCGATGATGTCACGTTATCAATGGGAACATGCATTTTTAGACAATATGATTTACCTGAGTGGCTAGGAGACACCGAGAGTAACAAGCAGTAGAAAATGGATTAGAAAGGACAGATTTTAAAAAATTGGACACTGGCGGACCGGATACGGTCCGTGGGCCGTAGTTCGGGGACCCCTGATCTAATCGCTGCAAATGTATCACGGCTCTGCGGATAATGTAAGTAAATCAGATCTATGACCATGAATTGTGCGTTGTAATGGAAACAGCACAGCATTTACTTATATGACACAATCCAAACAACCTTCCCTAATAATGGCGGGGGGGAAAAAAATGCAAACAGCACAAAAAATCAACACACATGGTCACACGTAACACAACTAGCTCACTGAACTTTGTGGATATTTTTTTATTTAAAATAACTACTTTTAAGCACCATTAAAAATTCAAAATTACACCAATATAAATGCAAAAACCTCCACGTTTGTTACTTTACACGCTGTCGGTCCCCAGCCAAATTTAGTTTTAGCCAATGCGACACCCATTTCAAAAAGTTTGGACGCGTCTGGTCTACAGAAATAAATGTACCGTATTTTTCGGACTACAAGTCGCAGTTTTTTACATAGCTTGGTGCGACTTATACTCAGGAGCGACTTATGTGTAAAATGATTAACACATTACCGTAAAATATCAAATAATATCATTTAGCTCATTCACGTAAGTGACTAGACGTATAAGATTTCATGGGATTTAGCGATTAGGAGTGACAGATTGTTTGGTAAACGTATAGCATGTTCTACATGTTATAGTTATTTGAATGACTCTTACCATAATATGTTACGTTAACATACCAGGCACGTTCTCAGTTGGTTATTTATGCGTCATATAACGTACACTTATTCAGCCTGTTGTTCACTATTCTTTATTTATTTTTAATTGCCTTTCAAATGTCTATTCTTGGTGTGGGGTTTTATCAAATAAATTCCCCCCCAAAAATGTGTCTTATATACCAGTGCGACTTATATATGCTTTTTTCCTTCTTTATTATGCATTTTCGGCCGGTGCGACTTATACTCCGAAAAATACTGTATACCTTTAATTTTACTAAGAATTAATTTGTACAATTATGAGAAAATAAATACATTCTCCACTACTGAGAATATGCTGATTAATAAAGTTCCACGATTACGCCATCTCATTACATTACACAACATTAGCGTCAATCACACCGCTGCTCATCAAACGAATCCGCGCACGTTAACAACGCGCACATTGCAGGTGAGAAACGTCTTAGCAGGGCTTTATATTTCAAAACTACCGCAGTGTTTGTGTTCTCCCGAGGCACTTTGAAAAACGGAGGCAAAGACGGCAGCGCGAGCTCTAAATATACACCAGGGAACAAAAGAGCAATTGAGTGTCGTGGCGTAGGTGTTCCACCATCTGTTAAGGCAACGCGTCTTATTTAGCGTGCACGTGCGACAAAACGTGTCTTGACCTTTAGGACCGCGAAAACGTTTGATGGAATGAATCCTACAAACCCCATTTCCATATGAGTTGGGAAATGGTGTTAGATGTAAATATAAACGGAATACAACGATTTGCAAATCATTGTATTCCGTTTATATTTACATCTAAATCTTTTGCAAATCATTGTATTACTTTTGCAAATCATTGTATTCCGTTTATATTTACATCTAAAACAATTTCCCAACTCGTATGGAAACGGGGTTTGTAATTGGAGCACGGGAAATCCCAATTAAAGCTGATAAAAAATCGTTTTATAAACACACTGAAACCACCGCTGCTCTTGAACGTGAGTCCCTTGACAGAAGGTGACATTGTTGGGCGACCATATTGATTAGCGGGGCACGTCGTAATAAGACACAAGGACGACGGCTCACACGCCAGGCCCGAGTCTCCGACGCAAGGTCGAGCGGATCGGAATCGTAACGCCGACGATACGCACACAAAAAAAGTGTCGCTTCTGTGAGGACAGAAAAGGAGATGGATCGCGCTCGACTTACTTTTACAGCCCAAAAGGACTTCTTGGAGCAGATCAAATAATGTGTGCACATCCCAGTGAAAGCTTCATTAAATACTCAGATAGCCAAAGAGAGAGAGGATCTTTGACTGGCCTATTTGCAGGAGATCTTTGAAAAATAAACGTAAACACTCCCGCAGTAAGGATCTTTGATTACTGGCTTTGCAGGTCATTAAAAAGACACTGCTGCTATATAGAGGTTCTTTGACTCGCACTTTGCAGTAGGTTCTTAACATAAACAGAGTGCTCATGTTGGATATAGAGGATCTTTGACTAGCACTTTGCAGTAGGTTCTTAACATAAACAGAGTGCTCATGTTGGATATAGAGGTTCTTTGACTCGCACTTTGCAGTAGGTTCTTAACATAAACAGAGTGCTCATGTTAGATATAGAGGATCTTTGATTAGCACTTTGCAGTAGGTTCTTAACATAAACAGAGTGCTCATGTTGGATATAGAGGATCTTTGATTAGCACTTTGCAGTAGGTTCTTAACATAAACCGTGCTCATGTTAGATATAGAGGATCTTTGATTAGCACTTTGCAGTAGGTTCTTAACATAAACAGAGTGCTTATGTTGGATATAGAGGATCTTTGACTAGCACTTTGCAGTAGGTTCTTAACATACACAGAGTGCTCATGTTAGATACAGAGGATATTTGACTAGCACTTTGCAGTAGGTTCTTAACATAAACAGAGTGCTCATGTTGGATATAGAGGATCTTTGATTAGCACTTTGCAGTAGGTTCTTAACATAAACAGAGTGCTCATGTTGGATATAGAGGATCTTTGACTCACACTTTGCAGTAGGTTCTTAACATAAACAGTGCTCATGTTGGATATAGAGGATCTTTCACTTGCACTTTGCAGTAGGTTCTTAACATAAACAGAGTGCTCATGTTGGATATAGAGGATCTTTGACTAGCACTTTGCAGTAGGTTCTTAACATAAACATAGTGCTCATGTTAGATATAGAGGATCTTTGACTCGCACTTTGCAGTAGGTTCTTAACATAAACAGAGTGCTCATGTTGGATATAGAGGATCTTTGACTCGCACTTTGCAGTAGGTTCTTAACATAAACAGAGTGCTCATGTTGGATATAGAGGATCTTTGATTAGCACTTTGCAGTAGGTTCTTAACATAAACACAGTGCTCATGTTAGATATAGAGGATCTTTGATTAACACTTTGCAGTAAGTTCTTAACATAAACAGAGTGCTCATGTTGGATATAGAGGATCTTTTACTCGCACTTTGCAGTAGGTTCTTAACATAAACACAGTGCTCATGTTAGATATAGAGGATCTTTGATTAGCACTTTGCAGTAGGTTCTTAACATAAACAGAGTGCTCATGTTGGATATAGAGGATCTTTGACTCGCACTTTGCAGTAGGTTCTTAACATAAACATAGTGCTCATGTTGGATGTAGAGGATCTTTGACTAGCACTTTGCAGTAGGTTCTTAACATAAACATAGTGCTCATGTTAGATATAGAGGATCTTTGACTCGCACTTTGCAGTAGGTTCTTAACATAAACAGAGTGCTCATGTTGGATATAGAGGATCTTTGACTAGCACTTTGCAGTAGGTTCTTAACATAAACAGAGTGCTCATGTTATATATAGAGGATCTTTAATTAACACTTTGCAGTAGGTTCTTAACATAAACAGAGTGCTCATGTTGGATATAGAGGATCTTTGACTAACACTTTGCAGTAGGTTCTTAACATAAACAGTGCTCATGTTAGATATAGAGGATCTTTGATTAGCACTTTGAGGAAAGTGAGAGTGAAGGATTAGAGTGCAGTGCAGGACGCCAGGGTGTATCTTTTTTTGCTCTGACCGTAACTTAGGTACAAGCTGGCTCATTGGATTCCACACTTTCTCCTTTTTCTATTGTGGATCACGGATTTGTATTTCAAACCACCTCGGATACTATATCCTCTTGAAAATGAGAGTCGAGAACGCGAAATGGACATTCACAGTGACTTTTATCTCCACGACAATACATCGACGAAACACTTTAGCTACGGAGCTAACGTGATAGCATCGTGCTTAACTGCGGATATAAACAGAAGAAATAAGCCCCTGACTGGAAGGATAGACAGAAGATCAACAATACTATTATTATTTCTACTAACAGGAGACACCGAACCAAACTCTGGACCTGTAACCACACGGTTAATTCCTGTCCAGCCTGGCGAAGCCTAGCAATGCTGTTGCTAACAACGCCATTGAAGCTAACTTAACTACGGGACCTCGACAGAGCTATGCTAAAAACATTAGCTCTCCACCTACGCCAGCCCTCATCTGCTCATCACCACCCGTGCTCACCTGCGTTCCAGCGATCGACGGCCCGACGAAGGACTTCACCCGATCATCGGTGCGGTCGGCGGCTAGCGTCGGATAGCGCGTCTGCTATCCAACTCAAAGTCCTCCTGGTTGTGTTGCTGTAGCCAGCCGCTAATACGCCCATCCCACCTACAATATAGATCAATACAGTCTGCAGGGATACAGTCCGTAAGCGCACATGATTGTATTTCTTTATAAAAAAAATAAAAATAAAAATAAAAAAATAAACCACCCCCCTCCTCCCCCGGTCCGTGGGACAAATTTCCAAGCGTTGACAAAAAGGTTGGGGACCACTGGTATAGAGGATCTATGACTAACGTTTTTGCGGTCAGTCTTTAAAAACAGCACAGCCCTCTTCTCAAATATAGGATCTTTGACAAGTGTTTTTGTAGTAAGTCTGTAAAAATGTCACAGCTCTTCTGTCATAACCCGGAATCTTGGGCTAGCATTTTTTGCCGTCAGTCTTTAAAAACAGCACAGTCCTTTTGTCAAATAGAGAATCTTTGATTTCCATTTTGCAGAAAGTCCTGTCATATAGAGAGTCTTTCATTAGGGTTTTTGGCAGACGATCCTTAAAAGTAGCAGAGCACTCTTGTAGTATAGAGGATCTATGACTAGTGTTTTTGCTGTTAGTCTTTGAAAACAGCACAGCCCTCTTCTCAAATATAGTATCTTTGACAAGTGTTTTTGTAGTAAGTCTGTAAAAATGTCACAGCCCTCCTGTCATAACCAGGATCTTGGGCTAGCATTTTTTGCCGCCAGTCTTTCAAATCAGCCCAGTCCTTTTGTCAAATAGAGGATCTTTGATTTCCATTTTGCAGAAAGTCCTGTCATATAGTCTTTCATTAGTTTTTTTCATTGCAGAAGATCCTTAAAATTAGCAGAGCACTCTTGTCGTATAGAGGATCTATGACTAGCATGTTTGCTGTTAGTCTTTAACACAGCACAGTCCTCCTGTCTAATATAGGATCTTTGATAAGTGTTTTTGTAGTAAGTCTGTAAAAATGTCACAGCCCTTCTGTCATAACCCGGGATCTTGGGCTAGCGTTTTTTTGCCGTCAGTCTTTAAAAACAGCCCAGTCCTCCTGTCAAATAGAGGATCTTTGATTTACATTTTGCAGAAAGTCCTGTCATATAGAGAGTCTTTCATTACGGTTTTTGGCAGACGATCCTTAAAAGTAGCAGAGCACTCTTGTAGTATAGAGGATCTATGACTAGCGTTTTTGCTGTTAGTCTTTGAAAACAGCACAGCCCTCTTCTCAAATATAGTATCTTTGACAAGTGTTTTTGTAGTAAGTCTGTAAAAATGTCACAGCCCTCCTGTCATAACCAGGATCTTGGGCTAGCATTTTTTGCCGCCAGTCTTTCAAATCAGCCCAGTCCTTTTGTCAAATAGAGGATCTTTGATTTCCATTTTGCAGAAAGTCCTGTCATATAGAGTCTTTCATTAGTTTTTTTTTTGCAGAAGATCCTTAAAATTAGCAGAGCACTCTTGTCGTATAGAGAATCTATGACTAGCATGTTTGCTGTTAGTCTTTAACACAGCACAGTCCTCCTGTCTAATATAGGATCTTTGATAAGTGTTTTTGTAGTAAGTCTGTAAAAATGTCACAGCCCTTCTGTCATAACCCGGGATCTTGGGCTAGCGTTTTTTTGCCGTCAGTCTTTAAAAACAGCCCAGTCCTCCTGTCAAATAGAGGATCTTTGATTTCCATTGTGCAGAAAGTCCTGTCATATAGAGAGTCTTTCATTAGGTTGTTTTGCATAAGATCCTTAAAATTAGCAGAGCACTCTTGTCGTATAGAGGATCTATGACTAGCATGTTTGCTGTTAGTCTTTAACACAGCACAGTCCTCCTGTCTAATATAGGATATTTGATAAGTGTTTTTGTAGTAAGTCTGTAAAAATGTCACAGCCCTTCTGTCATAACCCGGGATCTTGGGCTAGCGTTTTTTTGCCGTCAGTCTTTAAAAACAGCCCAGTCCTCCTGTCAAATAGAGGATCTTTGATTTACATTTTGCAGAAAGTCCTGTCATTTAGAGTCTTTCGTTAGGTTTTTTTTTGCAGACAATCCTTAAAAGTAGCAGAGCACTCTTGTCGTATAGAGAATCTGTTACTAGCGTTTTTGCTGTTAGTCTTTAACACAGCACAGTCCTCTTGTCAAATATAGGATCTTTGACAAGCGTTTTTGTAGTAAGTCTGTAGAATGTCACAGCCCTCCTGTCATAACCAGAATCTTGGGTTAGCATTTTTTTTTGCCGCCAATCTTTAAAAACAGCACAGTGCTCTTGTCAAATAGAGGATCTTTGATTTCCATTTTGCAGAAAGTCCTGTCATTTAGAGTCTTTCATTTGTTTTGTTTTTGCAGAAGATCCTTAAAATTAGCAGAGCACTCTTGTCGTATAGAGAATCTGTTACTAGCGTTTTTGCTGTTAGTCTTTAACACAGCACAGTCCTCTTGTCAAATATAGGATCTTTGACAAGCATTTTTGTAGTAAGTCTGTAAATTGTCACAGCCCTCCTGTCATAACCAGGATCTTGGGTTAGCATTTTTTTGCTGCCAGTCTTTAAAAACAGCACAGTGCTCTTGTCAAATAGAGGATCTTTGATTTCCATTTTGCAGAAAGTCCTGTCATATAGAGAGTCTTTCATTAGGTTTTTTTTTTGCAGAAGATCCTTAAAAGTAGCAGAGCACTCTTTTCGTATAGAGGATCCATGACTAGCATTTTTGCTGTAAGTCTTTAACACAGCATAGTCCTCCTGTCTAATATAGGATCTTTGATAAGTGTTTTTGTAGTAAGTCTGTAAAAATGTCACAGCCCTTCTGTCATAACCCGGGATCTTGGGCTAGCGTTTTTTTGCCGTCAGTCTTTAAAAACAGCCCAGTCCTCCTGTCAAATAGAGGATCTTTGATTTCCATTTTGCAGAAAGTCCTGTCATTTAGAGTCTTTCATTAGGGTTTTTTGCAGACGATCCTTAAAAGTAGCAGAGCACTCTTGTCGTATAGAGAATCTGTTACTAGCGCTTTTGCTGTTAGTCTTTAACACAGCACAGTCCTCTTGTCAAATATAGTATCTTTGACAAGTGTTTTTGTAGTAAGTCTGTAAAAATGTCACAGCCCTCCTGTCATAACCAGGATCTTGGGCTAGCATTTTTTGCCGCCAGTCTTTCAAAACAGCCCAGTCCTCTTGTCAAATAGAGGATCTTTGATTTCCATTTTGCAGAAAGTCCTGTCATTTAGAGTCTTTCGTTAGGTTTTTTTTTGCAGACAATCCTTAAAAGTAGCAGAGCACTCTTGTCGTATAGAGAATCTGTTACTAGCGTTTTTGCTGTTAGTCTTTAACACAGCACAGTCCTCTTGTCAAATATAGGATCTTTGACAAGCGTTTTTGTAGTAAGTCTGTAGAATGTCACAGCCCGCCTGTCATAACCAGGATCTTGGGTTAGCATTTTTTTTTGCCGCCAGTCTTTAAAAACAGCACAGTGCTCTTGTCAAATAGAGGATCTTTGATTTCCATTTTGCAGAAAGTCCTGTCATTTAGAGTCTTTCATTTGGTTTTTTTTTGCAGAAGATCCTTAAAATTAGCAGAGCACTCTTGTCGTATTGAGAATCTGTTACTAGCGTTTTAGCTGTTAGTCTTTAACACAGCACAGTCCTCTTGTCAAATATAGGATCTTTGACAAGCATTTTTGTAGTAAGTCTGTAAATTGTCACAGCCCTCCTGTCATAACCAGGATCTTGGGTTAGCATTTTTTTTGCTGCCAGTCTTTAAAAACAGCACAGTGCTCTTGTCAAATAGAGGATCTTTGATTTCCATTTTGCAGAAAGTCCTGTCATATAGAGAGTCTTTCATTAGGTTTTTTTTTTTGCAGAAGATCCTTAAAAGTAGCAGAGCACTCTTTTCGTATAGAGGATCCATGACTAGCATTTTTGCTGTTAGTCTTTAACACAGCACAGTCCTCCTGTCTAATATAGGATATTTGATAAGTGTTTTTGTAGTAAGTCTGTAAAAATGTCACAGCCCTTCTGTCATAACCAGGATCTTGGGCTAGCGTTTTTTTGCCGTCAGTCTTTAAAAACAGCCCAGTCCTCTTGTCAAATAGAGGATCTTTGATTTCCATTTTGCAGAAAGTCCTGTCATATAGAGTCTTTCATTAGTTTTTTTTTTGCAGAAGATCCTTAAAAGTAGCAGAGCACTCTTGTCGTATAGAGGATCTATGACTAGCATGTTTGCTGTTAGTCTTTAACACAGCACAGTCCTCCTGTCTAATATTAGACCAGTTGATCTGCCGTTTCTTTTCTTTTCTTTTCTACTCTGCTCCGGGGTGGACCGCTAGCCTGTCCATCAGATGGGGACATCTCTACGCTGCTGACCCGTCTCCGCTCGGGATGGTTCCCGCTGGCCCCACCATGGACTGGACTTTCGCTGATGTGTTGGACTTTCACAATATTATGTCAGACCCACTCGACACCGAGGATGTCGTTGTGGCTTGTACAGCCCTTTGAGACACTTGTGATTTAGGGCTATATAAATAAACATTGATTGATTGATTGATTGATTGATTGATTGATTGATAATATAGGATCTTTGATAAGTGTTTTTGTAGTAAGTCTGTAAAAATGTCACAGCCCTTCTGTCATAACCCGGGATCTTGGGCTAGCGTTTTTTTGCCGTCAGTCTTTAAAAACAGCCCAGTCCTCCTGTCAAATAGAGGATCTTTGATTTACATTTTGCAGAAAGTCCTGTCATATAGAGAATCTTTCATTAGGTTGTTTTGCATAAGATCCTTAAAAGTAGCAGAGCACTCTTGTCGTATAGAGGATCTATGACTAGCATTTTTGCTGTCAGACTTTAAAACAGCACAGCCCTTTCGTCAAATATAGGATCTTTGACAAGTGTTTTTGTAGTAAGTCTGTAAAAATGTCACAGCCCTCCTGTCATAACCCGGGATCTTGGGCTAGCGTTTTTTTGCCGTCAGTCTTTAAAAACAGCCCAGTCCTCTTGTCAAATAGAGGATCTTTGATTTCCATTTTGCAGAAAGTCCTGTCATATAGAGTCTTTCATTAGTTTTTTTTTTGCAGAAGATCCTTAAAATTAGCAGAGCACTCTTGTCGTATAGAGGATCTATGACTAGCATGTTTGCTGTTAGTCTTTAACACAGCACAGTCCTCCTGTCTAATATAGGATCTTTGATAAGTGTTTTTGTAGTAAGTCTGTAAAAATGTCACAGCCCTTCTGTCATAACCCGGGATCTTGGGCTCGCGTTTTTTTGCCGTCAGTCTTTAAAAACAGCCCAGTCCTCCTGTCGAATAGAGGATCTTTGATTTACATTTTGCAGAAAGTCCTGTCATATAGAGAGTCTTTCATTAGGTTGTTTTGCATACGATCCTTAAAAGTAGCAGAGCACTCTTGTTGTATAGAGGATCTATGACTGGCGTTTTTGCTGTCAGCCTTTAAAATAGCACAGCCCTCTCGTCAAATATAGGATCTTTGACAAGTGTTTTTGTAGTAAGTCTGTAAAAATGTCACAGCCCTCCTGTCATAACCAGGATCTTGGGCTAGCGTTTTTTTGCCGTCAGTCTTTAAAAACAGCCCAGTCCTCTTGTCAAATAGAGGATCTTTGATTTCCATTGTGCAGAAAGTCCTGTCATATAGAGAGTCTTTCATTTGTTTTTTTTTTGCATAAGATCCTTAAAAGTAGCACAGCACTCTTGTCGTATATAGAGGATCTATGACTGGCGTTTTTGCAGCAGGTCCTTAAAGACAGCAGAGTTGAGTAATGAACAATATTCATGATCACAATGTTTTCATTATTTGTCCATGTGGCGCATCCATAATGACTCGTCTATGTTACATTTATTTCATTAGCCTTTAGTGGAATCCATGATGTACGTGTAAACTACGTCTGCCGGGGAAACATAAGTGTTGTTTTGCAGAAAGGGGGTGGGGGGTAGGGGGGGGGTGTACATGGCAGATCGTGTATGAGTAATCCATGCATGCTTGCACAGCAAGAGAGAATAAAAGAAATAGGCAGGGAGAAATATGGAGTGGAAACTGGAGGGGGGCGGGGGGGTGCAGTAATATCCATTAGATTTATTGTGCTGCAATTCCCAGTCCCTCCAGTTCTGCCTGAGGGGGACTATATTACATTTCATCACAGTTTCATTTTCTCCCGCAGATGAGAAATGGGAGTTGTGTTGCCGTAATGTCGCGTGTATGTGCTCAATCTCATCTCTAATAAAATCAAACACAACTCCTGGCACTTCTGTTTTGGTTTTTTTTTTCCTCTCTTTTCTTTTTTCTTGTTTTTTTTTTTTCTTGCCCGCGTGAAACAAAATGAAACACCATCTGTTATCATATCACCAGCGCCTTATTAGAACATAAAGATCACAAGACACACAGCCGGGGAGGAAGAAAAAGCAATGAGCGTTATAAATACAGTCTGTAATGGGAAGGGATGGTGAGCTTGGTGTCTAAAAAGGCCTTTTCATCACAATCACAATCATTGGATTCTCCTAAGTGCGCTGAATTCATACTAATAATGACACATACTGTTGATATGAGTGCATTTTCTCACAGTAACTGCTGCACTTTGGTATGTTTAAGTGTGCTACAACTGCGGAGGAAATTGCATTTTTTCCATCGAACATAACTTCTTTCATTTCCACTTTAATGGAATTTCCAGATTCCGATGTTGATATACGACGACGCACACAACTTTATGTCTGGGTGATTAATACCCATGTGTATTAAAACCCACTTGCAGTTGTATTACACTGCAGCAGTCGGAGCATATGCATATTGCAAGAATTGCAAGATTTATAATTGACCAAGAAGTTGTAATTATAGCGGGGGTGTTTGTTTACTTAAATAATAAAGAAGACCGACTGTTATTTGGAGGCAAGCAATAAATGGAGGCAGGCTGTTATTCTGCAAATGTGTAAACATTTATTACCGTATTTTCCGCACCGGGATATATGCAGCACCCACAAAATTTTGGAAGAACGTTTTTCATTATAAGCCGCAGATATATACGTTATAAAATTAGTTATTTACATAGGAATATTTTGTAAATGTTTATTGACATACCTTAATTGTTTCCAAACGGTTCCTGGAACACGGCAGTAAAACGGCTGATTAAACAAAACAGAAGTCATCGTCATGGACCCACGAGCTGTGGATGCTCGCTCTCCAATCAGTTAAACAGGCTCAATACTGAGGAATTTATGAAACTGAAACAATACAAAAAGAAGTTAATGATACTCGTAAACGTGGCTGATGCTAACGACGCCAGAGTCATTACATTACAAAAGCACGTACAAATATGCATGAAAATGCTCCTGCAGACATCAGACACGGGACGGTGTAGTAAGTAGAACCAGTTTTAGTTGTGCTGTAAAACTTACAAACGTTACTTGAAGTTATGAATGGAGCATCCATTCAAGTAAAAACGTTATGGACACTTTGGTTGAAAACAAAAAGCACTGCCGGTAAATGGAAGGACACTGCAGCACCTGCAGTGAGCAAACTCGTCCAAAAAATGGCACCATAGCACAAACAATAACACACCCTCTCAGTGTTTATGCTTGATTGTATATACAATTATTTTTATTATAGCTACAAGCAAAGAACATTCCATTAAGTAGCCCCCTCCCCGTCTTATAAGACACAGGGTTCACCGGAATATATGCAGCGCCCACTAAATTTTGGAAGAACATTTTTCCATATATTAGTCGCTATAAGTCACAGATATATACGTTGTAAAATTAGTTATTTACATAGGAATATTTTGTAAATGTTTATTGACATACCTTAATTGTTTCCAAACGGTTCCTGGAACACGGCAGTAAAACGGCTGATTAAACAAAACAGAAGTCATCGTCATGGACCCACGAGCTGTGGATGCTCGCTCTCCAATCAGTTAAACAGGCTCAATACTGAGGAATTTATGAAACTGAAACAATACAAAAATAAGTTAATGATACTCGTAAACGTGGCTGATGCTAACGACGCCAGAGTCATTACATTACAAAAGCACGTACAAATATGCATGAAAATGCTCCTGCAGACATCAGACACGGGACGGTGTAGTAAGTAGAACCAGTTTTAGTTGTGCTGTAAAACTTACAAATGTTACTTGAAGTTATGAATCAATCAATCAATGTTTATTTATATAGCCCTAAATCACAAAAGTCTCAAAGGGCGGCACAAGCCACAACGACATCCTCGGCACAGAGCCCACACAAGGGATGAATGAAGAATCCATTCAAGTAAAAACGTTATGGACACTTTGGTTGAAAACAAAAAGCACTGCCGGTAAATGGAAGGACACTGCAGCACCTGCAGTGAGCGAACTCGTCCAAAAGATGGCACCATAGCACAAACAATAACACTCACTCATAGTGTTTATGCTTAATTTTATATACAATTATTTTTATTATAGCCACAAGCAAAGAACTTTCCATTAAGTAGCCCTCTCCCCGTCTTATAAGACACAGGGTTCACCGGAATATATGCAGCACCCACTAAATTTTGGAAGAACATTTTTCCATATTAGTCGCTATAAGCCGCAGATGTATACATTGTAAAATGAGATATTTACACAGAAAGATTATGTAAATGTTTATTGACATACCTTAATTGTTTCCATATGGTTCCTGTAACACGGCAGTAAAACGGCTGATCAAACAAAACAGAAGTCACCGTCATGGACCCACTAGCTGCAGAAGCTAGCTCTCCAATCAGTTAAACAGACTCAATAACTCTACGGTGACGTTTTGGGGAATTTTACTGAGGAATATATGAAACTGAAACAACACAAAAAGAAGTTAATGATACTCGTAAACATGTTAGCACATTAGCTAATACTAACGACGTCAGCGTCATTACATTGCAATAGCACGTAGAAATATGCATAAAAACACTCCTGCAGACATCACACACGGGACGGTGTAGTAAGTAGAACCAGTTTTAGTTGTACTGTAAAACTTACAAACGTTGCTTGAAGTTATGAATGAAGAATCCATACAAACAAAACGTTATGGATGGCTAAAAGAGTAAACAACACTTTGGTTGAAAAAAAAAAAATGGAAGGACACTGCAGCACCTGCAGTAAGCTAACTTGTCCAACAGATGGCACCATAGCACAAACAATAAAACACCCTCTCAGCGGTGTTTATGCTTAATTTTTTATACAATTATTTATATCATGGCCACCAGCAAAGAAAATTACATTAAGTAGCCCCCTTTTTTTTATGTTCTGTGTATTTTTTTAACCTTTATTGTGCGTGTTAGAATGCCTGCTGGGCACCAAACGCTACAGGAATGTAGCAGCAGACCATGTTTAGAACTATAGATAGACAAATCAAATCAAATCAAATCAAATCAACTTTATTTCTAAAGCACATTTAAAATTTACCACAGGGGTAGCCAAAGTGCTGTACAATGGGCAGGTTAAAAGATAATACGAGTACTGAGCAAACACAACACAACACAAACAGAACACGATAAAAAATAAATAAATAAAACATAAAAAACAGGTTCACAGAAGGTGTATTATGGGGTGCCATAGCAGGATGGATATCACTCAGTATTAAAAGCCATGGAATAAAAGTATGTTTTTAAGAGAGATTCAAAAACAGGAAGAGAGGAGGCTTGTCTAACACTCAGAGGTTGGTCGTTCCAGAGCTTGGGAGCAGCAGCGGCGAAAGCTCTGTCACCTCTAAGCTTCAGCTTACAGCTACAAAGTCATTTTGGTTTATTTCAGAAGAAATACTAACGTCAAAACTACAGCCATTGCATTGGTAGCAGTCATGGCGCCCGTTGTTTAGTCGGCCGTACTCTCTTTTTACGCGACTCTGGTTTGAGATTGTCATTACTGCCAAAAGTGGTGGAAAAGTGTATTACAACTGAGCATATGGACCATAGCTCAGAAACAGATATTTTTTGGCAGCTCTCTAGGGGTTCGTCGCAAACGAACAATGTTGCTAGGACAAAAAAGCATCCTGTCAATTAGAGGATCTTTGACTAGTGTTTTTGCTGTAAGTCTGTAAAATATCACAGTCCTTCTGTCATAAAGGGGATCTTGGACTAGCGGACAGTCATCCCGTCAAATAGAGGATCTTTGATTTACATTCTGCAGCGCCTGATGTTTTGGTTTGGGCTCTATGGGTGGCTGGGGCCGTACTTTGGCCCCGCACAGACTGGGAGACAAATATTTTGGACATACAAATTTACATACATACTCACATACACACAATTATACATACATACAGTCGTGGTCAAACGTTTTCATACACTTGTAAAGAACATAATGTCACAGCTGTCTTGAGTGTCCAATAATTTCTACAAATAATATGTTTTTGTGATAGAGTGATTGGAGCACATACTTGTTGGTCACAAAAAGCATTCATGAAGTTTGGTTATTTTATGAATTTATTATGGGTCTACTGAAAATGTGACCAAGTCTGCTTGGTAAAACAGCTTAATTTTTGTGTCATGTGACATCACATGGACAAAGATAAGACCTTCTGGAGAAAAGTTATGTGGTCAGATGAAACAAAAATTGAGCTGTTTGGCCACAATACCCAGCAATATGTTTAGAGGAGAAAAGGTGAGGCCTTTAATCCCAGGAACACCATGTCTACCGTCAAGCATGGTGGTGGTAGTATTATGCTCTGGGCCTGTTTTGCTGCCAATGTAGAGAGTAAATGGGACAATGAAAAAGGAGGATTACCTCCAAATTCTTCAGGACAACCTAAAATCATCAGCCCGGAGGTTGGGTCTTGGGCGCAGTTGGGTGTTCTAACAGGACAATGACCCCAAACACACGTCAAAAGTGGTAAAGGAATGGCTAAATCAGGCTAGAATTAAGGTTTTAGAATGGCCTTCCCAAAGTCCTGACTTAAACGTGTGGACAATGCTGAAGAAACAAGTCCATGTCAGAAAACCAACACATTTAGCTGAACTACACCAATTTTGTCAAGAGGAGTGGTCAAAAATTCAACCAGAAGCTTGAGAATGGCTACCAAAAGCGCCTTATTGCAGTGAAACTTGCCAAGGGACATGTAACCAAATATTAACATTGCTGTATGTATACTTTTGACCCAGCAGATTTGGTCACATTTTCAGTAGACCCATAATAAATTCATAAAAGAACCAAACTTCATGAATGTTTTTTTTGTATGTGCTCCAATCACTCTATCACAAAAAAATAAGAGTTGTAGAAATGATTGGAAAGTCAAGACAGCCATGACATTATGTTGTTTACAAGTGTATGTCAACTTTTGACCACAACTGTATACATACATACATACGTACGTATATTCATTCATGCGCACGTTGGTACTTACCCACATACATAGGTATCTACACCCTACATACACAAATACAGTACATACATACACACTCAGGGTATACACATCCACACGCACATTCTGTCATGTCTGTGATCATGTTTTTGTTTGGCTATGTTCTGTTTTGGTTTTTGGACACTCAGTTCCTGCTTTTTTTACTCCCTTGTTTTGTTTCCATGGTTACCCATTAGTTTCACCTGTTGCTCATTTGGACACACGCACCTGTGTTAATCATGTCACTACTATTTAAGCCTGTCACTTTCAGTTGGTCGTCCTGGCGACATTACCTCTGTTACGTCTACTACCCATGCTACCCGTGATACTCATGTTTATCATCGATCATGCTGTTCGTTCTGGTCACAGTAAGTCTTATTTGTTTCATGTCCATAGTTTTGCCTTTGTGCTAGTTTTTGTTTCATTAGCCAAGTTTGTACTTCCGCCTTGTGCGCGCTTTTTGTCCCTTTTTTATAGTAAAATTAAATCATGTCCCTACCGTCACGCCATGTCCGCTCCAATTTCTTTGCATCTCGGGAAAACAAACCCCGCCAAAGTCCACGTCGTGACACATTCACTGTACAAGCATACATATACACATACTGTACATATACAAGCACATACTGTATGCATACCTACACTCATGTATATAATCACGTTTCATCAAACATATATTAACGTTGTTGCCCTAGGGCAGGGGTGTCCAAAGTGCGGCCCGGGGGCCTTTTGCGGCCCGCAGCTAATTGTTTACCGGCCCGCCACACATTCTGGAAATGCTATTGCAAAACTCAAAAAAAACATTAAAAAAAGTGAAATGAGGTGAAATCTAACTAGAAAAAGTTGCAATGTTGACACAAAGCTGCCATGCAGGCTGTCTATCTTTATTTTCCTTTTTTGCCATTACTCAAAAAAAAAAAAAAAAAAGGCAAAAAATCAATCTTTGTCATTATTGACCTATTCAAGGCTCCAATTACTTCAAATATTTCACATTAAAAGGTTTTATGTGGAAAAAATATTGCATATATTGTGTGGTTGCCATATAAAAACATCAAAGTTTTTTTTGACAAAAGAGCATAAAACAAACAAAATAATAGTTCAAACGTAAAATCGACAGATACCTGTATATCTGAAATTGATCTCATAACTTAAGTGTTGAAAGTAAAACAAATGTATCACTTTATGAGTGGGGGACCTTTTGGATCCCAAAATATTTAGTGGGATTGTATTTATCTTTTCACTGTGATTACCGTATTTTTCTGAGTATAACTCGCTCCGAAGTATAAGTCGCAACGGCCGAAAATGCATAATAAAGAAGGAAAAAAACATATATAAGTCGCACTGGAGTATAAGTTGCATTTTTGGGGGAAATGTATTTGATAAAACCCAACACCAAGAATAGACATTTGAAAGGCAATTTAAAATAAATAAAGAATAGTGAACAACAGGCTGAATAAGTGTACGTTATATGAGGCATAAATAACCAACTGAGAACGTGCCTGGTATGTTAACGTAACATATTATGGTAAGAGTCATTCAAATAACTATAACATATAGAACACGCTATACGTTTACCAAACAATCTGTCACTCCTAATCGCTAAATCCCATGAAATCTTATACGTCTAGTCTCTTACGGGAATGAGCTAAATAATATTATTTGATATTTTACGGTAATGTGTTAATAATTTCACACATAAGTCGCTCCTCAGTATAAGTCGCAACCCCGGCCAAACTATGAAAAAAACTGCGACTTATAGTCCGAAAAATACGGTAATCAAAATAATAATGAAAATAAAATCAATGGTGTCATGCATTATTGATCTTTTCAGGGCTCCAATTACTTCACAATTGTCCAAATGCTGCATATTTCAGTTTTACTATAAAAAAACAAAGTTGTCTTTGACAGAAAAGGCGTAAGGCTTTTCTTTTTTTTTTTTTACTTTATATCAACCTGAAGTTGATATACAGATTTATTGTAAGCGTTAAATTAAAAAAAATTATAATAATAATTTGACTTGTTTTAGCATTTTATTGACTGAGACCCTTTGTGGGCCACAGGCGTCCTAAAGGTTAAAAAAAAAAAATCAATATATTTTGTTATGGTTTGAAAATAAAAAATATCAAAATGGCCCCCGCATGCTTTCATTTTTCCGTTTGCGGCCCTCAGTGGACAAAGTTTGGACACCCCTGCCCCAGGGGAAACTGGGTAACACATGGCACACTGACTATAACAATCTACAAGGTTAATATAGTTGGCTTCTCTTTCTTCCCCTCCATGTATCTACTTTCTTTTGTATTTCAAGTTATCATTACATATATGTATTGTTGCATTTGAACAATTGTATTGTTGATAATAGAGGTAATTATTGTTATTATTCATTATCAATAGTGCTATTTCTATTGGTATTTGAATTGCTCCATTTGTCGTGTAATCATGCTCATTGTCATTTCTGTGTTATTAATATTTACTTCACTAGCTACTTCTCTGCTATCACTTTTACTATCATATTTGTACATATCCTATTTGCTGATACTGTTCTGTTGTTGTTGTTGTAGTTGTTGTCTCTCGGTCTTATCTCTGTCAGCTCTTTAGGGGTCGTCACAACCGAACAATGTTGCTAGAACATGTTCTTTTGTGTTTTTTGTGCATGTGTTTAGATGTGGTTGCCTTCTTATTGCACCTGTTCCCATCAGCTTGTCTGCACAATTATGCACAAAGTAAATGGGTAGAACAGCGACGTTGCTACAATAGTATGCCAAAAACGGCACGGCCAGTAATGGCAGATGGAATAATTATAATAATAATAATAATAATAATAATAACAGGCTGCAGTGTCGTTAGTGTTGAGTCCGTAATGTACTGTAGCTTGCTGCCAGTTGCCTCATAAAGCAGCTCATTAGGTGGCAGGGCGACGGGGTCAGTTGCCTTAGTTTGATATTGTGTGTCGGTATCAAATAGCAACGGGCAACAGGTGGGCGGATTATCATCACGGTCGCGCTCCCAATAATACTGACGTCTTCGGCGTATCGCTTACCGCCAACACAATGGACAAATGGCCGCTGCTGCATCGCCTCTAAAAAGGCACTTCTCATCTGGCAGAAAACAAAAGAGCTGGCGGTGAGCGAGAGTGTGGGTGTAAATAATTCTCCCCAGACCTGCTTTGTCAATTTCCGAGCGCCGCCTCATGATAGTCATTAAATAAGTTGTGTGCTGGTTGTTTTAATTGTCAATAGTCAAGCAATCTGTTCATAATTACAAACGTTTGCTTGTGGCAATTACAAAGAGTGGCTGGTAGCGCTTTAATTTGCCCGCTCTAATCTTGTCTGTAATTAGAGCACACACAAGCAGCGAGACGACTCGCAGGCAAACAAGACGGGGCTGGAATTCCCATTACGACAAAGTGCTGACTGCCTGCCTGCAGCAAATGTATACACACACACACACACACACACACACACACACACACTCCACTTGCCTTTAGCGCAAAACATTTCATACATTCTAAATCCAATTGTGTAGCTTTACAGTGCATGTGGCAGATTCTGCTTTAAGCCTCCCTACAAACAACTAAAGCAGGCCATTTTTTTGTTTTCAAAACCAATACAATATGGAGATTTGTTTGAACATTTAAGGCCCCCCCTTTAAGTTTCTCCGTCATGAAAATGTTACAGTTTTTTTCTTTCCATTTGCTTACACACACTTTTACGAACTGTGTGTCTTTTTTTCCAAAAGGATTTACACACTTTTCCAAACACCACATTCACTTTTCTTAATTCCTTGATTATTTGCAAAATGACACACTTCGGTCGAAACATATGCCCATTCCTCAAAATAAAGCAAGCATTTGTAAAAAAAAAAATGCAGTTTTATTGTCATCTCACTCACACAGACTTCAAATGATAAGACACTATTGGAGTGACTTACCCAGAACAGTGATAACTACAAAACAAATTTCTAAAAAAACCCTATTTTACTATAAGAAATCACATGTTTGGGGCATTTTGCCCGACCCTTTTCAGCATATGTGATGAATGCTTACTGCAACTCGACAACACACCAGGACTGTCTCAGAAAATTAGAATATTGTGATAAAGTTCTTTATTTTCTGTAATGCAATTAAGAAAACAAAAATGTCATACATTCTGGATTCATTACACATCAACTGAAATATTGCAAGCCTTTTATTATTTTAATATTGCTGATTATGGCATACAGCTTGAGAAAACTCAAAAATCATATCTCAAAAAATTTGAATATTTCCTCAGACCAAGTACAAAAAAAAAGATTTATAACAGCAAAACAAAATTAACATTTGAAAATGTCAATTAATGCACTCGGTATTTGGTTGGAAAAGCTTAACCTATTGTTACTATAACAATCTACAAGGTTAAGGTTGCTTCTCTTTCTTCCCCTCCATTTTTCTGCATTCTTTCGTATCTCAAGTTATCATTACGTATATGTATTGTTGCATTTGAACAATTGTATTGTTGATAATAAAGGTAAAGTACTGGTATTGTTTATTATCAATAGCACTATTTCTATTGGTATTCATATTGCTCCATTTTAGTGTAATAATGCTTATTGTCATTTCTGTATTTTTTTTTTTTTTTTTAATTTTCGCTAACTGCTTATTTGCTATTACTTTTACCATCATATTTGTACATGTCGTATTTGCTGATGTTGCTCTGTTGTTGTTGTTGTTGTTGTTGTTGTGTTTGCTGTTGTTGTTTTTGTCTCTCTGTCTAATCCCCCTCTTGTCCCCACAATTCCCCCCTCTGTCTTCCTTTTTCTCTCTTTCTATCCCCTCCTGCTCCGGCCCGGCTGCACCAAATGATAATATAAATACATTTAATAAAGTCAAAATACAAGTAAGGCAACAAGAGAATTAAAATTTTTTTTCAAAAAAATAAAAATAAAAAAATAAAAAATCGTTTTGCACGGATTACTGCATCAATGCGACGTGGCATGGAGGCAATCAGCCTGTGGCATTGCTGAGGTGTTATGGATGCCCAGGATGCTTCAATTACGGCCTTTAGCTCATTTGCATTATTGGGTCTGGTGTCTTTCAGCTTCTTCTTCACAATACCCCACAAATTCTCTATGGGGTTCAGGTCAGGGGAGTTGGCAGGCCAATCGAGGACAGTAATGCCATGGTCAGTAGACCAGTTACTGGTGGTTTTGGCACTGTGGGCAGGTGCTAGATCATGCTGGAAATATAAATCATCATCTCCATAGAGCTTTTCAACAGATGGAAGCATGTAGTGCTCTAAAATCTCTAGAAGCGTCTGACTTGGGCTATGGAAAAGAAGCACTGGACAGTTGCAGAGTGGTCCAGAGTCCTGTTTTCAGACGAAAGCAAGTTTTGTATTTCATTTGGAAGTCAAGGCGCTAGAGTCTAGAGGAAGGCTGGAGAGGAGCAAAATCCAAGTTGCTTGAAATCCAGTCTGAAGTTCCCACAGTCAGCAATGGTTTGGGGAGCCATGTCAGCTGCTGGTGTTGGTCCACTGGGTTTCATCAAGTCCAGAGTCAATGCAGCTGTGTACCAAGAGATTTTAGAGCACTGCATGCTTCCATCTGTTGAAAAGCTCTAAGGAGATGATGATTTCATTTTTTTACAGACTTACTACAAAAACAGTTGTCAAAGATCCTATATTTGACAGGAGGACTGTGCTGTGTTAAAGACTAACAGAAAAAACGCTAGTAACAGATTCTCTGTACGACAAGAGCTACTTTTGAGGATTGTCTGCAAAAGTGGAATATGTAATGGTTGACAATAAACTAAACAATGGCTTCATGAAGAATTAGTCTCATTACTAACCAATGACAAGTGGAATATGTAATGGTTGACTATTAACTGACCAATGTGTTCATGAAGAATTAGTAGCAGGACTAACCAATGGCAATTGGATTATGTAATGGTTGACAATAAACTAACCAATGACTTCATGAAGAATTAGTCTCATTACTAACCAATGACAAGTGTAATATGTAATGTTGACAATAAACTGACCAATGTGTGCATGAAGAATTAGTAACGTGACTAACCAATGGCAAGTGTAATATGTAATGGTTGACAATTAACGGACCAATGTCTTCATGAAAAATGTGTCTCATTACTAACCAATCACAAGTGGAATATGTCATACGTTCTGGATTCATTACACATCAACTGAAGAATTAGTCACATGACTGACCAATGTCCGGTGGAATATGTAATGGTTGACATTAAACAGACCAATGTGTGCATGAAGAATTAGTAACAGGACAAACCAATGACAACTGGAATATGTAATGCTTGACAATAAACTAACCAATGTCTTCATGAAGAATTAGTCTTATTACTAACCAATGACAAGTGGAATATGTAATGGTTGACAATTAACTGACTAATGTCTTGATGAAGAATTAGTAACATGACTGACCAATGACAGGTGGGATATGTAATCATTGACATTAAGCTGACCAATGTCTTCATGAAGAATTAATAACATGACTAACCAGTGACAAGTGGAATATGTAATGTTGACGTTAAACTGGCCAATGTCTTCATGAAGAATTAGTAACATGACTAACCAATGACAAGTGGAATATGTAATGTTGACAATTAACTGACCAAAGTCTTCATGAAAAATGTGTCTCTTTACTAACCAATGACAAGTGTAATATGTAATGGTTGACAATAAACTAACCAATGTCTTCATGAAGAATTAGTCTCATTGCTAACCAATGACAAGTGGAATATGTAATGGTTGACAATTAACTGACCAATGTGTGCATGAATAATTAGTAATGTGACTAACCAATGACAAGTGTAATATGTAATGGTTGACAATAAACTAACAAATGACTTCCTGAAGAATTAGTCTCATTACTAACCAATGACAAGTGGAATATGTAATGTTGACAATAAACTAACCAATGACTTCATGAAAAATAAGTATAATTACTAACCAATGACAAGTGGAATATGTAGTGGTTGACAATTAACTGACCAATGTCTTCATGAAAAATGTGTCTCATTACCAACCAATCACAAGTGGAATATGTAATGGTTGTCAATTAACTGACCAATGTGTGCATGAAGAATTAGTAACATGACTAACCAATGACAAGAGTAATATATAATGTTGACATTAAACTGAACAATGTCTTCATTAAGAATTAGTAACATGACTAACCAATGACAAGTGTAATATGTAATGGTTGACAATTAACTGACCATTGTCTTCATGAAAAATGTGTCTAATTACTAACCAATCACAAGTGGAATATGTAATGGTTGTGAATTAACTGACCAATGTGTGCATGAAGAATTAGTAACAGGACTAACCCATGACAAGTGGAATATGTAATGGTTGACAATAAACTAACCAATGGCTTCATGAAGAATTAGTAACATGACTAACCAATGACAAGTGGAATATGTAATGTTGACAATTAACTGACCAATGTCTTCATGAAAAATGTGTCTCTTTACTAACCAATGACAAGTGTAATATGTAATGGTTGACAATAAACTAACCAATGTCTTCATGAAGAATTAGTCTCATTGCTAACCAATGACAAGTGGAATATGTAATGGTTGACAATTAACTGACCAATGTGTGCATGAATAATTAGTAATGTGACTAACCAATGACAAGTGTAATATGTAATGGTTGACAATAAACTAACAAATGACTTCCTGAAGAATTAGTCTAATTACTAACCAATGACAAGTGGAATATGTAATGTTGACAATAAACTAACCAATGACTTCATGAAAAATAAGTATAATTACTAACCAATGACAAGTGGAATATGTAGTGGTTGACAATTAACTGACCAATGTCTTCATGAAAAATGTGTCTCATTACCAACCAATCACAAGTGGAATATGTAATGGTTGTCAATTAACTGACCAATGTGTGCATGAAGAATTAGTAACATGACTAACCAATGACAAGAGTAATATATAATGTTGACATTAAACTGAACAATGTCTTCATTAAGAATTAGTAACAGGACTAACCAATGACAAGTGTAATATGTAATGGTTGACAATTAACTGACCATTGTCTTCATGAAAAATGTGTCTCATTACTAACCAATCACAAGTGGAATATGTAATGGTTGTGAATTAACTGACCAATGTGTGCATGAAGAATTAGTAACAGGACTAACCCATGACAAGTGGAATATGTAATGGTTGACAATAAACTAACCAATGGCTTCATGAAGAATTAGTCTCATTACTAACCAATGACAAGTGGAATATGTAATGGTTGACAATTAACTGACCAAAGTGTGCATGAAGAATTAGTAGCAGGACTAACCAATGGCAAGTGAAATATGTAATGGTTGACAATAAACTGACCAATGTGTGCATGAAGAATTAGTAGCAGGACTAACCAATGGCAAGTGAAATATGTAATGGTTGACAATAAACTGACCAATGTGTGCATGAAGAATTAGTAACATGACTGACCAATGACAGGTGGAACATGTAATTGTTGACATTAAACTGACCAAAGTCTTCCAGAATAATTAGTAACATGACTGACCAATGACAATTGGAATATGTAATGGTTGTCAATGAACTGATCAATGTGTGCATGAAGAATTAGTAGCATGACTAACCAATGACAAGTGGAATATGTAATGTTGACGATAAACTAACCAATGACTTCATGAAAAATAAGTATAATTACTAACCAATGACAAGTGGAATATGTAGTGGCTGACAATTAACTGACCAATGTCTTCATGAAAAATGTGTCTCATTACTAACCAATCACAAGTGGAATATGTAATGGTTGTCAATTAACTGACCAATGTGTGCATGAAGAAATAGTAACATGACTAACCAATGACAAGAGTAATATGTAATGTTGACATTAAACTGAACAATGTCTTCATTAAGAATTAGTAACAGGACTAACCAATGACAAGTGGAATATGTAATGGTTGACAATAAACTAACCAATGGCTTCATGAAGAATTAGTCTCATTACTAACCAATCACAAGTGGAATATGTAATGGTTGATAATTAACTGACCAATGTGTGCATGAAGAATTAGTAATGTGACCAACCAATGACAAGTGTAATATGTAATGGTTGACAATAAACTAACCAATGACTTCATAAAGAATTAGTCTCCTTACTAACTAATGACAAGTGGAATATGTAATGTTGACAATAAATAGACCAATGTGTGCATGAAGAATTTGTAACATGACTGACCAATGACAGGTGGAACATGTAATTGTTGACATTAAACTGACCAAAGTCTTCATTAAGAATTAGAAACAGGACTAACCAATGACAAGTGGAATATGTAATGGTTGACAATATACTAACCAATAGCTTAATGAATAATTAGTTTCATTACTAACCAATGACAAGTGGAATATGTAATGGTTGACAATTAACTGACCAATATGTGCATGAAGAATTAGTAGCAGGACTAACCGATGACAAGTGAAATATGTAATGGTTAACAATAAACTGATCAATGTGTGCATGAATAATTAGTAAAAGAATATGTAATGGTTGACAATAAACTGACCAATGTCTTCATGAAGAATTAGTAACATGACTAACCAATGACCGGTGGAATACATGGTTGACATTAAACTGACCAACGTGTGCATGAATAATGAGTAACATGACTGACCAATAACTGGTGCAACATTGAATGATTGGCATGTAGAATGACCAATGTCTGCTTGAAGACTCAAATCACATGACCGACCAATGACAGGGGCAATATCTCTCTCATGAATTCCGGTTTCAGCCCACATCTTGGAGTTTCTTCTCTCTCCTCCACTGCGGCGCGGCGATAACAATAACTCGGCGCGGCGCGACATCGTTCACTGTCACCGCCACCTCCATTTCACTCCGTCCCAGACCCTTTTACCGCCCCTCTCCTGGCCCAGACCCTAGCCATTATTTCTCCTCAGAGGCAGCTTGATGGAAGGCTAACAACATCTTCTATTGTTGATACACTTCTGACTGCTATGCTGCATGCTCTCAATTACAGATGCCAGATAGCCGCTAAGAAGGTTCCAAATTTAGATGATGTCACGCACCTTTTGTCAAACCTGCGTGGAAAATAGGAGCTTCGTCTTGCAGCGCTGATTTTTATCTCCAAGACAAGATGCTTTGCTCAGCACTTAGTCTGGCTCGCCGCCATTGTAACTCACTTTTCGGAGATTACAATTCATATTCATTCTCACACTTCATTTGACGGGGGTTCTCTCCCGCAGCCCAGTCAATTAAAGGAGCAATTTGTAATTTGCCTCCGGAGAGCTGCTGTTTCAGTTTGTTTGCATGCTCCGCTTTGTAGATCACCAAGGGGATTTTGGTGTTTGCCGTAAACGCTCGCTTGGATGGGATGTTTTGCAGAATGAAAGCGTGAAGAAAGATCACGGTTAATTGTACACACACACTTGACATGTTTACGTGTATTAAACCACATGTAAATACCCTTAATTAGCTTTTTGACTTCTTAAAGATGGGATTAACTTACAGTACAGGCCAAAAGATTGGACACACCTCCTCATTCAATGTGTTTTCTTTATTTTCATGACTATTTACATTGTAGATTGTCACTGAAGGCATCAAAACTGTGAATGAACACATGTGGAGTTATGTACTTAGCAAAAAAATAACTGAAAACATGTTTTATATTTAAGTCTCTTCAAAATAGCCTTTGCTCTGATTATTTTTTTGAACACTCTTGGCATTCTCTCGATGACCTTCTAGCACACCAGTGGAGTGAAAACTATTTCAGGTGACTACCTTTTGAAGTTCATCTAGAGAATGCCAAGAGTGTGCGAAAAAGTAATCAGAGCAAAAGGGTGGCTATTTTGAAGAAACTAGAAAATAAAAAATGTTTTCAATTGTTTTTTTTTTGTTAAGTACATAACTCCACATGTGTTTATTCGTAGTTTTGATGCCTTCAGTGACAATCTACAATGTAAATCAGGGGTCCCCAAACTTTTTGACTTGGGGGCCGCATTGGGTTAAAACAATTTGGCCGGGGGCCGGGCTGTATATATATATATATATATATATATATATATATATATATATATATATATATATATATATATATATATATATACATGTATATATATATATACATGTATATATTAGGTCTTTGGGTGTCCCACGATTCGATTCAATATCGATTCTTGGGGTCACGATTCGATTCAAAATTTTAAAAAAAATTAAATTCAACACGATTCTCGATTCAAAAACGATTTTTTCCCGATTCAAAAGGATTCTCTATTCATTCAATACATAGGATTTCAGCAGGATCTACCCCAGTCTGCTGACATGCAAGCAGAGTAGTAGATTTTTGTAAAACGCTTTTATAATTGTAAAGGACATTGTTTTATCAACTGATTGCAATAATGTACATTTGTTTTTAACTATTAAATGAACCAAAAATATGACTTATTTTATCTTTGTGAAAATATTGGGCACAGTGTGTTGTCAAGCTTATGAGATGCGATGCAAGTGTAAGCCACTGTGACACTATTGTTCTTTTTTTTTTTTTTTCTTTATAAATGTCTAATGATAATGTCAATGAGGGATTTTTAATCACTACTATGTTGAAATTGTAACTAATATTGATATTGTTGTTGATAATATTCATTTTTGTTTCACTACTTTTGGTTTGTTCTGTGTCGTGTTTGTGTCTCCGCTCAATTGCTCTGTTTATTGCGGTTCTGAGTGTTGCTGGGAATTGGATTGCATCGTTATGGTATTGCTGTGTATTGTTTCGTTGGATTGATTAATTAAAAAAATAAATAAATAGATTTTTTTAAAATGATAATCGATTTTGAATCGCACATGAGAATCGCGATTCAAATTCGAATCCATTTTTTCCCACACCCCTGATATATATATATATATATATATATATATATATATATAAATATATATATATAATTAGATATATATAGCGCACTTTCCGCGCGCGCGATGATGTCATGTTATCGATGAGAAAATGCATTTTTAGACAATATGATTTGCCTGTGCGGCTAGGAAACACAGTGAGTAGCAAGCGGTACAAAGTGGATAAGAAAAGACAGAAAAAAATATTTTTAGTTTTTATATTATTTTTTTTTAATACTTGGGACTTCACGCCGGCCTGATTTTGGACGCTGGCGGGCCGGATCCGTAGTTTGGGGACGCCTGATGTAAATAGTCATGAAAATAAAGAAAACGCATTGAATGAGAAGGTGTGTCCAAATTTTTGGCCTGTACTGTGTCTCGAAAACATATCTAAATAACCCCAACCCCTAAATAATTTGGTTTTGTAAAAAACAAAAAACAGGGCTGTCATATGATACAACATTTTGATCAGATTTTTAATCATGATTAATCACAGGTGATTACTCTCTTGCCACGGCGTGGCGAAGTTGGTAGAGTGGCCGTGCCAGCAATCGGAGGGTTGCTGGTCACTGGGGTTCAATCCCCACCTTCTACCATCCTAGTCATGTCCGTTGTGTCCTTGGGCAAGACACTTCGCTCTTGCTCCTGATGGGTGCTGGTAGCGCCTTGCATGGCAGCTCCCTCCATCAGTGTGTGAATGTGTGTGTGAATGGGTAAATGTGGAAATATTGTCAAAGCGTTTTGAGTACCTTGAAGGTAGAAAAGCGCTATACAAGTATAACCCATTTATCATTTAATAAAAAATTGCTCATGAAAAGACCCCAATATTTGTACAAAGGTTTGTACATAAATACCATTTTTCTGTCAGAATGTCATCCAGGAACGTTTTTAGACATTTTACTTGAATGCATGTCGTTTATTTGCAAGAAAACTTGGTAACAGTTGTATCTAAAATTCGTTCAGGCTGTATTGTGGAGTGACATTTGCCAACAAGAACACCAGTCGGAGTCTCCTCACTCATTTTTGTACTGACGTATGCATTGACCTGATCACTGACCGTATAGCGGTTAAGGTAAAGAGCTTGTGCGGTCAAAATAAATTGCATACATTTTTTGTGATTAATCACATGAGTTAACTTGTTAATTTTGACAGCCATAAATGTAACATTTTAAATTCAATGTAAAGTTGCCAGAATGTGAATGTAATTGTCATTATTCACTGAAATATGATTATAATCCTGTCAAGTATCCTTTTACTTTTCAGAGTGTAAAGTAGAGATTAGCTGAT
This sequence comes from Entelurus aequoreus, assembly GCF_033978785.1. Lineage (NCBI taxonomy): Eukaryota > Metazoa > Chordata > Actinopteri > Syngnathiformes > Syngnathidae > Entelurus > Entelurus aequoreus. The sequence continues at coordinate 20,549,309 of NC_084732.1, forward strand.
TCACATTGAATTATAATCAGTGGGTAATATGAACCATCATAATCATTTATTATTTGGATTATATTATTATTTGTGTATCTCCTGGGAGTGAAGCCTCCCCATGTCTTCAAAACATAGTGACACATCTGTTTCTAACTTTCATCGGTGTCCTTGAATGCACCACAGTTATGTGCAATGAGACGCGAAAGTGTCTTGTACATAACTTTCTCCTATGCTGCCACAGATAGATTTAATATACATTAACCTTTCTTCTATCACCTGTTCCAAAATGCAGGTACCGTGTGCAAATGCTTAAAGGGTGAGCTTTGATGATGTTATGACGTCTGTGTTGTGTCAGGTGTTCCATGCTGGGTTTCCAGGTGGAATGAACCCTTTGGTATTTTTAATAAAGGTTGTGTAGGCAGTCTTATATGTTCTCAATTTGATTCAAGCAACCTTATTATTGAACTTTCACAGCTATATTTATTTCATATTAATACGTATGACGTTGTCTTTTTTATAACTTACTACAAAACCCAAAACCAGTGAAGTTGGCACGTTGTATAGTTCGTAAATAAAAACCGAATTCAATGATTTTCAAATGCTTTTCAACCTATATTCAATTGAATAGACTGCAAAAAATGACTTCGTTATTTTCTGCAAATATTAGCTCATTTGGAATTTGATGCCTGCAACATGTTTCAAAAAAGCTGGCACAAGTGGCAAAAAAGACTGAGGAAGTTGAGGAATGCTCATCAAACACTTATTTGGAACATCCCACAGGTGAACGGGCTGATTGGGAACAGGTGGGTGCCATGATTGGGTAGAAAAGCAGCTTCCATGAAATGCTCAGTCATTCACAAACAAGGATGGGGCGAGGGTCACCACTTTGTGAACAAATTTGTGAGCAAATTGTCGAACAGTTTAAGAACAACATTTCTCAACGAGCTACTGCAAGGAATTTAAGGATTTCACCATCTACGACCCGTTATATCATCAAAAGGTTCAGAGAAATGACTGCAAGGCCGAAAAGCAACATTAATGCCTGTGACCTTCTATCCCTCAGGCGGTACTGCATCAAAAAGTGACATCAGTGTGTAAAAGATATCACCACATGGGCTCAGGAACATTTCAGTAACTACAGTTTGTCGCTACATCTGCAAGTGCAAGTTAAAACTCTACTATGCAAAGCAAAAGCCATTTGGACTCTCACTATTATGTTAGATCCACTATGGACTGGACTCTCGCAATATTATGCTAGATCCACTCGACGTCCATTGCACCCTAGGGGGGAGGGTCCCCACATCTGCGGTCCTCTCCAAGGTTTCTCATTGCCCCTCTGGGTTGAGTTTTTCCTTGCCCTGATGTGGGATCTGAACCGAGGATGTCGTTGTGGCTTGTGCAGCCCTTTGAGACACTTGTGATTTAGGGCTATATAAATAAACATTGATTGATTTGATTGATTGATTTATCAACAACACCCAGAAACGCCGCCGGCTTTGCTGGGCCCGAGCTCATCGAAGATGTACTGATGCAACGTTTTCTGAGTGTTGTTAAAAGGAAAGGCCATGTGACACAGTGCTAAAAATGACCCTGTGTCAACTTTTTTGCAATGTGTTGCTGCCATTAAATTCTAAGTTAATGATTATTTGCCCCAAAAAATTAAGTTTCCAGGTTTTACCTAATTTTGCAGGTTTAAATCTCAGAGTCATATTTTTCGGTACTTGACACATGCTAATTTTCAGCATGCTAACGTTAACATGTTGACATTGGTATGCAAGCTGTTCTACCTAATTTTGCAGGTATACATGTCGGTCCGATATTTTTGATACTTGAGACATGCTAGCTGTTAGCATGCTGGCTTTTTTTTAGCTTATTTTGCAGGTATACACCTCAAGGTCATATAGAGTAATCTGGTAACTGTAAGCCTGCTAACATTGGTATGGTAGCTTTTTTTACCTAATTTTGCAGGTATAAATCTTAGAGTCAAATTTTTGGTACATGACACATGCGAACTGTTAGCATGCTAGCTATTAGCATGCTAGCAATTAGCATGCTAACGTTAACATGTTGACATTAGTATGCACGCTTTTCTACCTAAATTTGCAGATGTATATGTCAGTTAGATATTTTTGGTACTTGACACATGCTAGCTGTTAGCATGCTGGCTTTTTGAGCTAATTTTGCAGATATACACCTCAAGGTCGTATAGAGTAATCTGGTAACTGTAACCCTGCTAACATTGGTATGGTAGCTTTTTTACCTAATTTTGCAGGTATAAATCTTAGAGTCATATTTTTGGGACGTGACACATGCGAACTGTTAGCATGATAGCTATTAGCATGCTAGATATTAGCATGCTAACGTTAACATGTTGACATTAGCATACAAGCTTTTCTACCTAATTGTGCAGGTATGTATGTCAGTCAGATATTTTTTGTACTTGACACATGCTAGCTGTTAGCATGCTGACTTTTTGAGCTAATGTTGCAGGTATACACCTCAAGGTCGTATAGAGTAATCTGGTAACTGTAACCCTGCTAACATTGGTATGGTAGCTTTTTTACCTAATTTTGCAGGTATAAATCTTAGAGTCATATTTTTGGTACATGACACATGCAAACTGTTAGCAAGGTAGCTATTAGTATGCTAACGTTAACATGTTGACATTAGTATGCAAGCTTTTATACCTAATTTTGCAGATGTATATGTCAGTCAGATATTTTTGGTACTTGACTCATGCTAGCTGTTAGCATGCTGGCTTTTTGAGCTAATTTTGCAGGTATACACCTCAAGGTCATATAGAGTAATCTGGTACTCGACATACATGTCAACTGTAAGCCTGCTAACATTGGTATGGCAGCTTTTTTACCTAATTTTGCCGGTATAAATATTAAAATCATATTTTTGGTACATGACACATGCTCGCTGTTAGCATGCTGGCTTTTTTTAGCAAATTTTGCAGGTATACACCTCAAGGCATTATAGAGTAATCTGGTACTCGACATACATGTCAACCATAAGCCTGCTAACATTGGTATGGTAGCTTTTTTACCTAATTTTGCAGGTATAAATTTTAGAGTCATATTTTTAGTACATGACACATGCGAACTGTTAGCATGCTAGCTATTAGCATGCTAACGTTAACATGTTGACATTAGTATGCAAGCTTTTCTACCTAATTTTGCAGATACACATGTCAGTCAGATATTTTTTGTACTTGACACATGCTAGCTGTTAGCATGCTGGCTTTTTGAGCTAATTTTGCAGGTATACACCTCAAGGTCGTATAGAGTAATCTGGTAACTGTAACCCTGCTAACATTGGTATGGTAGCTTTTTTACCTAATTTTGCAGGTATAAATCTTAGAGTTATATTTTTGGTACATGACACATGCGAACTGTTAGCATGCTAGCTATTAGTATGCTCACGTTAACATGTTGACATTAGTATGCAAGCTTTTCTACATAATTTTGCAGATGTATATGTCAGTCAGATATTTTTGGTACTTGACTCATGCTAGCTGTTAGCATGCTGGCTTTTTGAGCCAGGGTTATATAATTTGGTCGCAGACACATGCTAACTTTTAGCATGCTCACGTTAGCATAGAAAAGTTTGCACCTCGTAGTCATACATTTTGTTACTTGGCGCTATCTGTCTTATTAATCATATCAGTCACACGAGTCATACCAAAGACTACAAAAAATGGGACCCATTACCTCCCTGCTTGGCACTAAGCATCAAGGGTTGGAATTGGGGGTTAAATCACCAAAAATTATTCCCGGGTGCGGCCACCGCTGCTGCCCACTGCTCCCCTCACCTCCCATGAGGTGATCAAGGGTGATGGGTCAAATGCAGAGAATAATTTCGCCACACCTAGTGTGTGTGTGACAATCATTGGTACTTTACTTTAACTTTAACTTGTTAGTATGTCAGCTCTGCTTTTCAGCATTCACACACTATTTATTCTAAAATTGCATCTTCTTGTTAATTAGTACACATGTACTAATTAACATAACTTTGAGTTTGAGTTTCTTCTAAATGCATCAGAGGATGTCTTTGAGTTAGACTGCAAAAATGCTTAAAGTTCTGTACATGTTTTTGGATGCTTCTGCGCTCTGTGGCCTGAATATAAATGCAAACTGTTACATAATGAATGAGCGCTTCACTCAGGGAATAAAGATTAGCTGCCGACCCCTTTTTTTTACATCATCGTCTTACTTCAGGAATCGGGAACCACTCGGGCTGGGTTCCGCGCCGTTTTGCAGACCGCGGCACCAAGAAAGTAAGTGGAGAAGGCTCTATTCACGCCGTGTGACGCTCTGTCATGCACATGATGCTTGCTGCTTGGGATTGCAGATGATCTGTTCAGTTGAAGTCGTGCTAGCTTTAGCGCTGAGGGTCAACAAACAAACATGAGCTTCTGCTCAGAGACATCCATGAATAAATCATGAAGCCCCCCCCACCCCTCTTTCCCCCTCCCCCAAGCCCCTGCATGCTAAACAAACCCCCTCCCTTCTCGCCATCCTTGCACATCTGCAGCCATCATAAAGCTCCATCATACTCGCTGTTCAATAGTAAAAATAGTATTTTTTATTTTTTTTTAGCACAAATGTGTGCATTTTTTTGTCCAAATCTGGATAGGATGCCCGTTAAACTTGTTTACCATATGGAGTCATCCTCAAGGCTCAAATGTTGGGATAGGAACCTTCCACTGTTGTTCCAATTTCTTCTACCTAGGAATTCATAGCGGTACTAATTTACAGTACTTTTGTGTGTTTTAATGCGTTAATAAATGTTCATTTGTTTAAAGGCCTACTGAAATGAAATTTTCTTATTTAAACGGGGATAGCAGGTCCATTCTAAGTGTCATACTTGATCATTTCGCGATATTGCCATTTTTTTGCTGAAAGGATTTAGTAGAGAACATCGACGATAAAGTTCGCAACTTTTGGTCGCTGATAAAAAAGCCTTGCCTGTACCGGAAGTAGCGTGACGTCACAGGTTGTGGAGCTCCTCACATCTGCACATTGTTTACAATCATGGCCACAAGCAGCGAGAGCGATTCGGACAGAGAAAGCGACGATTACCCCATTAATTTGAGCGAGGATGAAAGATTTGTGGATGAGGAAAGTGAGAGTGAAGGATTAGAGTGCAGTGCAGGACGCCAGGGTGTATCTTTTTTCGCTCTGACCGTAACTTAGGTACAAGGGCTCATTGGATTCCACACTTTCTCCTTTTTCTATTGTGGATCACGGATTTTGAAGGATTAGAGGGCAGTAGAAGCGATTCAGATAGGGAAGATGCTGTGAGAGGCGGGTGGGACCTGATATTCAGCTGGGAATGACTAAAACAGTAAATAAACACAAGACATATACATACTCTATTAGCCACAACACAACCAGGCTTATATTTAATATGCCACAAATTAATCCGCATAACAAACACCTTCCTCCTCCCGTCCATATAACCCACCAACACAACTCAAACACCCGCACAACACACTCAATCCCACAGCCCAAAGTACCGTTCACCTCCGTAAAGTTCATACAGCACATATATTTCCCCAAAGTTACGTACGTGACATGCACATAGCGGCACGCACGTACGGGCAAGCGATCAAATGTTTGGAAGCCAAAGCTGTACTCACGGTAGCGCGTCGGCTATCCAACTCAAAGTCCTCCTGGTTGTGTTGCTGCAGCCGGACGCTAATACACCGATCCCACCTACAGCTTTCTTCTTTGCTGTCTTCATTGTTCATTAAACAAATTGCGAAAGATTCACCAACACAGATGTCCAGAATACTGTGGTATTTTGCGATGAAAACAGACGACTTAATAGCTGGCCACAATGGTGTCCCAATATGTCCGCACAATCTGTGACGTCACGCACAAACGTCGTCATACCGAGACGTTTTCAGCAGAATATTTTGCGGGAAATTTAAAATTGCACTTTACTAATCTAACCCGGCCGTATTGGCATGTGTTGCAATGTTAAGATTTCATCATTGATATATAAACTATCAGACTGCGTGGTCGGTAGTAGTGGGTTTCAGTAGGCCTTTAATAGTTAAATGCAGTTTCCCACCTAGGCATTCAGTGATGTCCGACTTCAATGATGACCTCTCAAAATACCATAATTGATGTCACCACATGACCATTGCTGGAGAAATACTATACATGTCCTGATCTGTGGTCCGGATCATGTTTTGTGTTTTCTGTTTGTTTTGAACTCCTTTAATTCCTGTTTGTGCACCTCCTGAGTTTGTTGCTATGGCTACTTATGATTTTCACCTGCCTCTGTTGTTTGGGACATTCACTTGTTTGTAATCAAGAGACACTATTTAAGCCTGCCTTTGCTGGTCACTCGTCCTGGCTTCTTTGTTTGCTTCACGCCACTGTTACGTAAGTTGCTTGCCCCCTAACTCATGCTAAGCTAGCATCCAGTGCGATCGGCACTTTCTTCCTTAGTCTTGTTTTTCTGTTTTTGGTGCTTCGTTGTTTTTCTAAGATTAAAATATGTTCCTACCTGCAAGTCATGTCCGGAGTCGTCTGTTTGCATCCCGGGAGAACGAACCGCGCAGCAAGCTGCGTAAACCCAGCTGCAACAATACAGAAACACATTTACGCCCTACTGGGCATTGAACACATCAACAGTGTACAAAACAGGTTATGTTATGGCGCATTTAAAAAAATCAATAAACCCGCATCAGCAATTAAAACATATCTTATGTGGTACTGTCAAAATTAGAATTGCAAAAAAACATATTAAACGTGAAAAAATAAATAAATAACATATTTGAACTCACAATTTGTAGCACTCATTTGACGCCGTATAAGTCAGTGGTACCACTCGTTAGGGTTAGGGTTAGGGTTCGAGTGGAAGTGGCAAGCATTTCGACATCCGAGCTAACTTCCGGGGTTGGCTGACATCGTCTCACAAGATGTAGTTTCTCTTTAAATATCCTTCTTGAAAATGGCCTTGCAAATATCAATGTTTTTGTTCTAAATGGTAAATGGGTTATACTCGTATAGCGCTTTTCTACCTTCAAGGTACTCGAAGCGCTTTGACACTATTTCCACAATCACCCATTCACACACACATTCACACACTGATGGCGGGAGCTGCCATGCAAGGCCCTAACCACAACCCATCAGGAGCAAGGGTGAAGTGTCTTGCTCAAGGACACGAAGGACGTGACGAGGTTGGTAGAAGGTGGGGATTGAACCAGGAACCCTCAGGTTGCTGGCACGGCCACTCTACAAACCGCGCCACGCCGTCCCCGTTCTCCTTCTTTGTGGGTTATTAAAGTTAGTATCTGTGATGGCTACGGCACAACACTTCCTGCGTTACTAAATTGCAACTTGTGATTGGATACTCACTTTGAAGTGACAAGTGAGTGTCCGATCGCAGTCTCGTTAACATCAGGCTACCTAGATAGGCTACTGTCAACAACTTGTGGTCTGATTGGCTATCGCAACTGTCTATCAACTGTATGTGTTCTCAAATTCATCCGCTGACAGTCCCAAGTGTGGCTTAAACCAGTGAGTATCCAATCACAGGACGCGTAAATGTCATGTTCAATGTGAGGCCAGCTAGAAGGCCTTACTGACAACATCTCGTGATCTGATTGGCTATCGCAATTATCTATCAACTGTATGTGCCCATTCACTTACAGTGCAAAGACGCCCGCATTGTTGATTCTGAAGGCCCCGGGCAGATTTGGTACAGCATGGCAACATAAGCTAGCTGAATTCTGATTGGATACAAACTAAAACTAAAAACAACAGCACTGGAAGGAGCATAATATGGCATGAAGAGAATATGAATACTTTTAGATATTTAGGGAAAGTAGAGAATGCTACACTACTAGTTCAATTATATAATAGGGGTTGTGGGTAGCACAGTTGCCAATCAAACTGCTTTACTGTAAGTTCAGCCGCCGCCGCCTCCTTCCTGAAGCTTCTTTTTGGAACTACCTCAGGTTGAAAAATGTTCTCAAGAAGAATGTTGTCGATTTTTTAAAATCTTTTAGCACAAGCTGAGCAATAAAAAGGTTTCTCTCCAGTGTGTGTTCTCATGTGTGTGGTCAAGGCTGGTTTTCTGGAGAAAATCTCCAGAAAGGGGCGGTATAGCTCGGTTGGTAGAGTGGCCGTGCCAGCAACTTGAGGGTTCCAGGTTCGATTCTTGCTTCCGCCGTCCTAGTCGCTGCTGTTGTGTCCTTGGGCAAGACACTTTACCCACCTGCTCCAGAGCCACCCACACTGCTTTAAATGTAACTTAGATATTGGGATTCACTATGTAAAGCCCTTTGAGTCACTAGAGAAAAGCGCTATATAAATATAATTCACTTCAAATGTAATTTATTTGAATTGAACATTTTACAGTGAGCTGTAACTTGTTTTCTTACATTTCTTGAGTGTCATTTGCTGGTATTTATCATTTGGAGACACACAAAGGTAGACATTTCATGCTTTGCCAACATTTGATGTCGACAACGTGAACAGATCGAGGCAAGGACACAAAATAAATGTTTTGCCAATAAATGTGATGCTTTAAGTTCATATTAAATAATTGTGAGTAGGTCTAGTAATTTATGTAGGCGATCATTTTGCCACCTATTGCTGTCACAATGTGTTCCTGTGACTCCACCAGCAGCTTGGCCATGTCGGGTGGGCGGCACATTAATGGCTGCGGAGAAGCTAGGGAGTCCAGCAAGTCCTCCCCTGTGTTGTAATAAAATCAGTGAAGTTGGCACGTTGTGTAATTCGTAAATAAAAACATGCAAATATTTTTCAACTTATATTCAATTGAATAGAGTGTAAAGACAAGATTCTTAAAGTTCGAACTGGGAAACAAATAATCATTAACTTGGAATTTAATGGCAGCAACACATTGCACAAAAGTTGGCACAGGTGCATTTTTACCACTGTGTTACATGGCCTTTCCTTTTAACAACACTCAATAAACGTTTGGGAACTGAGGAGACCATATTTTGAAGCTTTTCATGTGGAATTATTTCCCATTCTTGAAGTGAAGTGAATTACATTCTTGCTTGATGTACAGCTTCTACGGTCATCATGCGCCACACATTTTCAATGGGACACAGGTCTGGACTACAGGCAGGCCAGTCTAGTACCCGTACTCTTTTACTACGAAGCCACGCTGTTGTAACCCGTGCAGAATACGGCTTGGCATTGTCTTGCTGAAATAAGCAGGGGCGTCCATGAAAAAGAAGTTGCTTAGATTGCAACAGATGTTGCTCCAAAACCTGTATGTACCTTTCAGCATTAATGGTGACTTCACAGATGTGTAAGTTATCCATGCCTTGGGCACTAATACACCCACATACCATCACAGATGCTGGCTGTTGAACTTTGCGCCTATAACAGTCCGGGTGGTTCTTTTCCTCTTTGGTCCGGAGGACACAACGTCCACAGTTTCCAAAAACAATTTGAAATGTGGACTCGTCAGACCCCAGAACACTTTTTCACTTTGCATTAGTCCATCTTTGATGAGCTCGAGCCGAGCAAAGCCGGCAGCATTTCTGGGTGTTGTTGATAAATGGCTTTCGCTTTGCATAGGAGAGTTTTAACTTGCACTTACAGATGTAGCGACAAACTGTAGTTACTGACAGAGGTTTTCTGAAGTGTTCCTGAGCCCATGTGGGGATATCCTTTACACACTGATGTCGCTTTTTGATGCAGTACCGCCTGAGGGATCGAAGGTCACAGGCCTAGTGGTTTCTCTAGATTCTCTTAACCATTTGATGATATTACGGACCTAAATTCCTTGCAAAAGCTGGTTGAGAAATGTTGTTCTTAAACTGTTCGACAATGTTCTTACGCATTTGTTCACAAAGTGGTGACCCTCGCCCCATCCTTGTTTGTGAATGACTGAGCATTTCATGGAAGCTGCTTTTATACCCAATCATGGCACCCACCTGTTCTCAGTTAGCCTGTTCACTTGTGGGATATTCCAAATAAGTGTTTGATGAGCATTCCTCAACTTTCTCAGTCTTTTTTGCCACTTGTGCCAGCTTTTTTTTTTGGCTCCACACTTGACTAGTGTCTGAGTGGTTGTACTTGTTGTCCTGCTTATTGGAATAAATCACCTTCTTACCTGCACACTGCTTCCGGGGAAACAACCACTGCAAAACCAAGCGACCCAACGTAACACCATTGTAAGCGAACTTTTGATGCATAACAAAATAATCATGAAGACATCGTTATGTCTTCCATAATGATTTTGAACGATAGGCAAAATTTTTTAAAAAAGTGCAGTTCCCCTTTAAATAAGATAGTGAACATACTAAACAGCTTCTCTTTTACTAATAAGTAAGCAAAAGGGTTACAAAAGCTCCTAACTTGGCTGCTGATGTATGCACTAACGCGGTGGTCTGCAACCTGCGGCTCTACAGGTGATGAGAAGAGGGGGAAAAATATTTGTTTGTTTTAATATGGTTTCTGTAGGGCAGGCCTATTCAACTGGCGGCCTGTGGGCCACAACCGGGCCGGCCAAAGCTTTTAATTTGGCCCTCCGGACATCACCCAAATAGGCTTGATGAAACCTTTAAATCTAGGGTTGATCATGCATGCAGTACTCCTGCCACCCAGCAGGGGGCAACAGCGAGGCGTCTGTGTCACAGTGAAGCGGCAGTGAGGTGAGTAGAAGAAGACTACCCTGGAAAAATCAATCGGAAAAAAAGTTGCAAAAATCTGACTTTTAACAACGACTGAACAACGGAGAACTTTATTTTGAAAGTTTTCCCGACCTGGTCAGCTGTTTTTCGACATGTCACAACAGGAAGCTACGACAGCTCTGACGAAGGCTGAAGTGTCAGCCAAAACTGTCGGCAGGTAAGAATCCTTTCCTACACAAAAAAAAAAGATTTGTCTGAACACAAGAATTTGAAACCATTATTTCAGAAGGCAAGATGAACGCAATCAATTTATGACACATATTGTCTATTCAGCAATATCCTTTTATGATTTTGTAGCTGTTTGAAGACTTAAGGGGCTTATAAAATGTATAAATAAAAATAAAACTGTTTTATTTTACGTGCATCTGTACTCTGCGGTCTTTTTCAGTGGTCCCCATTAGGTCTGAGATAACATTTTGGCGGGTGTGAGACATTTTTTGTATGTATGTATTTTCCAGGAAATGTCTGATTACGAGTGTATTTGTCTATCTTTTGTATTTAGTGCCGCTCCAAATTAGGATGGTTTGGCCTTGGCACAGTTCTGCGCTCACTGACCTACAGTTTTGGGCCATGCACCCCGGGGTCCCTGCCAGCAGAAATTAAACTCTTCCAAAAAGATAAACATATTACTTCATTAGCCATGAAAAACCCATAATTATTACACAACACACTGCGAAATGATGAAGTCGGTCTGCCCTGCGTACGCTTGTACGTTTTTTGTCAGGAACCGACTCGCTGGCGCCGCTCCCCTCGTTCTCCCACAAGGGGAATTAAACATTCACGCCGCCAGTCAGCGATAAATAACATTTATCACGACGGGGTTCTAATAATGATGGTGGCCGATCTGAAGCGGCTCATCAGAGTCCATCAGTGGACCAATATGGAGGCGTGATTACAGGCGGCAGCTGTCGGTGACAAGTGTATCTTAATCAGCTTCCACGCGCCTCATGAATGCATGTCCTTATTGCAGACAGCTTCCCTCTGGAGTCTTCCTTTTAACATACTAATTACTTTGCCCAAAATGCATGTCATTATGATCGAACATTATTATTGACCTTATTACTATTATTATTATTATTATTATCCCGTATCGATTCACGTAAAATCAAACATTAGCATATTTTGATACCTTTGTTGCATGTGACGTCTCGTCCGATTGTAGCTTCGACACAGGCCCAAGCGCTAGGTGGGGAAACAAGCAATCATGCACTCAACTGGTCTGCCTCTCGGTGGAATTTTCCATGCCAACAAAGCAAGAAAAAAAGGCTCAGGGAAACACAGTAAGGCATCAATTTGGAAAGTGAGCTATCTCAATGCAAATTTACATTGGATATGCCATAGAGATGCTACTGATTAGCATCAGCAATTTTACATGGCAATTTCAACACCTCCAAATTTGGTAATCGAAACTACAACTAAGATGAACGTTATACTCAAACAGCTGGTGTGTAATAAGTATAGTACTTACAGTATAAATACTTTGTGGGGCTCAACATGGTTTTTACCATGAATTGATTAACGTGGACCCCGACTTAAACAAGTTGAAAAACTTATTCGGGTGTTACCATTTAGTGGTCAATTGTACGGAATATGTACTGTACTGTGCAAACTACTAATAAAAGTTTCAATCAATCAGTCAATCAATCAACAAATGACAATACTGGCACTTTTACATTTTATTATTTAACTTGAACACACAAAAAATGGTGACGTTGAGTACCGGTATCAATTTCCAACTACCGGGAATTGGTACCAAATCGGTATTATATTTTGAATAGTGTTTTTTTTTTGGTTTGTTTGTTTTCATAAACATACAATACCAATCAAAAGTTAGACAAATTTCAATACTTACCAGAATTTTAACATAAAACTGAAATGTCAGAAATTTCTGTTTGGGATAATTATGTTCAACTAGTATACCGAGAACAAATGTCCAAACTTTTCCTGTAATGTTTGTAATAGCCTTATAATTCAAGCAAATATTTAGATAACCATTACAACAAGAAACTCAGTCTTCATTGACCAAAAACACATTTTACATTGACACAAAAAAAAACATATGGGTTTTTAGAAATGTTCGGAAAGTTGTAGATTTTCGGTAGATTTAATCTCAAAAACTTAAAGGGGACTGTAGAGGTTGCCCTCTAGTGGGTTCTTCAGACGACCACACACTGCCAGGAGTGGGTATAACACTGTTTTATTTTCCCCAAATGGTGCAAAGTATTTTGGTTTTCAGCAAAGTGTCTTTTCTGCATCTGTGTCTCTCAGCAGCACCTCCAACTCCAACTACTCGTCTCATCACGGCTGCTGCTAATAAAGGCGACAGGTGATTAGATAACAAGGCCCACCTGGGCCATCTACGCACCTGTCGCTGTCTTCGAGGCCAGTCCTGACACACCCCGTTCCGCGGCAGGCCCGCAGGCCACGCCCCCCCCCCCTCCACAGGGACCTACAATGATTGTAACCTACATTTAAAACACTTCCAACTGTAAGTAGGTTAGATATGATTATTGAATATGATTAAAATCAAGAATAAGATTTAGTGTTGAAATTTGAGTGGGCAAAAGTTGGGCCCCGAGGTCAAAAAAGTTAAGAGACCCCAGGTCTAGAAAATACATATTGCATATGCTTTGGCTTAAAGGGGAACTGCACTCTTATTGGAATGTTGCCGATTGTTCACAATGATTATGAGAGACATGACGATGGATTATTTTTTTTTTATTTTTTTTTTGCAAGTTGGCTTATAATGGAGCTATGGGAGCCGCACAATTCCGCCTATAAAGCCCTTGAAAAAACATCGAAATACGGCCGGGTTAACTTATAAAGTGCAATTTTAAATTTCCCGGGAAACTTCCGGTTGAAAACGTCTATGTATGATGACGTTTGCGCGTGACGTCAATGGTTGAAGCGGAAGTATTCAGACACCATTGTATCACAATACAAATAGCTCTGTTTTCATCGCAAAATTCCACAGTATTCAGGACATCTGTGTTGGTGAATCTTTTGCAATTTGTTTAATGAACAATGGAGACTGCAAAGAAGAAAGCTGTAGGTGGGATCGGTGTATTAGCGGCTGACTGCAGCAACACTACCAGGAGGACTTTGAGTTGAATAGCAGACGCGCTATCCGACGATAGCCGCCGACCGCATCGATGATCGGGTGAAGTCCTTTGTCGCGCCGTCGATCGCTGGAACGCAGGTGAGCACGGGTGTTGATGAGCAGATGAGGGCTGGCGTAGGTGGAGCGCTAATGTTTTTATCATAGCTCTGTCGAGGTCCCGTAGCTAAGTTAGCTTCAATGCAGTCGTTAGCAACAGCATTGCTAGGCTTCGACAGGCGGCACAGCATTAACCGTGTAGTTACAGGTCCAGTGTTTGGTTCGGTGTCTCCTGATAGTAGTATTGTTGATCTTCTGTCTATTCTTCCAGTCAGGAGCTTATTTATTTTGTTTCTATCTGCATTTAAACACGTTGCTATCACGTTAGCTCCGTAGCTAAAGTGCTTCGCCGATGTATTGTCGTGGAGATAAAAGTCACTGTGAATGTCCATTTTGCGTTCTCGACTCTCATTTTCAAGAGGATATAGTATCCGAGGTGGTTTAAAATACAAATCCGTGATCCACAATAGAAAAAGGAGAAAATGTGGAATCCAATGAACCCTTGTACTTAAGTTACGGTCAGAGCGAAAAAAGATACGTCCTGCACTGCACTCTAGTCCTTCACTCTCACGTTCTTCATCCACTAATCTTTCATCCTCGCTCAAATTAATGGGGTAATCGTCGCTTTCTCGGTCCGAATTGCTCTCCCTGCTGGTGTAAACAATGGGGAAATGGGATGAGCCCTTCAACCTGTGACGTCACGCTACTTCCGGTACAGGCAAGGCTTTTTTTATCAGTGACCAAAAGTTGCGAACTTTATCGTCGATGTTCTCTACTAAATACTTTCAGCAAAAATATGGCAATATCGCGAAATGATCAAGTATGACACATAGAATGGATCTGCTATCCCCGTTTAAATAAAAAAAATTCATTTCAGTAGGCCTTTAATGTTCAAGTCACAAAAAGGTACATGGAGTATTGTTGGCGCTTTTTGGATGTCTATTTATTGGATTTTATGGGCAAAATGGAGGAGCTCCAATTGTGAGCAGACTTTTATTTACAAACTAGAATGCTTTTTTTTTTTTAATCCATCCATCGTTATGTAATGTCTTTCATAATTATTGTGAACGGTGGGCAAAATTCCATAAAAAGTGCAGTTCTCTTTAAATATTGCTAACCGTCACTTTTATAACCCGTTTTATGAGTCTCCAATGTGTTTGATTCCGGAGGTGTTCCCATATTGCAAATGAAACCACACCCCACCCTCTCGAGAAGTATGATGTATATTTTGAAAATGTACACTGTTTAAATGCTTATCTTGAAGTCGCTATTTTCTTTCAAGACACGGTCAAAAAAACACTTGATGTAGATTCATCCGGTCACAACATTAGGTACACATGCACACTCTCCGATGGATTCAGAGTTCTTAAAAAAAGCTTTTTTACGCAGCATGTATGTCGCATTAACTAAAGTAAAGTTACAAAAGCCACCCTAATGGAACCAGTAAACATCAGAAAGAAGTGTCTTTTGTCGCCTGCTAAGATCGTGCCTTTGTGCCTTTTTTAGATCCTGGTCACGTCCTTGTGATACTCATTTACAATGTTTTAGATAGAGAATAGCATTGTGTGTGTGTGCAGCGACAATAAGTGTTATCTAAGCAGCCGTCCACTATAATTGCTCTTGTTTTGACCTTGCTGCAGCCACAGTGCGCTTCAGAAGAGCTCTGAGAGATTGAAGTCAAATGGAACACGATGATGAAAGTATTATTCGGCTTTGCTTTTCATCTCTTTTTTTTTTTTTCTGTCTGGTATGACAAAAAAAAAAAAAAAAAGCACAATGTGTCTTTGTGAAGAGAGAATGAGTGAAGGTGCTGGCCTGTGTGCCTTTAAAAGATAAGCTAAAAAGCCAGCAGACCTTGTGAAGATACAGGCAAGTATCAGGAGAATCAGAGGCAGGGTGAATAAGATAATTAAATTGTGTGCAAACGAGATTCATTAACCCTTGAGGCCTTTAAAAAAAACGTGCCCCTTTCGTACAAATGCAATAAAAATGTAATGCCATGGCAAATCTTTTCAACAACTTTTCAGATTTAAAGTTGCCATATTTGGTAAGTCATATACTCAAGAAGAAATGGACAAACACAGTATTAATAATAATAAAATATAATCTAATTAAATCTAAACATCCATCCATCCATCCATCTTCCTCCACTTATCCGAGGTTGGGTCGCGGGGGCAGCAGCCTAAGCAGGGAAGCCCAGACTTCACTCTCCCCAGCCACTTGGTCCAGCTCTTCCCGGGGGATCCCGAGGCGTTCCCAGGCCAGCCGGGAGACATAGTCTTCCCAACGTGTCCTGGTTCTTCCCCGTGGCCTCTTACCGGTCGGACGTGCCCTAAACACCTCCCTAGGGAGGCGTTCGGGTGGCATCCTGACCAGATGCCCGAACCACCTCATCTGGCTCCTCTCGATGTGGAGGAGCAGCGGCTTTACTTTGAGCTCCTCCCGGATGACAGAGCTTCTCACCCTATCTCTAAGGGAGAGCCCCGCCACCCGGCGGAGGAAACTCATTTCGGCCGCTTGTACCCGTGATCTTGTCCTTTCGGTCATAACCCAAAGCTCATGACCATAGGTGAGGATGGGAACGTAGATCGACCTGTAAATTGAGAGCTTTGCCTTCCGGCTCAGCTCCTTATTCACCACAACGGATCGATACAGCGTCCGCATTACTGAAGACGCCGCACCGATCCGCCTGTCGATCTCACGATCCACTCTTCCCTCACTCGTGAACAAGACTCCGAGGTACTTGAACTCCTCCACTTGGGGCAGGGTCTCCTCCGCAACCCGGAGATGGCACTCCACCCTTTTCCGGGCGAGAACCATGGATTCGGACTTGGAGGTGCTGATTTTCATCCCAGTCGCTTCACACTCAGCTGCGAACCGATCCAGCGAGAGCTGAAGATCCTGGCCAGATGAAGCCATCAGGACCACATCATCTGCAAAAAGCAGAGACCTAATCCTGCAGCCACCAAACCAGATCCCCTCAACGCCTTGACTGCGCCTAGAAATTCTGTCCATAAAAGTTATGAACAGAATCGGTGACAAAGGGCAGCCTTGGCGGAGTCCAACTCTCACTGGAAATGTGTCCGACTTACTGCCGGCAATGCGGACCAAACTCTGGCACTGATCATACAGGGAGCGAACCGCCACAATCAGACAGTCCGATACCCCATACTCTCTGAGCACTCCCCACAGGACTTCCCGAGGGACACGGTCGAATGCCTTCTCCAAGTCCACAAAACACATGTAGACTGGTTGGGCAAACTCCCATGCACCCTCAAGGACCCTGCCGAGAGTATAGAGCTGGTCCACAGTTCAACGACCAGGACGAAAACCACACTGTTCCTCCTGAATCCGAGGTTCGATTATCCGGCGTAGCCTCCTCTCCAGCACACCTGAATAGACCTTACCGGGAAGGCTGAGGAGTGTGATCCCACGATAGTTAGAACACACCCTCCGGTTCCCCTTCTTAAAGAGAGGAACCACCACCCCGGTCTGCCAATCCAGAGGTACCGCCCCCGATGTCCACGCGATGCTGCAGAGTCTTGTCAACCAAGACAGCCCCACAGCATCCAGAGCCTTAAGGAACTCCGGGCGGGTCTCATCCACCCCCGGGGCCTTGCCACCGAGGAGATTTTTAACTACCTCAGCAACTTCAGCCCCAGAAATAGGAGAGCCCACCACAGATTCCCCAGGCATTGCTTCCTCATAGGAAGACGTGTTGGTGGGATTGAGGAGGTCTTCGAAGTATTCCCTCCACCGATCCACAACATCCGCAGTCGAGGTCAGCAGAACACCATCCTCACTATACACGGTGTTGATAGTGCACTGCTTCCCCTTCCTGAGGCGGCGGATGGTGGTCCAGAATCGCTTCGAAGCCGTCCGGAAGTCGTTTTCCATGGCTTCCCCGAACTTCTCCCATGTCCGAGTTTTTGCCTCCGCGACCGCTGAAGCCGCACACCGCTTGGCCTGTCGGTACCTGTCCGCTGCCTCAGGAGTCCTATGAGCCAAAAGAACCCGATAGGACTCCTTCTTCAGCTTGACGGCATCCCTCACCGCCGGTGTCCACCAACGGGTTCTAGGATTGCCGCCACGACGGGCACCAACTACCTTGCGGCCACAGCTCCAATCAGCCGCCTCGACAATAGAGGTGCGGAACATGGTCCACTCGGACTCAATGTCCAGCACCTCCCTCGTGACATGTTCAAAGTTCTTCCGGAGGTGGGAATTGAAACTCTATCTGACAGGAGACTCTGCCAGACGTTCCCAGCAAACCCTCACAATGCGTTTGGGCCTGCCAGGTCTGTCCGGCATCCTCCCCCACCATCGCAGCCAACTCACCACTAGGTGGTGATCAGTAGAAAGCTCCGCCCCTCTCTTTACCCGAGTGTCCAAAACATGAGGCCGCAAATCCGATGACACAACTACAAAGTCGATCATGGAACTGCGGCCCAGGGTGTCCTGGTGCCAAGTGCACATATGGACACCCTTATGCTTGAACATGGTGTTTGTTATGGACAATCCGTGACGGGCACAAAAGTCCAATAACAAAACACCACTCGGGTTCAGATCCGGGCGGCCATTCTTACCAATCACGCCTCTCCAGGTTTCATTGTCATTGCCAATATGAGCGTTGAAGTCCCCCAGTAGAACGAGGGAATCACCCGGGGGAGCACCCTCAAGTACTCCCTCGAGTGAATCCAAAAAGGGTGGGTACTCTGAGCTGCTGTTTGGCGCGTAAGCGCAAACAACAGTCAGGACCCGTCCCCCCACCCGAAGGCGGAGGGAAGCTACCCTCTCGTCCACCGGGTTGAACTCCAACATGCAGGTTCTGAGCCGGGGGGCAACAAGAATTGCCACCCCAGCCCGTCGCCTCTCACTGCCGGCAACGCCAGAGTGGAAGAGAGTCCAGCCCCTCTCGAGAGAACTGGTTCCGGAGCCCTTGCTGTGCGTCGAAGTGAGTCCGACTATATCTAGCCGGAACTTCTCCACCTCGCGCACTAGCTCAGGCTCCTTCCACCCCCAGCGAGGTGACGTTCCACGTCCCAAGAGCTAGCTTCTGTAGCCGAGGATCGGACGGCCAAGTGCCCTGCCTTCGGCTGCCGCCCAGCTCACATCGCACCCGACCTCTATGACCCCTGCTATGGTTGGTGAGGCCATTGGAGGGGGAACCCACGTTGCCTCTTCGGGCTGTGCCCCATGGGGACAGGCCCGGCCACCAGGCGCTCGCCATCGTGTCCCACCTCCGGGCCTGGCTCCAGAGGGGGGCCCCGGTGACCCGCGTCCGGGCGAGGGAAATCTGGGTCCATAGGTTTTATTTTTCATTGAGGTCTTCGAGCTGCTCTTTGTCTGATCCCTCACCTAGGACCAGTTTGTCTTGGGAGACCCTACCAGGGGGCATAAAGCCCCCGGACAACATAGCTCCTAGGATCATTGGGACACGCAAACTCCTCTACCACGGTAAGGTGGCAGCTCAGAGAGGAGATCCATAAATAATAAATAATAATAAATAAATAAAAATTTAATCGTAATTTTTTTTTTTTTTTTTTAAACTTGGGATATCCTGTGAGCCGGATTTTGGACGCTGGCGGGACGGATTCGGGCCGTAGTTTGGGGACCCCTGATTTAAGTCCTCTGCTTTTTGGCAGTTACACTTTTTTTTCTTTTTAATGTGATTTATGTAATTAAGGTATTGCTGTTTCTTGTTAACTTCATATGCAGTCAGTCGTCTTTTGTTCAACGTCTTTAGTTATAGTAGTGGTGTTCCTCAAGGTTCCATTTTAGGTCCTCTCTTTTTCATCATTTGGGCTATTCAATCGGTGCACAGTTAAAAAAAAAACAACTTGTGAGATCCTCTCATTTTTGCTGCAGATTCTTTTCTGCAGAGCTGTCATATATATCATCTTTGACTAACCTTTTAGAAGAAAGTCCTTAAAAACAGGAGAGCGGTCCTGTAAATCTGACAAAATAAATACAAAATCCAAAACCAGTGAAGTTGGCACGTTGTGTAAATCGTAAATAAAAACAGAATACAATGATTTGCAAATCCTTTTCAACTTATATTCAATTGATTAGACTGCAAAGAGAAGATATTTAATATTCGAACTGAGAAACCAATTTTTTTTTGCAAGTAATCATTAACTTAGAATTTAATGGCAGCAACACATTGCAAAAAAGTTGGCACAGGGGCATTTTTACCACTGTGTTACATGGCCTTTCCTTTTAACAACACTCAGTAGACGTTTGGGAACTGAAAAGATTATTTTTTTAAGCTTTTCAGGTGGAATTATTTTCCATTCTTGCTTGATGTACAGCTTAAGTTGTTCAACAGTCCGGGGTCTGCGTTGCGGTATTTTAGGCTTCATAATGCGCCACACATTTTCAACAGGACACAGGTCTGGACTACAGATGGGCCAGTCTAGTACCCACACTCTTTTACTATGAAGCCACGCTGTTGTAACACGTGGCTTGGCATTGTCTTGCTGAAATAAGCAGGGGCGTCCATGATAACGTTGCTTGGACGGCAACATATGTTGCTCCAAAACCTGTATGTACCTTTCAGCAATAATGGTGCCTTCACAGATGTGTAAGTTACCCATGTCTTGGGCACTAATACACCCCCATACCATCACAGATGCTGGCTTTTCAACTTTGCGCCTGGAACAATCAGAATGGTTCTTTTCCTCTTTGGTCGACGTCCACAGTTTCCAAAAACACTTTGAAATGCGCATTTGCAGACCACAGAACACTTTTCCACTTTGCATCAGTCCATCTGACAGTGGTTTTCTGAAATGTTCCTGAGCCCATGTGGCGATATCCTTTACACACCGATGTCACTTTTTTGATGCATTACCGCCTGAGGGATCGAAGGTCCGTAATATCATCGCTTACGTGCATCGATTCCTCCAGATTCTTTGAACCTTTTAATGATATTACAGACCTTAGATGGTAAATTCCTTTCAATAGCTCGTTGAAAAATGTTATTCTTAAACTGTTCGACAATTTACTCAGGCATTTGTTGACAAAGTGGTGACCCACGGAAATGCTGATTATCGGTCCTGCTCAACACCGACATCTATTTAATAATACCACCTTAACATTTGACAACCAAACAATTAAACAAGGCGACTCGGTAAAGAATCTGGGTATTATCTTCGACCCAACTCTCTCGTTTGAGTCACACATTAAGAGTGTTACAAAAACGGCCTTCTTTCATCTCCGTAATATCGCTAAAATTTGTTCCATTTTGTCCACAAACGATGCTGAGATCATTATAACATAACGCTATATCCATGCGTTCGTTACATCTCGTCTCGATTACTGTGACGTTTTATTTTCGGGCCTCCCTATGTCTAGCATTAAAAGATTACAGATGGTACAAAATGCGGCTGCTAGACTTTTGACAAAAACAAGAAAGTTTGATCATATTACGCCTATACTGGCTCACCTGCACTGGCTTCCTGTGCACCTAAGATGCGACATTAAGGTTTTACTACTTACGTATAAAATACTACACGGTCAAGCTCCTGCCTATCTTGCCGATTGTATTGTACCATATGTCCCGGCAAGAAATCTGCGTTCAAAGAACTCCGGTTTATTAGTGATTCCCAGAGCCCAAAAAAGTCTGCGGGCTATAGAGCGTTTTCTATTCGGGCTCCAATACTATGGAATGCCCTCCCGGTAAAAGTTAGAGATGCTACCTCAGTAGAAGCATTTAAGTCTCATCTTAAAACTCATTTGTATACTCTAGCCTTTAAATAGACTCCCTTTTTAGACCAGTTGATCTGCCGTTTCTTTTCTTTTCTTTTCTACTCTGCTCCCAACCCGGGGTGGACCGCTAGCCTGTCCATCGGATGGGGACATCTCTACGCTGCTGACCCGTCTCCGCTCGGGATGGTTCCTGCTGGCCCCACCATGGACTGGACGTTCGCTGATGTGTTGGACTTTCACAATATTATGTCAGACCCACTCGACATCCATTGCTTTCGGTCTCCCCTAGAGGGGGGTGAGGGGGGGGGGGGTTTACCCACATATGCGGTCCTCTCCAAGGTTTCTCATAGTCATTCACATTGACGTCCCACTGGGGTGAGTTTTCCTTGCCCGTATGTGGGCTCTGTACCGAGGATGTCGTTGTGGCTTGTACAGCCCTTTGAGACACTTGTGATTTAGGGCTATATAAATAAACATTGATTGATTGATTGATTGATTGATTGACCCTCGCCCCATCCTTGTTTGTGAATGACTGAGCATTTCATGGAAGCTGCTTTTATACCCAATCATGTCACCCACCTGTTCCCAATTAGCCTGTTCACCTGTGGGATGTTCCAAATAAGTGTTTGATGAGCATTCCTCAACTTTCTCAGTCTTTTTTGCCACTTTCGCCAGCTTTTTTGAAACATGTTGCAGGCATCAAATTCCAAGTGAGCTAATATATGCAAAAAATAACAACATTTTCCAGGTCTGACGTTAAGTATCTTGTAGTTGCAGTCTATACAATTGAATATAAGTTGAAAAGGATTAGCAAATCATTGTATTCTGTTTTTATTTACGATTTACACAACGTGCCAACTTCACTGGTTTTGGGTTTTGTAGACAAAAATCAAATGTCTACTGTAGAAGACGTTGGTTCTCCAGAATAAACAAAATGTGACTAATAGTGAAGGGAGAAGTCGGGTACCCTGGTCCTTAGCTTTCTGGAAATGTGGCCCCACAACAGTGACGTGCAGGTGAGGCGGGGCCTCACGTGACATCATGGAAAGAAAAAAAATGTAAAAAGAAAAAAAAATAATTAAATTGTTATATGTATCTAGTGATTATACTATAAAGTTATTTTCCATTTAACTTCACCAGTTTTAGATTATTTTTATTCAAAATCGCTGAATTTTCACATTTGCCGTTCAAATACTGATAAGAGACTTGCGGTGAGTCACCAGCCAGTTGAGCCTCACCATGGATTGCGCAATGACTCGGCTAACTGCTGGCCTGCTGTGCAGTGAGACCGTATTGCTATATGATTTATATTATCCATTTCCATAGTTTAGTTAGCTGAGGTATATAATGTACAGTGTATTTTGTCAACAACTGTATGTGTGTAACGTATTTCTTGTGCTAAGCAATCATAAAACGGCTGCGAAGACGCACTGGGTGAGGCTCGCAGTAATCCCGCCTCCTGGTGGTAGAGGGCGGTAGTGATTCCAGAGATCATTCTTGCGACTACTCGGCTGCAGAAGAAGTGACAACAAGCAGCAACAGTTAGCAGCGATCGTTTATTTTTTCCTCTCGCCTGAACTTTTAACATGGAGGATTACATATCTAAAATAAAAGTTTTCTAAACTGGACTTTCAATCGAAGCAGGAGGTAATAATTAAAGGAAGATCTCCATCGAGACAGAGAGACTTTTAAAACTGAAGAAAGATAAGGAAGACTTCTATAAACAAGTTATCGATGCTTTTGTTCAAAAGGAGCGGCGCATGGACTTCATTTATAAGTAAAGGTAAGACCATAATAAAAAAATGTTTTTATTAAATGTGCTTTTTTGTGTGCTACAGTTTGTATGTGTAAAGTTAAAGTTAAGTTAACGTACCAATGATTGTCACACACTAGGTGTGGTGAAATTTGTCCTCTGCATTCGACCCATCCCCTTGCTCACCCCCTGGGAGGTGAGGGGAGCAGTGGGCAGCAGCGGCGCCGCGCCCGGGGATCATTTTTGGTGATTTAACCCCCAATTCCAACCCTTGATGCTGAGTGCCAAGCAGGGAAGAATGCTGGTATGAGCTTTTAAACATAACCCGTTAACTGCTGCCAATCAAATGGTGACTAAGATACTCTTTAGGGTTCATATGTTTGTAAATCTGACTGTGATGAAGTCAGTGCCTCACCAGCCATGAACCTCACCGCACGTCACTGCCCCACAAAACATTTTAGTTGAATATCCTTTCCCTAAGGTGTTCCGGGGGTTAAGCACACAGTCCTTACTTTTCAATTTTGTATTGTTTGAAAATGAATATTTTATAAGAATAAAACACTGATGATAAACACACAATTCACTGGCTAACAGGACAATTGGATCGCCTCCTTTTAATGGTGTCAGGCAGCAGTTAATTGGAACGCCTTAGAATCTTCCCATAGTCCATCATTAGCTCTGATTCTCTACGTAGTCTAATCTCCGTCAGAGGCAAATTAAAAGTCCGGCCGAAGAGTGTATCAATTCCACCTGAAGACCGACTGCCTCTCAGACGCCTTTCATTCCCGTGATTGCTTGTTACCTTCCATTTCAGGGAGCGGGTATCAGGAGGCCAAAAAGGAAGCTCCTCTCATTAATCTTCTATGGAACTGCTGGGAAATTGAGTTCAGGATGGAGGGCCCCCCCGTGTTTGAACCGGCAAAAGGCGTGTAAGCGTGTCCGAAGCAAGCGAGGCCAAGGTGTTAAACGTCACTTCATACATCACTTAGTCACTGATAAGCAGCCGAGTGATGCTCTTCCTGTTCTCTCTGAAGTCAGAGTCGCACTTAATCAGACCCTTTGTCACTCGTCGGAAAAGATCGGTACCACATACTTTTTAACCAATCCGAGTACAAAATGGGTACTTTTAAAACAGTGCCCAAACCGGTACTTCAACAAAAAACATATATACTAAAAAAAATTTGGTCGGGGGCCGAAAGTCAACTGCATGTAAAGTAACATATATATATATATATATACTGTATATATATATATAATATAATAATAATTATATATAAATATATATATATATATATATATATATATATATATACATATAAATATACATATACAGTATATACTGTATATTGTGGAGTGTCTCTATGGGACCGGGCTGACCAGCGTCCTATCAGAGGTAAGAAATGTGCCCAGGTTCAGCCCAGCAGATGTGGCCCTAAGCAGAGTGGTTGAGGGGCGATACCTACCTGCGTTCCTCCTCAATCAGCTCGAGATGATGATTGCTGTGTCTAATCACCAATGGAGGACACCTCAGTTCTGATCAGCCTGGGCCATAAATGCAGCAATATATGTGTATATGTATGTGTGTGTATATATATATATAAGTGTGTGTGTGTGTGTGTGTGTGTGTGTGTGTGTGTGTGTGTGTGTGTGTGTGTGTGTGTGTGTGTGTGTGTGTGTGTGTGTGTGTGTGTGTGTGTGTGTGTGTGTGTGTGTGTGTGTGTATATACATGTATGTATATACTGTATGTGTGTATATATACGTGTATATATGTGTGTGTGTACATATGTGTGTGTATATATATATATATATATATATATATATATATATATATATATATATATATATATATATATATATATATATATATATATATATATATATATATATATATATATATATATATATCAGTGGCGTGCAGTCACTAGAGGCAGGGGAGGCGGGGCCTTACCTGCCATCATGGAAAGAAAAAAAATGTAAAAAGAAAAAAAAAATAATTAAATGTATGTATCCAGTGATTATACTAAAGTTATTTTCCATTTAACTTCACCAGTTTTAGATTATTTTTATTTTTATTTTCACATTTGCCGTTCAAATACTGAGAAGAGACGGTGCAGCCAGTTGAGGCATGTCACTGATTTGTGCCTCAACATGGATTGTGCACAATGACTCGGCTAACTGCTGAGCTGCTGTGCAGTGAGACTGTATTGCTATATGAATTGTATCAGCTAACTAAACTATGGCATAGTTTAGTTAGCTGAGGTATATAATGTACAGTGTATTTTGTCAAAAACTGTATGTGTGTAACGTATTTCTTGTGCTGAGCATTCATAAATCTGCTGCAAAAGACGTACTGGTTGAGGCTCGCAGTAATCCGGCCTCCTGGTGGTAGAGGGCGGTAGTGATCCCAGAGATCATTCCTCGGCCGCAGAAGAAAGAAAAAAAAAAAAAAAGAAAGTTTGCAGCCATTGTTTATTTCCTCTCGCCTGGACTTTTATTAAAAAACATGGAGGATTACATATGTAAAATAAAACAGTTTTCTAAACTGGACTTTCAATCGAAGCAGGAGGTAATAATTAAAGGTAGACCAACGCCAGAGCTAAAAGGTTTGCTTTTGACATCGGGAGAAAAGACCCGTTCTTTTCGAACGGCGTGGTACACACGCAAAGGCTGGCTGTGTGGATGTCCAGCAAGAAAGGTAAGACCATAATAATGTTTTTTTTAATTAAATGTGCTTTTTTGTGTGCTACAGTTGTGTAAAGAATGCTGGTATGAGCTTTTAAACATAACCCGTTAACTGCTGCCAATCACATGGTTAATAAGATACTATTTAGGGTTTATATGTTTGTAAATCTGACTGTGGTGATGCAGTGCCTCACCAGACATTAACCTCACCGCACGCCACTGATATATACATATGTATATATGTGTGTGTGTGGGGGTATATATATGTATATTTGTGTGTGAGTGTATATATATACATATATATATATTAGTGTTGTCCAAATACCAATGTTTACCAAAATGTATTTTGATACTTTTCGGTACTTTTTGATATTTTTCTAAATAAAGGGGACCACAAAAATTTTTATTATCAAAATGTATTTTGATACTTTTCGGTACTTTTTGATACTTTTCTAAATAAAGGGGACCACACATTTTTTGATTATTGGCTTCATTTTAACAAAAAATCTTAGGGTACATTAAACATGTTTCTTATTGCATGTTTGTCCTTAAATAAAATAGTGAACATACGAGACAATTTGTCTTTTATTAGTAAGTAAGCATGTTTGCATGGAGTTTGCATGTTCTCCCCCTTACTGCGTGGGTTCCCCCTGGGTACTCCGGCTTCCTCCCACCTCCAAAGACATGCACCTGGGGATAGGTTGATTGGCAACACTAAATGGACCCTAGTGTGTGAATGTGAATGTTTTCTGTCTATCTGTGTTGGCTCTGTTTTGTCCAGGGTGTACCCCGCCTTCCGCCCGAATGCAGCTGAGATAGGCTCCAGCATCCCCCGCGACCCCTAATGGGCTAAGCGGTAGAAAATGGATGGATAGTAAGTAAGCAAACAAAGGCTCCTAATTTACAGGCGGTATAGTACCGAATATGATTCATTAGTATCGGGGTACTATACTAATACCGGTATACCGTACAACCCTAGTGTGTATATATATATACATATGTATATGTGTATATGTATGTATGTATATACATATATACCTCTGTGGTTGTTGCAGTCCTGTCGGTTACCCTTTCTCTTGTACAAGTGCACGATGGATGCATCTTTGTATTCCTGAGGTAGAGAACCCTGACTCCAGAAGGACACAAACAGCTCTTGAAGCTTCTGTTTCAGTGATTCTCCTCCAGCTTTGTAGATTTGGGCTGGGATAGCATCTGAACCGGGAGATTTTCCAAAGGAAAGCTGTTTAATGCAGTGGTCCCCAACCACCGGGCCGCGGCCCGGTACCGGTCCGTGAACCGCGGCCGCACAAGAAAAATTTTTTTTAATTAAATCAACATAAAAAACACAATATATACATTATATATCAATATAAATCAATGCAGTCTGCAGAGATGCAGTCCATAAGCACACATGATTGTATTTCTTTATGACAAAAAAAAAAAAATTTGGGACAAATTTTCAAGCATTGACCGGTCCGCAAGTACAAAAAGGTTGGGGACAACTGGTTTAATGGCCTTTACAATCTCTTGCATAGTGGGTTCAACATCCATGGTTTCATTTGTCTGTATTTGTGGAAGCCGATTTATAGCCTCGTCATTGATGGATGATGGCCGATTGAGGACACTTCCCAAATGTTGTGTCCATCTTTCGAGAATCTGCTCACGGCCGGTGATCAGTGTTGAGCCATCAGAACTCAGAAGAGGTGATGTTCCAGAAGCTTGAGGATCATAGACCGCTTTCAGAGACTCGTAGAAGCGTTTGGTGTCGTTCATGTATGCAAATCTCTGAATTTCTGCTGCTTTGTCGCTGAGCCATTTGTTTTGCATATTTCGTTAATTTGTTTGGCTGGTACGCCTGGTGTTTGAAAATGCGTCTTTCTTGGATGATGACTGTGGATCTTGGATGTAGGCTAGATAAAGGCGGTTCGTTTCCTTCAGCATGGCACTAATTTCCTCATGGTTCTCATCAAACCAATCCTGGTGTTTGTATTCTGTTGGACCAAGAATCTCAAGTGATGAAGCATAGACGGTGTTTCTGAACTTTGCCCAGATATCTTCAACAAAGATGTAGATGATCTTAGTAGGCGGCCGAGGGTGGAGTCGGCTCTCTTGGTTGCTTTGTTGGGTCTGCTCCTGTCTCTGGCCATGCTCCCCCCACCCCAGCAGATGATGGCGTGGAACACTGCAGAGGACACCACAGTGTATATATTTTGTGTGGCTGTGTGTAGAAGTGGCGGGTTGCATCAGCTCTGCTCTTTTAATGTCTTTAATGTCCTTAGTGTCCTTTGATGTCTCCCTCTTACACACATGTTTATGTGTGCTACGGCTATGAGGTTTTTTTTCTTTGGCGTCACTCTGCCACCCCTTTCCAGGGTCCCAGGCTAAGCTTGAATTTCCCCCAAACCCCCGCCCCCAGCGTTTACTTGTTTCTCACCTTTTTTGTAAGGGGCACCGGAAGTTGGCAGACCCGTCAGCGATCCTGTTCTGTCTCCCTGTAATGTTTGTCTGCTCTTGATTGGGATTGTACTGAAAATCTTAATTTCCCCTCGGGGATTAATAAAGTATTTCTGATTCTGATTCTGATCTCGATATTACGGGAGTATTAAAAGCTCTATCAGCTGTCAAATTCATATTATTTATGTTGTATATCGCCCAAGCCTCCTTTGTAATGGTACTATTATTCTGCCTACAAGAAAGTATACTATCCATTTTGTTGAAGTGGTCTACTATACCCACTAAAACAGTCACTCCTGTCACCTATTTTTACGATGCAGGGTTGAGTAACAATATGTCATTCACGGCTGGCTCCAAGACGAAGAGAAAAAGGTTGAAATGCAGTACAGATTGTGACAAACAGGCGTTCTAAAGTAAATAAATAATAACCTTGGTGTAGCTATCAATTTCATTACCACTTAAGGGTTATTCAAAGTGCACTAGAAAGAGAGTCAACATCCACAGTGACAGGCGGTTGTATCTCCGGCGTTACATTCAATTCATTGCACTCTTCAAAGTGCCGCTTAAATGAGGAACGATAGCGAGACGCCCAGGGAGGGGACGCTCGGACTGCATACAAACTAGCCCGGCACCAGCGAGACATTGATTGGCGTCTGCTTCACTCGGGAATAAGTCGAGAGAGACTGATTTACTTTGTCCAGTGCAGCTTTAACGGCAGGTCAGCTTTATGATGTTTTATGGATGATGGAGATGGCGGGAGGGTTTGCCCAGGGCGCTCTAACACATACTTACAACCCTGGGAAATTATCGGCAAATTATTCTTAATAGTGATATCGCTCTTGAACTAAAATCCTTATCAGCCATTCTTAGTGCTTTCTGTGTTCAAGCCGCTAACTTGCTATATGTTAGCAAACGTATCTTTTTATCTTCTCTCATTTGTTTAACTCAGGGGTGTCAAACGTACATCAGGCCCACAAACAGGTTTTTTCCGGCCACCGGGATGAGTTTGCTAAGTATAAAAATCAACCTGAAATTTTTGAATGAAAAAAACTGCTATTCTAAATGTGTCCACTGGATGTCGCAATAGCAATTCTTAGTATTTTTGTAGATGATGCTACATATGTACAATATAAACCACATGATGTTAGTGCATCAGTCGAGGAAAATGATCAAACTACATAAATAACATCCTGTAATTTTTTGATTTTGATATAATTTTTTTATCTTGATAGATTGAAAATTAACATCAAAGAGTTGACTGATGAACATTATCCCAGAATTTATTCAGGAAGTATAAATAACAACAAATAAAGATAGAATACTATTAACTGCAACATGTAAGTGTAAAAAAACAACAACATTATAATGTGTACAATTTCAGAATGTGCTCGTTCTATTTTTAAACAAAGAAACCAATCTGAAGTTGTCTTTATTTTTAGGTTATCGTGCCGTGATTTTACCAGTCCGGCCCACTTGGGAGTCGATTTTTCTCCGTGTGGCCCCTGATCTAAAAGGAGTTTCACACCCCTGACCACGGAGCATGATGACGCTTTTCCTGCACTCCTGTTTCCATACATGCGGCATGTCAGTGTGGCAACTGTCACAATGTTAGCCAGCTTCGACATAGGACTAGTATTTCCTATTACTACTATTTCAGCCCCAGGGCCACATTGGGCGTGGAAATGACACCATACCGGCCCTCGAGTTCAGTTCAAAACTTAGGAGACAAACATTTTTGCAGCAAATTCCTAAAAAAAAACAACACATTGACAGATCCTTGCATTGACATTTTGACTCTTGCTAGCAAACATAGAACACTGGGGTCCAAACTTGTGATTTACAACAGAGGCGTTCCTCAAGGGACCCCTTTAAGTATATTCCTTTTTGGCAGTTATATTTTTTTAGTAACTAAGGTGTCGCTGTAGTTTGTTTACTTCAGGTGCAGTCAGTGGTCATTTGTTCAACGTCTTTCGGTATACTAGTGGTGTTCCTCAAGGTTCCATTTTAGGTCCTCTATTTTTCATCATTTGGACTTTCAATTAGTGGCCCGTGAGTTCAAATCAATAAACTTTTGAGAGACTCAACTTTTTGCAGCAGATTCTTAAAAACCCTAAAGTGCTGTCATTTAGATAATCTTTGACTAGCTTTTTTTTTTTTTTTTTTGCAGAAAATCCTTAAAATCAGCAGAATGCTCCTGTAAAAACACCAAAATCAAATGTCTACTAGAGAATGCTGGTTCTTTGGGATATACAAAACAGTGAAGGGGGAAGTCCAGGCCCTCGGGTTTTTGTTTTCTGGAAATCTGGCCCCAAAATAACTTACCGTATTTTTCGGACTATAAGGCGCACTTAAATAATTACTTTCATTTTCTCAAAACTCGACAGTGCACCTTATAACCCAGCACGCCTAATGTACGGAATAATTTTGGTTGTTTTTACCAACCTCGAAGCTATTTTATTTGGTACATGGTGAAATGATAAGTGTGACCAGTATATGGCAGTCACACAAGAGATACGTGTAGACTGCAATATGACTCAAGTAAACAACAACAAAATGTTATATGTTCAATTGAAAATATAGAACATTAAACACGGCGCTCAAAAATCTATCAAAATGTTTTAGTACGACTTTGGTAAGCTATGAAGCCGCACCGCTTGATGGATTGTACTGTGCTTCAACATACGAGTTTTATTATGGTGTGTGTATAAGGTAAGACATATTATCTGGCGTTTTGTTTTCTCAATATTATGCAAAAGCAACTTTTCTTACCTTCTAGTACCTGCTGATCTGTATTTGGGATCTGCATAAGTCCAGAAAATTTGCGCGCATCCGCCTTTGTAGTCCGTGCCGACGGCGTAGTCGATAAGCTTCTTCTTTTTCTCTATCTTCTTGTTATGGGACATTCATCCTCAGCTGTTGCCATTTGTAATATAAAGTAGTGTAAAGTTCTTACTTATATCTGTCAATAAACTCGCCATGAAAGCGCTAAAACATACCGGTGTAGTGACTTAACATTACTCACCCAAGGAACTTTAGTTATTAGAGACTTCCGGTCAGACGTTTTTTTACGGGGCACATTTCCGTTGTTATTGCACTAGTGAGCCACGGATGAAGAGATGCTGCTCCATTATTGATTTAAGTAAAGTTTGAATGTCATTAAAACAGTTAGCTCCATCTCTTGACACTTCACGCAACACCGCTACAACAAAGATGACGGGGAGAAGACGCTGCCGAAGGTGGGCAACGTAAATAAGACCGCCCAAAAAACGGCGCATCCTGAAGCGACTGTCAGAAAGCGACTTGAAGATGATCTGTAAAACATAATCTATGCAACATTTTGACCAAAGAACCACCATTACATGTTATGTAGACCAGTGGCTCGGTATTGGTCCGTGGATCGATTGGTACCGGCCGCACAAGAAATAAAATAAAAAAATATTTATTAAATCAACATAAAAACACAAGATATCAATATAGATCAATACAGTCTGCAGGGATACAGTCCATAAGCACACATGATTGTATTTTTTTATGACACAAAAAAAATTAAAAAATTAAAATAAAGAAACCCCCCCACATCCCATGGTCCGTGGGACAAATTTTCAAGCGTTGACCGGTCCACAGTTACAAACAGGTTGGGGACCACTGATGTAGACCACAAGAAAGTGTTTTCCATTTAGAAAAAAAGAATCATAATATGACCCTTTAAATGCGCCTTATAATCCGATGCCCCCTATGGTCCGGAAAATACGGTAGTTAAATATCCCTGCTTTACAGGGTTCGATGTGGTTGTCCCTCACTACACCGCACTTCAAATCCTGCGGCTTCACTACATTGCAGATTTATTTGATGTTTTACTTCTTTTTAAGTCATATTCTACATGTGTTTGGTCTAAATTAGGTGCTAGAGTAGGTTCTGTTTATATATTCTTACAATATGTTGCATTGGTCGACAAATATATTCACTAAACAGGACTTACGTTTCTGTATAGAAAGTCAACTCAACTGTATTTTCACCGCGACAATCTCACGTAGACCAACATTAGGAAGAACCACTTTTTGTTGGACTTCGTCCTCGACCCCTTCCTTCATTAATAACACATCTCCACATTGGTGAAACTTTGACACGAGCAATGTCAAAAGACAACGTAGCATCGGAGGCTATATTCAGGCTATATTCAATTGAATAGACTGCAAAGACAAGATAGTTAAAGTTCAAACTGAGAAACTTTGTTATTTTTTGCAAAAATTAGCTCATTTGGAATTTGATGCCTGCAACATGTTTAAAAAAAGCTGGCACGAGTGGCAAAAAAGACTGAGAAAGTTAAGGAATGCTCATCAAACACTTATTTGGAACATCCCACCGGTGAACAGGCTAATTGGGAACAGGTGGGTGCCATGATTGGGTATAAAAGCAGCTTCCATGAAATGCTCAGTCATTTGCACCATCTACGGTCCGTAATATCATCAAAAGGTTCAGAGAATCTGGAGAAATCACTGCACGTAAGCGGCAAGGCCCGTGACCTTCGATCCCTCATCTGGTACTGCATCAAAAAGCGACATCAGTGTGTAAAGGATATCACCACATGGGCTCAGGAACACTTCAAAAAACCACTGTCTGTAACTACAGTTTGTCGCTATCATCTGTAAGTGCAAGTTAAAACTCTACTATGCAAAGCCAAAGCCATTTATCAACAACACCCAGAAACGCCGCCAGCTTCGCTGGGCCCGAGCTCATCTAAGATGGACTGATTCAAAGTGGAAAAATGTTCTGTGGTCTGACGAGTCCACATTTCCAATTGTTTTTGGAAACTGTGGACGTTGTGTCCTCTGGACCAAAGAGGAAAAGAACCATCCGGACTGCTATAGGCGCATCCTGGGTTCTAATCTGAGAAGTGCCTTTTAGGGCAGCACAAACTGTGTGCAAAGACAAATCCCACTGTCTACCAATAGAACTAATGAAATTTGGAGATGTTTGCCTTTCCGTGTTGCTTTTAAATAGCTGTGAATCTGCTTAAATACCACTTCTGGTGCTACATTACACATTTTTACAGATTTGATTGTCAATCAGATCTGCAAATTTTTACAGTTTTGATTGTCAATCTCAGGTGGTGCTGAGGCTTAGTTGGTTAAAGTGCCTGTCTATTATACAGGAGATTCTAGGTTAAAATCCCAGTAATTTCTTTTGAGGTGAAAGTAGCTCAGTGCGTGGACGTTTTAGAATTAACCTATTCAAGAGAAGACTTGCAAGCGGTGCTGTGGCTTAGTTGGTTAAAGCGCCTGTCTAGTAAACAGGAGATCCTGGGTTCAAATCCCAGCAGTGCCTTAGATATTCTTGTCCAACTGAAGGCTCAGGGCAACCACCCTGAACATTGACACAGGAGTACAGTTTTAGTAGTTGCACAAGTGGTGCTGAGGCTTAGTTAGTTAAAGCACCTGCCTGGTAAACATGCAATCCTAGGTCTGAAACCCAGCATTGCCTTTTGGGCAGCACTAATTGGTATGCAAGGACAAGTTCCACTCTCTACCGATCAAACTTATAAAACATATTAAATGTGCCTTTCCATGTGGCTTTGGAATATCTGTAAGTCTGCATAAATGCAACTTATTCGGGTGTTCCAATGCAAATTGTCCCTTACAGATTTAATTGTCTATCTACAATATTTAACATGGTGCTGTGTCTTAGTTGGTTAAAGCACCTGTCCAGTAAACAGGAGATCCTGGGTTTGAATCCCAGCAGTGCCTTGTAACTTAGCACAAACTCTGTATGCAGAGACAAATCCCACTGTCTACCTATCAAACTAATTACATTTTGAGATGTTTCCCTTTCCATGTTGCTTTCGAATAGCTGTGAATCTGCTTATATACCACTTCTGGTGCTACATTGCACATTTTTACAGAGTAGATTGTCAATCTCAGGTGGTGCTGTGGATTAGTTGGTTAAAGTGCCTGTCTAGTATGCAGGAGTTTCTGGGTTCAAATCCCAGTGGTTCCTTTTGAGGTGAAAGTAGCTCAGTGCTTGGAAGTTTTAGAATGAATCTAGTCAACAGAAGCATTGCAAGTTGTGCTGTGGCTCAGTTGGTTAAAGCGCCTGTCTAATAAATATGCAATCCTGGGTCCGAAACCCACCATTTCCTTTTGGGCAGCACTAATTGGTTTGCAAGGACAAGTTCCACTCTCTACCGATCAAACTTCTGAAAACATATTAAATGTGCCTTTCCATGTGGCTTTGGAATATCTGTGAGTCTGTAAAAATGCAACTTATTCGGGTGTTCCAATGCAAATTTCCCCTTACAGATTTAATTGTCTATCTACAATAGAAAACATGAATCTGTGGATTAGTTGGTTAAAGCGCCTGTCTCGTAAACAGGAGATCCTGGGTTTGAATCCCAGCAGTGCCTTGTAGGGTAGCACAAACTGTGTGTGAAAAGACGAATCCCACTGTCTACCTATCGAACTAATGAAATTTGGAGATTTTTCCCTTTCCATGTTGCTTTCGAATAGCTGTGAATCTGCTTAAATACCACTTCTGGTGCTACATTGCACATTTTTACAGATTTGATTGTCAATCAAATCTGCACATTTTTACAGATTTGATTCTCAATCTCAGGTGGTGCTGAGGCTAAGTTGGTTAAAGTGTCTGTCTTGTAAACAGGAGATTCTAGGTTAAAATCCCAGTGGTTCCTTTTGAGGTGAAAGTAGCTCAGTGCGTGGAAGTTTTAGAATTAATCTATTCAAGAGAAGACTTGCAAGCGGTGCTGTGGCTTAGTTGGTTAAAGTGCCTGTCTAGTAAACAGGAGATCCTGGGTTCAAATCCCAGCAGTGCCTTAGATATTCTTGTCCAGCTGCAGGCTCAGGCCAACCACACTGAACATTGACACAGGAGTACAGTTTTAGTAGTTGCACAAGTGGTGCTGAGGCTTAGTTGGTTAAAGCACCTGCCTGGTAAACATGCAATCCTGGGTCTGAAACCCAGCATTATCTTTTGGGCAGCACTAATTGGTATGCAAGGACAAGTTCCACTCTCTACCGATCAAACTTATAAAAACATATTAAATGTGCCTTTCCATGTGGCTTTGGAATATCTGTGAGTCTGCATAAATGCAACTTATTTGGGTGTTCCAATGCAAATTTCCCCTTACAGATTCAATTAATTATCTACAATGTAAAACATGGTGCTGTGGCTTAGTTGGTTAAAGCGCCTGTCTTGTAAACAGGAGATCCTGGGTTCAAATCCCAGCAGTGCCTTGTAGTGCAGCACAAACTCTGTATGCAAAGACAAATCCCACCATCTACCTATCAAACTAATTAATTTTGGAGATTTTTCACTTTCCATGTTGCTTTCGAATAGCTGTGAAACTGCTTAAATACCACTTCTGGTGCTACATTGCACATTTTTACAGATTTGATTGTCAATCAAATCTGCACATTTTTACAGATTTGATTGTCAATCTCAGGTGGTGCTGTGGCTTAGTTGGTTAAAGTGACTGTCTAGTATGCAGGAGTTTCTGGGTTAAAATCCCAGTGGTTCCTTTTAAGGTGAAAATAGCTCAGTGCTTGGAAGTTTTAGAATGAATCTAGTCAACAGAAGCGTTGCAAGTTGTAATGTGGCTTAGTTGGTTAAAGCACCTGTCTAGTAAACAGGAGATCCTGGGTTCGAATCCCAGCAGTGCCTTGTAGGGCAGCACAAACTGTGTGTGCAAAGACAAATCCCGCTGTCTGCCTAAATTTGGAGATTTTTCCCTTTTCATATTTCTTTCGAATAGCTGTGAATCTGCTTAAATACCACTTCTGGTGATACATTGCACATTTTTACAAATTTGATTGTCAATCAAATCTGCACATTTTTACAGATTTGATTGTCAATCTCAGGTGGTGCTGTGGCTTAGTTGGTTAAAGTGACTGTCTAGTATGCAGGAGTTTCTGGGTTAAAATCCCAGTGGTTCCTTTTGAGGTGAAAGTAGCTCAGTGCATGGACGTTTTAGAATTAATCTATTCAAGAGAAGACTTCCAGGCGGTGCTGTGGCTTAGTTGGTTAAAGTGCCTGTCTAGTAAAGAGGAGATCCTGGGTTCAAATCCCAGCAGTGCCTTAGAAATTCTTGTCCAACTGCAGGCTCAGGCCAACCACACTGAACATTGACACAGGAGTACAGTTTTAGTAGTTGCACAAGTGGTGCTGAGGCTTAGTTGGTTAAAGCACCTGCCTGGTAAACATGCAATCCTGGGTCTGAAACCCAGCATTGCATTTTGGGCAGCACTAATTGGTATGCAAGGACAAGTTCCACTCGATCAAACTTATAAAAACATATTAAATGTGGCTTAGGAATATCTGTGAGTCTGCAAAAATGCAACTTATTCGAGTGTTCCAATGCAAATGTCTCCTTACAGATTTAATTGTCTATCTACAATATAAAACATAGTGCTGTGGCTTAGATGGTTGAAGTGCCTGTCTCGTAAGCAGGAGATCCTGGGTTCAAATCCCAGCACTACCTTATAGGGCAGCATAAACTCTGTATGCAAAGACAAATCCCACTGTCTACCTACTGAACTAATGAAATTTGGAGATTTTTCCCTTTCCATGTTGCTTTTGAATAGCTGTGAATCTGCTTAAATACCACTTCTGGTGCAACATTGCACATTTTTACAGATTTGATTGTCAATCAAATCTGCAAATTTTTACAGATTTTATTCTCAATCTCAGGTGGCGCTGTGGTTTATTTGTTTAAAGTGCCTGTCTAGTAAACAGGAGATTCTAGGTTCAAATCCCAGTGGTTCCTTTTGAGGTGAAAGTAGCTCAGTGCGTGGAAGTTTTAGAACTAATCTATTCCAGAGAAGCCTTGCAAGCGGTGCTGTGGCTTAGTTGGTTGAAGTGCCTGTCTAGTAACCAGGAGATCCTGGGTTCAAATCCCAGCAGTGCCTTAGATATTCTTGTCCAACTGCAGGCTCAGGCCAACCACACTGAACATTGACACTGGAGTACAGTTTTAGTAGTTGCACAAGTGGTGCTGAGGCTTAGTTGGTTAAAGCACCTGCCTGATAAACATGCAATCCTGGGTCTGAAACCCAGCATTGCCTTTTGGGCAGCACTAATTGGTATGCAAGGACAAGTTCCACTCTCTACCGATCAAACTTATAAAAACATATTAAATGTGGCTTGGAATATCTGTGAGTCTGCATAAATGCAACTTATTCGGGTGTACAACTGCAAATTTCCCCTTACAGATTTAATTGTCTATCTAAAAAAATAAAACATGGTGCTGTGGCTTAGTTGGTTAAAGCGCCTGTCTCGTAAACAGGAGATCCTGGGTTCAAATCCCAGCAGTGCCTTATAGGGCAGTACAAACTCTGTATGCAAAGACAAATCCCACTGTCTACCTGTCAAACTAATGAAATTTGGAGATTTTTCCCTTTCCATGTTGCTTTCGAATAGCTGTGAATCTGCTTAAAAACCACTTCTGGTGCTACATTGCACATTTTTACAGATTTGATTGTCAATCAAATCTGCACATTTTTACAGATTTATTCTCGATCTCAGGTGGTGCTGAGGTTTAGTTGGTTAAAGTGCCTGTATAGTAAACAGGAGATTCTAGGTTAAAATCCCAGTGGTTCCTTTTGAGGTGAAAGTAGCTCAGTGCGTGGAAGTTTTAGAATTAATCTATTCAAGAGAGGACTTGCAAGTGGTGCTGTGGCTTAGTTGGTTAAAGCACCTGTCTAGTAAACAGGAGATCCTGGGTTCAAATCCCAGCAGTGCCTTAGATATTCTTGTCCAACTGCAGGCTCGGGCCAACCACACTGAACATTGACACAGGGGACAGTTTTAGTAGTTGCACAAGTGGTGCTGAAGCTTAGTTGGTTAAAGCACCTGCCTGGTAAACATGCAATCCTGGGTCTGAAACCCAGCATTGCCTTTTGGGCAGCACTAATCGGTATGCAAAGACAAGTTCCACTCTCTACCGATCAAACTTATAAAAACGTATTAAATGTGCCTTTCCATGTGGCTTTGGAATAACTGTGAGTCTGCATAAATGCAATTTATTCGGGTGTTCCAATGCAAATTGTCCCTTACAGATTTAATTGTCTATCAGCCCTTTGAGACACTTGTGATTTAGGGCTATATAAATAAACATTGATTGATTGATTCATACAATACTTAACATGGTGCTGTGGGTTAGTTGGTTAAAGCACCTGTCTAGTAAACTGGAGATCCTGGGTTCGAATCCCAGCAGTGCCTTGTAACTTAGCACAAACTGTATGCAAAGACAAATCCCACTGTCTACCTATCGAACTAATGAAATTTGGAGATTTTTCCCTTTCCATGTTGCTTTCGAATATCTGTGAATCTGCTTATATACCACTTCTGGTGCTATATTGCACATTTTTACAGATTAGATTGTCAATCTCAGGTGGTGTTGTGGCTTAGTTGGTTAAAGTGTCTGTCTAGTATGCAGGGAATTCTGGGTTCAAATCCCAGTGGTTCCTTTTGAGGTGAAAGTAGCTCAGTGCTTGCTTGGAAGTTTTAGAATGAATCTAGTCAACAGAAACATTGCAAGTTGTCCTGTGGCTCAGTTGGTTAAAGCGCCTGTCTAGTAAACCTGCAATCCTGGGTCCGAAACCCACCATTTCCTTTTGGGCAGCACTAATTGGTATGCAAGGACAAGTTCCACTCTCTACCGATCAAACTTCTGAAAACATATTAAATGTGCCTTTCCATGTGGCTTTGGAATATCTGTGAGTCTGCAAAAATGCAACTTATTCGGGTGTTCCAATGCAAATTTCCCCTTACAGATTTAATTGTCTATCTACAATAGAAAATATGGTGCTGTGGATTAGTTGGTTAAAGCGCCTGTCTCGTAAACAGGAGATTCTGGGTTTGAATCTCAGCAGTGCCTTGTAGGGTAGCAAAGACAGTGTGTGCAAAGACAAATCCCACTGTCTACCTATCAAACTAATGAAATTTGGAGATTTTTCCCTTTCCGTGTTGCTTTCGAATAGCTGTGAATCTGCTTAAATACCACTTCTGGTTCTACATTGCACATTTTTACAGATTTGATTGTCAATCAAATCTGCACATTTTTACAGATTTGATTCTCAATCTCAGGTGGTGCTGAGGCTAAGTTGATTAAAGTGTCTGTCTAGTAAACAGGAGAT
The DNA here is from genome assembly GCF_033978785.1 of Entelurus aequoreus. NCBI lineage: Eukaryota > Metazoa > Chordata > Actinopteri > Syngnathiformes > Syngnathidae > Entelurus > Entelurus aequoreus. The sequence goes on from NC_084732.1 coordinate 20,588,891, forward strand.
TCTAGGTTAAAATCCCAGTGGTTTCTTTTGAGGTGAAAGTAGCTCAGTGCGTGGAAGTTTTAGAATTAATCTATTCAAGAGAAGACTTGCAAGTGGTGCTGTGGCTTAGTTGGTTAAAGCGCCTGTCTAGTAAACAGGAGATCCTGGGTTCAAATCCCAGCAGTACCTTAGATATTCTTGTCCAACTGCAGGCTCAGGCCAACCACACTGAACATTGACACAGGAGTACAGTTTTAGTAGTTGCACAAGTGGTGCTGAGGTTTAGTTGGTTAAAGCACCTGCCTGGTAAACAAATCCTGCTGTCTGCCTATCGAACTACGGAAATTTAGAGATTTTTCCCTTTTCATATTTCTTTCGAATAGCTGTGAATCTGCTTAAATACCACTTCTGGTGATACATTGCACATTTTACAAATTTGATTGTCAATCAAATCTGCACATTTTTACAGATTTGATTGTCAATCTCAGGTGGTGCTGAGGCTAAGTTGGTTAAAGTGACTGTCTAGTATGCAGGAGTTTCTGGGTTAAAATCCCAGTGGTTCCTTTTGAGGTGAAAGTAGCACAGTGCATGGACGTTTTAGAATGAATCTATTCAAGAGAAGACTTCCAGGTGGTGCTGTGGCTTAGTTGGTTAAAGCACCTGTCTAGTAAACAGGAGATCCTGGGTTCAAATCCCAGCAGTGCCTTAGATATTCTTGTCCAACTGCAGGCTCAGGCCAACCACACTGAACATTGACACAGGAGTACAGTTTTAGTAGTTGCACAAGTGGTGCTGAGGCTTAGTTGGTTAAAGCACCTGCCTGGTAAACATGCAATCCTGGGTCTGAAACCCAGCATTGCCTTTTGGGCAGCACTAATTGGTATGCAAGGACAAGTTCCACTCTCTACCGATCAAACTTATAAAAACATATTAAATGTGCCTTTCCATGTGGCTTTGGAATAACTGTGAGTCTGCATAAATGCAATTTATTCGGGTGTTCCAATGCAAATTGTCCCTTACAGATTTAATTGTCTATCAGCCCTTTGAAAAACTTGTGATTTAGGGATATACAAATAAACATTGATTGATTGATTGATACAATACTTAACATGGTGCTGTGGGTTAGTTGGTTAAAGCACCTGTCTAGTAAACAGGAGATCCTGGGTTCGAATCCCAGCAGTGCCTCGTAACTTAGCACAAACTCTGTATGCAAAGACAAATCCCACTGTCTACCTATCGAACTAATGAAATTTGGAGATTTTTCCCTTTCCATGTTGCTTTCGAATATCTGTGAATCTGCTTATATACCACTTCTGGTGCTACATTGCACATTTTTAGAGATTAGATTGTCAATCTCAGGTGGTGTTGTGGCTTAGTTGGTTAAAGTGTCTGTCTAGTATGCAGGAAATTCTGGGTTCGAATTCCAGTGGTTCCTTTTGAGGTGAAAGTAGCTCAGTGCTTGCTTGGAAGTTTTAGAATGAATCTAGTCAACAGAAGCGTTGCAAGTTGTCCTGTGGCTCAGTTGGTTAAAGCGCCTGTCTAGTAAACATGCAATCCTGGGTCCGAAACCCACCATTTCCTTTTGGGCAGCACTAATTGGTATGCAAGGACAAGTTCCACTCTCTACCGATCAAACTTCTGAAAACATATTAAATGTGCCTTTCCATGTGGCTTTGGAATATCTGTGAGTCTGCAAAAATGCAACTTATTCGGGTTTTCCAATGCAAATTTCCCCTTACAGATTTAATTGTCTATCTACAATAGAAAATATGGTGCTGTGGATTAGTTGGTTAAAGCGCCTGTCTCGTAAGCAGGAGATTCTGGGTTTGAATCCCAGCAGTGCCTTGTAGGGTAGCACAAACTGTGTGTGCAAAGACAAATCCCACCGTCTACCTATCGAACTAATGAAATTTGGAGATTTTCCCTTTCCGTGTTGCTTTCGAATAGCTGTGAATCTGCTTAAATACCACTTCTGGTGCTACATTGCACATTTTTACGGATTTGATTGTCAATCAAATCTGCACATTTTTACAGATTTGATTCACAATCTCAGGTGGTGCTGAGGCTAAGTTGGTTAAAGTGTGTGTCTAGTATGCAGGAGATTCTAGGTTAAAATCCCAGTGGTTTCTTTTGAGGTGAAAGTAGCTCAGTGCGTGGAAGTTTTAGAATTAATCTATTCAAGAGAAGACTTGCAAGCGGTGCTGTGGCTTAGTTGGTTAAAGCGCCTGTCTAGTAAACAGGAGGTCCTGGGTTCAAATCCCAGCAGTGCCTTAGATATTCTTTTCCAACTGCAGGCTCAGGCCAACCACACTGAACATTGACACAGGAGTGCAGTTTTAGTAGTTGCACAAGTGGTGCTGAGATTTAGTTGGTTAAAGCACCTGCCTGGTAAACATGCAATCCTGGGTCTGAAACCCAGCACTGCCTTTTGGGCAGCACTAATTGGTATGCAAGGACAAGTTCCACTCTCTACCGATCAAACTTATAAAAACATATTAAATTTGCCTTTCCATGTGGCTTCGGAATATCTGTGAGTCTGCAAAAATGCAAATTATTTGGGGGTGTCAATGCAAATTTCCCCTTACAGATTTAATTGTCTATCTACAAAACTTAACATGGTGCTGTGGCTTAGTTGGTTAAAGCACCTGTCTAGTAAACAGGAGATCCTGGGTTCAAATCCCAGCAGTGCCTTGTAGGGCACCACAAACTGTGTGTGCAAAGACAAATCCCACTGTCTACCTATGGAAAGAATGAAATTTAGAGATTTTTCCCTTTTCATATTGCTTTCGAATAGCTGTGAATCTGCTTAAATACCACTTCTGGTGCTACATTGCCCATTTTACAAATTTGATTGTCAATCAAATCTGCACATTTTTACAGATTACATTGTCAGTCTCAGGTGGTGCTGTGGCTTAGTTGGTTAAAGTGCCTGTCTAGTATGCTGGAAATTCTGGTTTCAAATCCCAGTGGTTCCTTTTGAGGTGAAAGTATTGCAGTACTTGGAAGTTTTAGAATGAATCTAGTCAACAGAAGTGTTGCAAGTTGTCCTGTGGCTCAGTTGGTTAAAGCGCCTGTCTAGTAAACATGCAATCCTGGGTCCGAAACCCAGCATTTCCTTTTGGGCAGCACTAATTGGTATGCAAGGACAAGTTCCACTCTCTACCGATCAAACTTCTGAAAACATATTAAATGTGCCTTTCCATGTGGCTTTGGAAAATCTGTGAGTCTGCAAAAATGCAACTTATTTGGGTGTTCCAATGCAAATTTCCCCTTACAGATTTAATTGTCTATCTACAATAGAAAATATGGTGCTGTGGATTAGTTGGTTAAAGCGCCTGTCTCGTAAACAGGAGATTCTGGGTTTGAATCCCAGCAGTGCCTTGTAGGGTAGCACAAACTGTGTGTGCAAAGACAAATCCCACTGTCTACCTATCAAACTAACGAAATTTGGAGATTTTTCCCTTTCCGTGTTGCTTTCGAATAGCTGTGAATCTGCTTAAATACCACTTCTGGTGCTACATTGCACATTTTTACGGATTTGATTGTCAATCAAATCTGCACATTTTTACAGATTTGATTCACAATCTCAGGTGGTGCTGAGGCTAAGTTGGTTAAAGTGTCTGTCTAGTATGCAGGAGATTCTAGGTTAAAATCCCAGTGGTTTCTTTTGAGGTGAAAGTAGCTCAGTGCGTGGAAGTTTTAGAATGAATCTATTCAAGAGAAGACTTGCAAGCGGTGCTGTGGCTTAGTTGGTTAAAGCGCCTGTCTAGTAAACAGGAGATCCTGGGTTCAAATCCCAGCAGTGCCTTAGATATTCTTGTCCAACTGCAGGCTCAGGCCAACCACACTGAACATTGACACAGGAGTGCAGTTTTAGTAGTTGCACAAGTGGTGCTGAGGTTTAGTTGGTTAAAGCACCTGCCTGGTAAACATGCAATCCTGGGTCTGAAACCCAGCATTGCCTTTTGGGCAGCACTAATTGGTATGCAAGGACAAGTTCCACTCTCTACCGATCAAACTTATAAAAACATATTAAATGTGCCTTTCCATGTGGCTTCGGAATATCTGTGAGTCTGCAAAAATGCAAATTATTCGGGTGTTCCAATGCAAATTTCCCCTTACAGATTTAATTGTCTATCAACAATATTAGACACGGTGCTGTGGCTTAGTTGGTTAAAGCACCTGTCTAGTAAACAGGAGATCCTATGTTCGAATCCCAGCAGTGCCTTGTAGAGCAGCACAATTTATGTGTGCAAAGACAAATCCCACTGTCTGCCTATCGAACTAATGAAATTCTGAGATTTTTCCCTTTCCATATTGCTTTCGAATAGCTGTGAATCTGCTTTAATACCACTTCTGGTGATACATTGCACATTTTTACAGATTTGATTGTCAATCAAATCTGAACATTTTTACAGATTTGATTCTCAATCTCAGGTCGTACTGAGCATTAGTTGGTTAAAGTGCCTGTCTAGTAAACAGGAGATTCTAGGTTAAAATCCCAGTGGTTCCTTTTGAGGTGAAAGTAGCTCAGTGAGTGGAAGTTTTAGAATTAATCTATTCAAGAGAAGACTTGCAAGCGGTGCTGTGGCTTAGTTGGTTAAAGCGCCTGTCTAGTAAACAGGAAATGCTGGGTTCAAATCCCAGCAGTACCTTAGATGTTCTTGTCCAACTGCAGGCTCAGGGCAACCATCCTGAACATTGACACAGGAGTACAGTTTTAGTAAATGATAATGATAAATGGGTTATACTTGTATAGCGCTTTTCTACCTTCAAGGTACTCAAAGCGCTTTTACAGTATTTCCACATTTACCCATTCACACACACATTCACACACTGATGGCGGGAGCTGCCATGCAAGGCGCTAACCAGAGTTGCACAAGTGGTGCTGAGGCTTAGTTGGTTAAAGCACCTGCCTGGTAAACATGCAATCCTGGGTCTGAAACCCAGCATTGCCTTTTGGGCAGCACTAATTGGTATGCAAGGACAAGTTCCACTCTCTACCGATCATACTTATAAAAATATATTAAATGTGCCTTCCCATGTGGCTTTGGAATATCTGTGAGTCTGCAAAAATGCAATTTATTCGGGTGTTCCAATGCAAATTTCCCCTTACAGATTTAATTGTCTATCTACAGTATTTAACATGGTGCTGTGGCTTAGTTGGTTAAAGCACCTGTCTAGTAAACAGGAGATCCTGGGTTCAAATCCCAGCAGTACCTTGTAGGGCAGCACAAACTGTGTGTGCAAAGACAAATCCCACTGTCTACCTATCGAACTAATGAAATTTGGAGATTTTTCCCTTTCCATATTGCTTTCGAATAGCTGTGAATCTGCTTATATACCACTTCTGGTGCTACATTGCAAATGTTTACAGATTTGATTGTCAATCAAATCTGCACATTTTTACAGATTTGATTCTCAATCTCAGGTGGTGCTGAGGCTTAGTTGGTTAAAGTGCCTGTCTAGTAAACAGGAGATTCTAGGTTAAAATCCCAGAGATTCCTTTTGAGGTGAAAGTAGCTCAGTGTGTGGAAGTTTTAGAATTAATCTATTCAAGAGAAAACTTGCAAGCGGTGCTGTGGATTAGTTGGTTAAAGCGCCTGGCTAGTAAACAGGAGGTCCTGGGTTCAAATCCCAGCAGTACCTTAGATATTCTTGTCCAACTGCAGGCTCAGGCCAACCATACTGAACATTGACACAGGAGTACAGTTTTAGTAGTTGCACAAGTGGTGCTGAGTATTAGTTTGTTAAAGCACCTGCCTGGTAAACATGCAATCCTGGGTCTGAAACCCAGCATTACCTTTTGGGCAGCACTAATTGGTATGCAAGGACAAGTTCCACTCTCTACCGATCAAACTTATAAAACCATATTAAATGTCCCTTTCCATGTGGCTTTGGAATATCTGTGAGTCTGCATAAATACAACTTATTTGGGTGTTCCCATGCAAATTTCCCCTTACAGATTTAATTGACTATCTACAATATAAAACATGGTGCTGTGGTTTAGTTGGTTAAAGCGCCTGTCTCGTAAACAGGAAATCCTGGGTTCAAATCCCAGCAGTGCCTTGTAGTGCAGCACAAACTCTGTATGCAAAGACAAATCCCACTGTCTACCTATCGAACTAATGAAATTTGGAGATTTTTCCCTTTCCATGTTACTTTCGACTAGCTGTGGATCTGCTTAAATACCACTTCTGGTGCTGCATTGCACATTGTTACAGATTTGATTGTCAATCAAATTTGCACATTTTTACAGATTTGATTGTCAATCACAGGTGGTGCTGTGGCTTAGTTGGTTAAAGTGCCTGTCTAGTATGCAGTAGGTTCTGGGTTCAAATCCCAGTGGTTCCTTTTAAGGTGAAAATAGCTCAGTGCTTGGAAGTTTTAGAATGAATCTAGTCAACAGAAGCATTGCAAGTTGTGCTGTGGCTTAGTTGGTTAAAGTGCCTGTCGAGTAAACAGGCAATCCTGGGTCCAAAACACAACATTTCCTTTTGGGCAGCACTAATTGGTATGCAAGGACAAGTTCCACTCTCTACCGATCAAACTTATAAAAACTATTAAATGTGCCTTTCCATGTGGCTTTGGAATATCTGTGAGTCTGCAAAAATGCAATTTATTCGGGTGTTCCAATGCAAATTTCCCCTTACAGATTTAATTGTCTATCTATAATATTTAACATGGTGCTGTGGCTTAGTTGGTTAAAGCACCTGTCTAGTAAACAGGAGATCCTGGGTTCAAATCCCAGCAGTGCCTTGTAGGGCACCACAAACTGTGTGTGCAAAGACAAATCCCACTGTCTACCTATCATTTTTCCCTTTTCGAATAGCTGTGAATCTGCTTAAATACCACTTCTGGTGCTACATTGCACATTTTACAAATTTGATTGTCAATCAAATCTGCACATTTTTACAGATTTGATTGTCAATCTCAGGTGGTGCTGTGGCTTAGTTGGTTAAAGTGACTGTCTAGTATGCAGGAGTTTCTGGGTTAAAATCCCAGTGGTTCCTTTTGAGGTGAAAGTAGCTCAGTGCATGGAAGTTTTAGAATTAATCTATTCAAGTGAAGACTTGCAAGCGGTGCTGTGGCTTAGTTGGTTAAAGCGCCTGTCTAGTAAACAGGAGATCCTGGGTTCAAATCCCAGCAGTACCTTAGATATTCTTGTCCAACTGCAGGCTCAGGGCAACAACATTGACACAGGAGTACAGTTTTAGTAGTTGCACAAGTGGTGCTGAGGCTTAGTTGGTTAAAGCACCTGCCTGCTAAACATGCAATACTGGGTCTGAAACCCAGCATTGCCTTTTGGGCAGCACTAATTGGTATGCAAGGACAAGTTCCACTCTCTACCGATCAAACTTATAAAAACATATTAAATGTGGCTTTGGAATATCTGTGAGTCTGCATAAATGCAACTTATTCGGGTGTTCCAATGCAAATTTCTCCTTACAGATTTAAATGTCTATCTACAATATAAAACATGGTGCTGAGGCTTAGTTGGTTAAAGCACCTGCCTGGTAAACATGCAATCCTGGGTCTGAAACCCAGCATTACCTTTTGGGCAGCACTAGTTGGTATGCAAGGACAAGTTCCACTTTTTACCGATCAAACTTATAAAAACATATTAAATGTGCCTTTCCATGTGGCTTTGGAATATCTGTGAGTCTGCAAAAATGCGAATTATTCGGGTGTTCCAATGCAAATTTCCCCTTACAGATTTAATTTTCTATCTACAGTATTTAACATGGTGCTGTGGCTTAGTTGGTTAAAGCACCTGTCTAACAAACAGAATCCTGGGTTCGAATCCCAGCAGTGCCTTGTAATTTAGCACAAACTCTGTATGCAAAGACAAATCCCACTGTCTACCTATAAAACTAATTACATTTTGAGATTTTCCCATTTCCATGTTGCTTTCGAATAGCTGTGAATCTGCTTAAACTCTTTAACTTTAACTTTAACTTAAAATACCACTTCTGGTGCTACATTGCACATCTTTCCAGATTTGATTGTCAATCTCAGGTGGTGATGTGGTTTAGTTGGTTAAAGTGACTGTCTAGTATGCAGGAGTTTCTGTGTTCAAATCCCAGTGGTTCCTTTTGAGGTAAAAGTAGCTCAGTGCTTTGAAGTTTTAGAATTAATCTAGTCAACAGAAGCATCGCAAGTTGTGCTGTGGCTTAGTTGGTTAAAGCGCCTGTCGAGTAAACATGCAATCCTGGGTCTGAAACCCAGCATTTCCTTTTGGGCAGCACTAATTGGTATGCAAGGACAAGTTCCACTCTCTACCGATCAAATTTATGAAAACATATTAAATGTGCCTGTCCATGTGGCTTTGGAATATCTGTGAGTGCAAAAATGCAACTTATTCGGGTGTTCCAATGCAAATTTCTCCTTACAGATTTAATTGTCTATCTACAATATAAAACATGGTGCTGTGGCTTAGTTGGTTAAAGCACCTGTCTAGTAAACAGGAGACCCTGGGTTCGGATCCCAGCAGTGCCTTGTAGGGCAGCACAAACTGTGTGTGCAAAGACAAATCCCACTGTCTGCCTATCGAACTAATGAAATTTGGAGATTTTCCCTTTCCATGTTGCTTTCGAATAGCTGTGAATCTGCTTAAATACCACTTCTGGTGCTACATTGCACATTTTTCTGATTTGATTGTCAATCTCAGGTGGTGATGTGGCTTAGTTGGTTAAAGTGACTGTCTAGTATGCAGAAGTTTCTGGTTTCAAATCCCAGTGGTTCCTTCAGAAGTGCTCAGTGCGTGGAAGTTTTAGAATGAATCTAGTCAACAGAAGCGTTGCAAGTTGTGCTGTGGCTTAGTTGGTTAAAGCGCCTGTCGAGTAAACATGCAATCCTGGGTCCGAAACCCAGCATTTCCTTTTGGTATGCAAGGACAAGTTCCACTCTCTACCGATCAAACTTATGAAAACATATTAAATGTGCCTTTCCATGTGGCTTTGGAATATCTGTGAGTCTGCAAAAATGCAATTTTTTCGGGTGTTCTAATGCAAATTTCCCCTTACAGATTTAATTGTCTATCTACTGTACTTAACATGGTGCTGTGGCTTAGTTGGTTAAAGCACCTGTCTAGTAAACAGGAGATCCTGGGTTCAAATCCCAGCAGTGCCTTGTAGGGCAGCACAAACTGTGTGTGCAAAGACAAATCCCACTGTCTACCTATCAAACTAATGAAATTCTGAGATTTTTCCCTTTCCATGTTGCTTTCGAATAGCTGTGAATCTGCTTTAATACCACTTCTGGTGCTACATTGCAAGTTTTTACAGATTTGATTGTCAATCAAATCTGCACATTTTTACAGATTTGATTCTCAATCTCAGGTGGTGCTGAGGCTAAGTTGGTTAAAGTGTCTGTCTAGTAAACAGGAGATCCTAGGTTAAAATCCCAGTGGTTCCTTTTGAGGTGAAAGTAGCTCAGTGCGTGTACGTTTTAGAATTAATCTATTCAAGAGAAGACTTGCAGGCGATGCTGTGGATTAGTTGGTTAAAGCACCTGTCTAGTAAACAGGAGATCCTGGGTTCAAATCCCAGCAGTGCCTTAGATATTATTGTCCAACTGCAGGCTCAGGCCAACCACACTGAACATTGACACAGGAGTACAGTTTTAGTAGTTGCACAAGTGGTGCTGAGGCTTAGTTGGTTAAAGCACCTGCCTGGTAAACATGCAATCCTGGGTCTGAAACCCAGCATTGCCTTTTGGGCAGCACTAATTGGAATGCAAGGACAAGTTCCACTCTCTACCGATCAAACTTATAAAAACATATTAAATGTGCCTTTCCATGTGGCTTTGGAATATCTGTGAGTCTGCAAAAATGCAACTTATTCGGGTGTTCCAATGCAAATTTCTCCTTACAGATTTATTTGTCTATCTACAATATAAAACATAGTGCTGTGGCTTAGATGGTTGAAGCGCCTGTCTCGTAAGCAGGAGATCCTGGGTTCAAATCCCAGCACTACCTTATAGGGCAGCATAAACTCTGTATGCAAAGACAAATCCCACTGTCTACCTATCGAACTAATGAAATTTGGAGATTTTTCCCTTTCCATGTTGCTTTCGAATAGCTGTGAATCTGCTTAAATACCACTTCTGGTGCAACATTGCACATTTTTACAGATTTGATTGTCAATCAAATCTGCAAATTTTTACAGATTTTATTCTCAATCTCAGGTGGCGCTGTGGTTTATTTGTTTAAAGTGCCTGTCTAGTAAACAGGAGATTCTAGGTTCAAATCCCAGTGGTTCCTTTTGAGGTGAAAGTAGCTCAGTGCGTGGAAGTTTTAGGACTAATCTATTCCAGAGAAGCCTTACAAGCGGTGCTGTGGCTTAGTTGGTTGAAGTGCCTGTCTAGTAACCAGGAGATCCTGGGTTCAAATCCCAGCAGTGCTTTAGATATTCTTGTCCAACTGCAGGCTCAGGCCAACCACACTGAACATTGACACAGGAGTACAGTTTTAGTAGTTGCACAAGTGGTGCTGAGGCTTAGTTGGTTAAAGCACCTGCCTGATAAACATGCAATCCTGGGTCTGAAACCCAGCATTGCCTTTTGGGCAGCACTAATTGGTATGCAAGGACAAGTTCCACTCTCTACCGATCAAACTTATAAAAACATATTAAATGTGGCTTGGAATATCTGTGAGTCTGCATAAATGCAACTTATTCGGGTGTACAACTGCAAATTTCCCCTTACAGATTTAATTGTCTATCTAAAAAAATAAAACATGGTGCTGTGGCTTAGTTGGTTAAAGCGCCTGTCTCGTAAACAGGAGATCCTGGGTTCAAATCCCAGCAGTGCCTTATAGGGCAGTACAAACTCTGAATGCAAAGACAAATCCCACTGTCTACCTGTCAAACTAATGAAGTTTGGAGATTTTTCCCTTTCCATGTTGCTTTCGAATAGCTGTGAATCTGCTTAAAAACCACTTCTGGTGCTACATTGCACATTTTTGCAGATTTGATTGTCAATCAAATCTGCACATTTTTACAGATTTATTCTCGATCTCAGGTGGTGCTGAGGTTTAGTTGGTTAAAGTGCCTGTATAGTAAACAGGAGATTCTAGGTTAAAATCCCAGTGGTTCCTTTTGAGGTGAAAGTAGCTCAGTGCGTGGAAGTTTTAGAATTAATCTATTCAAGCGAGGACTTGCAAGTGGTGCTGTGGCTTAGTTGGTTAAAGCACCTGTCTAGTAAACAGGAGATCCTGGGTTCAAATCCCAGCAGTGCCTTAGATATTCTTGTCCAACTGCAGGCTCAGGGCAACCACACTGAACATTGACACAGGGGACAGTTTTAGTAGTTGCACAAGTGGTGCTGAAGCTTAGTTGGTTAAAGCACCTGCCTGGTAAACATGCAATCCTGGGTCTGAAACCCAGCATTGCCTTTTGGGCAGCACTAATCGGTATGCAAAGACAAGTTCCACTCTCTACCGATCAAACTTATAAAAACATATTAAATGTGCCTTTCCATGTGGCTTTGGAATAACTGTGAGTCTGCATAAATGCAACTTATTTGGGTGTTCCAATGCAAATTGTCCCTTACAGATTTAATTGTCTATCAGCCCTTTGAGACACTTGTGATTTAGGGCTATATAAATAAACATTGATTGATTGATTGATACAATACTTAACATGGTGCTGTGGGTTAGTTGGTTAAAGCACCTGTCTAGTAAACTGGAGATCCTGGGTTCGAATCCCAACAGTGCCTTGTAACTTAGCACAAACTCTGTATGCAAAGACAAATCCCACTGTCTACCTATCGAACTAATGAAATTTGGAGATTTTTCCCTTTCCATGTTGCTTTCGAATATCTGTGAATCTGCTTATATACCACTTCTGGTGCTACATTGCACATTTTTACAGATTAGATTGTCAATCTCAGGTGGTGTTGTGGCTTAGTTAGTTAAAGTGTCTGTCTAGTATGCAGGGAATTCTGGGTTCAAATCCCAGTGGTTCCTTTTGAGGTGAAAGTAGCTCAGTGCTTGCTTGGAAGTTTTAGAATGAATCTAGTCAACAGAAGCGTTGCAAGTTGTCCTGTGGCTCAGTTGGTTAAAGCGCCTGTCTAGTAAACCTGCAATCCTGGGTCCGAAACCCACCATTTCCTTTTGGGCAGCACTAATTGGTATGCAAGGACAAGTTCCACTCTCTACCGATCAAACTTCTGAAAACATATTAAATGTGCCTTTCCATGTGGCTTTGGAATATCTGTGAGTCTGCAAAAATGCAACTTATTCGGGTGTTCCAATGCAAATTTCCCCTTACAGATTTAATTGTCTATCTACAATAAAAAATATGGTGCTGTGGATTAGTTGGTTAAAGCGCCTGTCTCGTAAACAGGAGATTCTGGGTTTGAATCTCAGCAGTGCCTTGTAGGGTAGCAAAGACAGTGTGTGCAAAGACAAATCCCACTGTCTACCTATCAAACTAATGAAATTTGGAGATTTTTCCCTTTCCGTGTTGCTTTCGAATAGCTGTGAATCTGCTTAAATACCACTTCTGGTTCTACATTGCACATTTTTACGGATTTGATTGTCAATCAAATCTGCACATTTTTACAGATTTGATTCACAATCTCAGGTGGTGCTGAGGCTAAGTTGATTAAAGTGTCTGTCTAGTATGCAGGAGATTCTAGGTTAAAATCCCAGTGGTTTCTTTTGAGGTGAAAGTAGCTCAGTGCGTGGAAGTTTTAGAATTAATCTATTCAAGAGAAGACTTGCAAGCGGTGCTGTGGCTTAGTTGGTTAAAGCGCCTGTCTAGTAAACAGGAGATCCTGGGTTCAAATCCCAGCAGTGCCTTAGATATTCTTGTCCAACTGCAGGCTCAGGCCAACCACACTGAACATTGACACAGGAGTGCAGTTTTAGTAGTTGCACAAGTGGTGCTGAGGCTTGGTTGGTTAAAGCACCTGCCTGGTAAACATGCAATCCTGGGTCTGAAACCCAGCATTGCCTTTTGGGCAGCACTAATCGGTATGCAAGGACAAGTTCCACTCTCTACCGATCAAACTTATAAAAACATATTAAATGTGCCTTTCCATGTGGCTTTGGAATAACTGTGAGTCTGCATAAATGCAATTTATTCGGGTGTTCCAATGCAAATTGTCCCTTACAGATTTAATTGTCTATCTACAATATTTAACATGGTGCTGTGGCTTAGTTGGTTAAAGCACCTGTCTAGTAAACAGGATATCTTGGGTTTGAATCCCAGCAGTGCCTTGTAACTTAGCACAAACTTTGTATGCAAAGACAAATCCCACTGTCTACCTATCAAACTAATTAAATTTTGAGATTTTTCCCTTTCCATGTTGCTTTCGAATAGCTGTGAATCTGCTTATATACCACTTCTGGTGCTACATTGCACATTTTTACAGATTAGGTTGTCAATCTCAGGTGGTGCTGTGGCTTAGTTGGTTAAAGTGCCTGTCTAGTATGCAGGAAATTCTGGGTTCAAATCCCAGTGGTTCCTTTTGAGGTGAAAGTATCGCAGTGCTTGGAAGTTTTAGAATGAATCTAGTCAACAGAAGTGTTGCAAGTTGTCCTGTGGCTCAGTTGGTTAAAGCGCCTGTCTAGTAAACATGCAATCCTGGGTCCGAAACCCAGCATTTCCTTTTGGGCAGCACTAATTGGTATGCAAGGACAAGTTCCACTCTCTACCGATCAAACTTCTGAAAACATATTAAATGTGCCTTTCCATGTGGCTTTGGAAAATCTGTGAGTCTGCAAAAATGCAACTTATTTGGGTGTTCCAATGCAAATTTCCCCTTACAGATTTAATTGTCTATCTACAATAGAAAACATGGTGCTGTGGCTTAGTTGGTTAAAGCGCCTGTCTCGTAAACAGGAGATCCTGGGTTTGAATCCCAGCAGTGCCTTGTAGGATAGCAGAAACTGTGTGTGCAAAGACAAATCCCACTGTCTACCTATCGAACGAATGAAATTTGGAGATTTTTCCCTTTCCGTGTTGCTTTCGAATAGCTGTGAATCTGCTTAAATACCACTTCTGGTGCTACATTGCACATTTTTACAGATTTGATTGTCAATCAAATCTGCACATTTTTACAGATTTGATTCTCAATCTCAGGTGGTGCTGTGGCTTAGTTGGTTAAAGTGACTGTCTAGTAAACAGGAGATTCTAGGTTAAAATCCTAATGGTTCCTTTTGAGGTGAAAGTAGCTCAGTGCGTGGAAGTTTTAGAATTAATCTATTCAAGTGAAGACTTGCAAGCGGTGCTGTGGCTTAGTTGGTTAAAGCGCCTGTCTAGTAAACAGGAGATCCTGGGTTCAAATCCCAGCAGTACCTTAGATATTCTTGTCCAACTGCAGGCTCAGGGCAACAACATTGACACAGGAGTACAGTTTTAGTAGTTGCACAAGTGGTGCTGAGGCTTAGTTGGTTAAAGCACCTGCCTGATAAACATGCAATACTGGGTCTGAAACCCAGCATTGCCTTTTGGGCAGCACTAATTGGTATGCAAGGACAAGTTCCACTCTCTACCGATCAAACTTATAAAAACATATTAAATGTGGCTTTGAAATATCTGTGAGTCTGCAAAAATGCAACTTATTCGGGTGTTCCAATGCAAATTTCTCCTTACAGATTTAAATGTCTATCTACAATATAAAACATGGTGCTGTGGCTTAGTTGGTTAAAGCACCTGTCTCGTAAACAGGAGATCCTGGGTTCAAATCCCAGCAGTGTCTTATAGGGCAGCATAAACTCTGTATGCAAAGACAAATCCCACTGTCTACCTATCGAACTAATGAAATTTGGAGATTTTTACCTTTCCATGTTGCTTTCAAATAGCTGTGAATCTGCTTAAATACCACTTCTGGTGCTACATTGCACATTTTTACAGATTTGATTGTCAATCAAATCTGCAAATTTTTACAGATTTGATTCTCAATCTCAGGTGGTGCTGAGGCTTAGTTGGTTAAAGTGCCTGTCTAGTAAACAGGAGATTATAGGTTAAAATCCCAGTGGTTCCTTTTGAGGTGAAAATAGGTCAGTGCGTGGAAGTTTTAGAATTAATCTATTCCAGAGAAGCCTTGTAAGCGGTGCTGTGGCTTAGTTGGTTAAAGCGCCTGTCTAGTAAACAGGAGATTCTGGGTTCAAATCCCAGCAGTGCCTTAGATATTCTTGTCCAACTGCAGGCTCAGGCCAACCACACTGAACATTGACACAGGAGTACAGTTTTAGTAGTTGCACAAGTGGTGCTGAGGCTTAGTTGGTTAAAGCACCTGCCTGGTAAACATGCAATCCTGGGTCTGAAACCCAGCATTGCCTTTTGGGCAGCACTAATTGGTATGCAAGGACAAGTTCCACTCTCTACCGATCAAACTTATAAAAACATATTAAATGTAGCTTTGGAATAGCTGTGAGTCTGCATAAATGCAATGTATTCGGGTGTTCCAATGCAGATTTCCCCTTACAGATTTAATTGTCCATCTACAATATTTAACATGGTGCTGTGGTTTAGTTGGTTAAAGCACCTGTCTAGTAAACAGGAGATCCTGGGTTCAAATCCCAGCAGTGCCTTGTAACTTAGCACAAACTCTGTATGCAAAGACAAATCCCACTATCAAACTAATTAAATTTTGAGATTTTTCCCTTTCCATGTTGCTTTCGAATAGCTGTGAATCTGCTTATATACCACTTCTGATGCTACATTGCACATTTTTACATATTCAATCAATCAATCAATCAATGTTTATTTATATAGCCCTAAATCACAAGTGTCTCAAAGGGCTGTACAAGCCACAACGACATCCTCGGTACAGAGCCCACATACGGGCAAGGAAAAACTCACCCCAGTGGGACGTCGGTGAATGACTATGAGAAACCTTGGAGAGGACCGCATATGTGGGTAACCCCCCCCCTCTAGGGGAGACCGAAAGCAACGGATGTCGAGTGGGTCTGACATAACATTGTGAAAGTCCAGTCCACAGTGGATCCAACACATCAGCGGGAGTCCAGTCCACAGCGGGGCCAACAGGAAACCATCCCGAGCGGAGACGGGTCAGCAGCGCAGAGATGTCCCCAACCGATGCACAGGCTAGTGGTCCACCCGGGGTCCCGGCTCTGGACAGCCAGCACTTCATCCATATTAGATTGTCAATCTCAGGTGGTGCTGTGGATTAGTTGGTTAAAGCACCTGTCTCGTAAACAGGAGATCCTGGGTTCGAAACTCAGCATGCAAAGACAAATCCCACTGTCTAACTATCAAACTAAAAAAATTTGGAGATTTTTCCCTTTCCATGTTGCTTTCGAATAGCTGTGAATCTGCTTAAATACCACTTCTGGTGCTACATTGCACATTTTTACAGATTTGATTGTCAATCAAATCTGCACATTTTTACAGATTTGATTCTCAATCTCAGGTGGTGCTGGGGCTAAGTTGGTTAAAGTGCCAGTCTAGTAAACAGGAGATTCTAGGTTAAAATCCCAGTGGTTTCTTTTGAGGTGAAAGTAGCGCAGTGCGTGGAAGTTTTAGAATGAATCTATTCAAGAGAAGACGTGCAAGCGGTGCTGTGGCTTAGTTGGTTAAAGCGCCTGTCTAGTAAACAGGAGATCCTGGGTTCAAATCCCAGCAGTGCCTTAGATATTCTTGTCCAACTGCAGGCTCAGGCCAACCACACTGAACATTGACTCAGTAGTTGCACAAGTGGTGTTGAGGTTTAGTTGGTTAAAGCACCTGCCTGGTAAACATGCAATCCTGGGTCTGAAACCCAGCATTGCCTTTTGGGCAGCATTAATTGGTATGCAAGGCCAAGTTCCACTCTCTACCGATCAAACTTATAAAAACATATTAAATGTGCCTTTCCATGTGGCTTTGGAATATCTGTGAGTCTGCATAAATGCAACTTATTCAGGTGTTCCAATGCAAATTTCCCCTTACAGATTTAATTGTCCATCTACAATATTTGACATGGTGCTGTGGCTTAGTTGGTTAAAGCACCTGTCTAGTAAACAGGAGATCCTGGGTTAGAATCCCAGCAGTGCCTTGTAGGGCAGCACAATTTATGTGTGCAAAGACAAATCCCACTGTCTGCCTATCGAACTAATGAAATTCGGAGATTTTTCCATTTTCCATGTTGCTTTCGAATAGCTGTGAATCTGCTTAAATACCACTTCTGGTGTTACATTGCACATTTTTACAGATTTGATTGTCAATGAAATCTGCACATTTTACAGATTTGATTCTCAATCTCAGGTGGTGCTGTGGATTAGTTGGTTAAAGTACCTGTCTAGTAAACAGGAGATTCTAGGTTAAAATCCCAGTTGTTCCTTTTGAGGTGAAAGTAGCTCAGTGCGTGGAAGTTTTAGAATTAATCTATTCAAGAGAAGACTTGCAAGCGGTGCTGTGGCTTAGTTGGTTAAAGTGCCTGTCTAGTAAACAGGAGATCCTGGGTTCAAATCCCAGCAGTGCCTTAGATATTCTTGTCCAACTGCAGGCTCAGGGCAACCACACTGAACATTGACACAGGAGTACAGTTTTAGTAGTTGCACAAGTGGTGCTGAGGCTTAGTTGGTTAAAGCACCTGCCTGGTAAACATGCAATCCTGGGTCTGAAACCCAGCATTATCTTTTGGGCAGCACTAATTGGTATGCAAGGACAAGTTCCACTCTCTACCGATCAAACTTATAAAAACATATTAAATGTGCCTTTCCATGTGGCTTTGGAATATCTGTGAGTCTGCATAAATGCAACTTATTTGGGTGTTCCAATGCAAATTTCCCCTTACAGATTCAATTAATTATCTACAATGTAAAACATGGTGCTGTGGCTTAGTTGGTTAAAGCGCCTGTCTTGTAAACAGGAGATCCTGGGTTCAAATCCCAGCAGTGCCTTGTAGTGCAGCACAAACTCTGTATGCAAAGACAAATCCCACCATCTACCTATCAAACTAATTAATTTTGGAGATTTTTCACTTTCCATGTTGCTTTCGAATAGCTGTGAAACTGCTTAAATACCACTTCTGGTGCTACATTGCACATTTTTACAGATTTGATTGTCAATCAAATCTGCACATTTTTACAGATTTGATTGTCAATCTCAGGTGGTGCTGTGGCTTAGTTGGTTAAAGTGACTGTCTAGTATGCAGGAGTTTCTGGGTTAAAATCCCAGTGGTTCCTTTTAAGGTGAAAATAGCTCAGTGCTTGGAAGTTTTAGAATGAATCTAGTCAACAGAAGCGTTGCAAGTTGTGCTGTGGCTTAGTTGGTTGAAGCACCTGTCTAGTAAACAGGAGATCCTGGTTTCGAATCCCAGCAGTGCCTTGTAGGGCAGCACAAACTCTGTGTGCAAAGACAAATCCCGCTGTCTGCCTAAATTTGGAGATTTTTCCCTTTTCATATTTCTTTCGAATAGCTGTGAATCTGCTTAAATACCACTTCTGGTGATACATTGCACATTTTTACAAATTTGATTGTCAATCAAATCTGCACATTTTTACAGATTTGATTGTCAATCTCAGGTGGTGCTGTGGCTTAGTTGGTTAAAGTGACTGTCTAGTATGCAGGAGTTTCTGGGTTAAAATCCCAGTGGTTCCTTTTGAGGTGAAAGTAGCTCAGTGCATGGACGTTTTAGAATTAATCTATTCAAGAGAAGACTTGCAGGCGATGCTGTGGCTTAGTTGGTTAAAGTGCCTGTCTAGTAAAGAGGAGATCCTGGGTTCAAATCCCAGCAGTGCCTTAGAAATTCTTGTCCAACTGCAGGCTCAGGCCAACCACACTGAACATTGACACAGGAATACAATTTTAGTAGTTGCACAAGTGGTGCTGAGGCTTAGTTGGTTAAAGCACCTGCCTGGTAAACATGCAATCCTGGGTCTGAAACCCAGCATTGCCTTTTGGGCAGCACTAATTGGTATGCAAGGACAAGTTCCACTCGATCAAACTTATAAAAACATATTAAATGTGGCTTAGGAATATCTGTGAGTCTGCAAAAATGCAACTCATTCTGGTGTTCCAATGCAAATTTCTCCTTACAGATTTAATTGTCTATCTACAATATAAAACATAGTGCTGTGGCTTAGATGGTTGAAGCGCCTGTCTCGTAAGCAGGAGATCCTGGGTTCAAATCCCAGCACTGCCTTATAGGGCAGCATAAACTCTGTATGCAAAGACAAATCCCACTGTCTACCTATCGAACTAATGAAATTTGGAGATTTTCCCTTTCCATGTTGCTTTCAAATAGCTGTGAATCTGCTTAAATACCACTTCTGGTGCTACATTGCACATTTTTACAGATTTGATTGTCAATCAAATCTGCTAATTTTTACACATTTTATTCTCAATCTCAGGTGGCGCTGTGGTTTATTTGTTTAAAGTGCCTGTCTAGTAAACAGGAGATTATAGGTTAAAATCCCAGTGGTTCCTTTTGAGGTGAAAGTAGCTCAGTGCGTGGAAGTTTTAGAACTAATCTATTCCAGAGAAGCCTTGCGAGCGGTGCTGTGGCTTAGTTGGTTGAAGTGCCTGTCTAGTAACCAGGAGATCCTGGGTTCAAATCCCAGCAGTGCCTTAGATATTCTTGTCCAACTGCAGGCTCAGGCCAACCACATTGACACTGGAGTACAGTTTTAGTAGTAGCACAAGTGGTGCTGAGGCTTAGTTGGTTAAAGCACCTGCCTGGTAAACATGCAATCCTGGGTCTGAAACCCAGCACTGCCTTTTGGGCAGCTCTAATTGGTATGCAAGGACAAGTTCCACTCTCTACCGATCAAACTTATAAAAACATATTAAATGTGGCTTTGGAATATCTGTGAGTCTGCATAAATGCAACTTATTCGGGTGTACCACTGCAAATTTCCCCTTACAGATTTAATTGTCCATCTAAAATATAAAACATGGTGCTGTGGCTTAGTTGGTTGAAGCGCCTGTCTCGTAAACAGGAGATCCTGGGTTCAAATCCCAGCAGTGCCTTATAGGGCAGTACAAACTCTGTATGCAAAGACAAATCCCACTGTCTACCTGTCAAACTAATGAAATTTGGAGATTTTTCCCTTTCCATGTTGCTTTCGAATAGCTGTGAATCTGCTTAAAAACCACTTCTGGTGCTACATTGCACATTTTTACAGATTTGATTGTCAATCAAATCTGCACATTTTTACAGATTTATTCTCGATCTCAGGTGGTGCTGAGGCTTAGTTGGTTAAAGTGCCTGTATAGTAAACAGGAGATTCTAGGTTAAAATCCCAGTGGTTCCTTTTGAGGTGAAAGTAGCTCAGTGCGTGGAAGTTTTAGAATTAATCTATTCAAGAGAGGACTCACAAGTGGTGCTGTGGCTTAGTTGGTTAAAGCACCTGTCTAGTAAACAGGAGATCCTGGGTTCGAATCCCAGCAGTGCCTTGTAACTTAGCACAAACTCTGTATGCAAAGACAAATCCCACTGTCTACCTATCGAACTAATGAAATTTGGAGATTTTTCCCTTTCCATGTTGCTTTCGGATATCTGTGAATCTGCTTATATACCACTTCTGGTGCTACATTGCACATTTTTACAGATTAGATTGTCAATCACAGGTGGTGTTGTGGCTTAGTTGGTTAAAGTGTCTGTCTAGTATGCAGGAAATTCTGGGTTCAAATCCCAGTGGTTCCTTTTGAGGTGAAAGTAGCGCAGTGCTTGCTTGGAAGTTTTAGAATGAATCTAGTCAACAGAAGCGTTGCAAGTTTGAGTTTGAGTTTGAGTTTATTTCGAACATGCAAGCATACAACATGATACATCACAATTTCCAGTTTCTTTTCAACATGTTCGAAAAGGAGTAGGAAGAAGCAGAGCTTATTTAATCCTACCCCTTTTCTTTACATAACAGTTGCAAAACTTTTTGTTCACTTCCTGTTCACAATTTTTTCACAATAAACTCTATAATTAATCACAATAAAAATAAATAAATAAATAAATAATAGTAAGAATTTAATAATAATAATTGGTGAAGTAAGTCATATTTCATATGATGAGATAAATAAGATTACTTTAAGAATGAATGAATGGATGGATGAAATAAATTGAGAATGTTTGTCATGGTTCTTCTTCTTTGTACTTTGTAAACACTTTAAGTTTGAAGAGTTTCTTGAAGTGTATCATATTAGTACATTGTTTGATTGCTTTGCTTAATCCATTCCATAATTTAATTCCACATACTGATATACTGAAGGTCTTAAGTGTTGTACGTGAAACAAATGTTTTGAATTACGTTTTTCTCTAAGATTATATTTCTCCTCTTTTTTTGAGAAGAATTGTTGTATATTCTTGGGTAGCAGGTTATAGTTTGCTTTGTGCATAATTTTAGCTGTTTGCAAATTCACTATGTCGTGGAATTTCAGTATTTTTGATTCAATAAATAAAGGGTTTGTATGTTCTCTATATCCAACATTATGTATTATTCTAACTGATCTTTTTTGTAACACCGTTAATGAATGAAGTGTACTTTTGTAATTATTTCCCCATATTTCTACACAGTAACTCAGATATGGTAACACTAGTGAGCAGTAGAGAATATGAAGGGATTTTTGGTCTAGAACATGTTTTGCTTTATTCATTATTGACGTGTTTCTTGCAACTTTATGTTGTATATTTTTTACGTGAGATTTCCAGTTCAATTTATCATCAATCATTATACCTAGAAATTTGGTTTCGTTTACTCTTTCAATTTCTATTCCGTCTATTTGTATTTGTGTTTGACTTTCTCTTCTACTGTTACCAAATAGCATTATTTTAGTTTTACTAAGATTCAACGATAGTCTGTTTTTGTCAAACCATCTTTTTAATTTGTTAATTTCTTCTGTTATTATTTGTATTATCTCCTGTGTGTTCTCTCCTGAACAAAACGCTGTTGTATCATCCGCAAATAATACTAACTTTAAATCTTTTGTAACTTTACAAATGTCATTTATATAGAGATTGAATAATTTAGGTCCTAGTATTGATCCCTGAGGTACACCACAGGATATATTTAGCGTTGTAGACGTGTGTTCGCCTAGCTTCACGTATTGTTTCCTGTTCGTTAGATAACTTCTTATCCAGTTTAAGACTAACCCTCTGATGCCATATCGTTCTAGTTTTCTGATTAAAATATTGTGATTAATTGTGTCAAATGCTTTAGTTAGATCCATAAAAACCACTGCCGCACATTTTTTACTATCTATTGCATTGGTAATTTCTTCTGTAATTTCAATTAAAGCCATTGAAGTTGAAACATTAGCTCTGTATCCATATTGGTTCTCTTCGAGTATTCTATTTTTATTTATGAAACTTTCTAATCTGTTATTGAACAGTTTTTCAATGATTTTAGAAAATTGTGGAAGTAGAGAAACAGGTCTATAATTTGTAAATTGATGTTTGTCTCCAGTCTTATAAATTGGTGCAACTTTAGCTATTTTCATTTTGTTTGGAAATGTACCTGTTTGAAATGATAGGTTACTAATATACATTAATGGTCCTGAGATCTCTTCAATAACCTTTTTTATCGTTTCCATATCAATTCCGTTACAATCAGTTGAAGTCTTAGATTTACATTTTTTCACGATTGTAACTATTTCCTCCTGTGTCACATTACTGAGGAACATGGAGTTGGGATTTCGCTCTATGGTATCATTATAGTCCTCAATTGGAACTGGGTCTGGAATCCTTTCTTCCAATTTTGGTCCAATATTTACAAAATAATTATTGAAGCTTTCAACTACTTCCTTTATGTTGTCATTTTTTTAATTTTCATCTAAGAAGTATCGAGGGTAGTCCCTCTTAGTTCCATT
This sequence comes from Entelurus aequoreus, assembly GCF_033978785.1. Classification (NCBI taxonomy): domain Eukaryota; kingdom Metazoa; phylum Chordata; class Actinopteri; order Syngnathiformes; family Syngnathidae; genus Entelurus; species Entelurus aequoreus. The sequence continues at coordinate 20,611,627 of NC_084732.1, forward strand.
TTTAATAATGCTATTGAGGATGCCCCATGTTGCTCTCATATTATTTTTGTTCCTGTCCAATAATTCACTGTAATATTCTTTTCTACATGATCGTAGTATGTCTGTTAACTTGTTTTTATACTTTTTGTACTTAATTTCTGCCTCTATAGTTCTTTGTGCTATAAATGTTCTATATAGCGTATTTTTCTTCTTACAAGCATTTTTTAATCCTTTTGTCATCCATGGTTGATTATTTTTTCTCTGCTTGTTACTGAGTTGTATCCATGGACAATGTTTGTCATAAAGTATTATGAACTTGTTTAAGAAATGTTCATATGCTTCATCAACCTCTTTTTCATTATACACATTGTCCCAATCTTGCTTTTGTAGTTCAATTTTGAAGGCAGTCATCCTCTTCTCTGTGCATAGTCTTCGAAATGTCCTTTTGTCTTCCATGTTCTTCTTGTAGTTTCCATCATATATTGTAAAAACTGGCAGATGATCACTAACGTCGCTTATAAGTAGACCACTTGTAGTGTTATTATCAAAATCATTGGTAAAAATATTATCAATAAGCGTGGCACATTGTCCTGTGATTCTGCTTGGCTTTGTGATTTTAGGATATAGACTGATGCTGTACATTGTATCAATGAAGTCATCAATAGACTTTTGCTTGTTGGGGTTCAATAAGTCAATATTAAAGTCACCACATAAGAACATTATTCTTTGACCATTGTCCATGTAAGTTGCCTTGATCCATTCTTCAAATGTTTCTATACTTGACTTAGGTGATCTATATATACAACTGATGAATATGTTTTTGCTTTTTTCCTGACATATTTCAATGGTTATACATTCTAAGATATTATCTATGGCAAATGACATGTTTTTTACCACTTTGTAGTTCAGGTTCTTCATCACGTACACAGCTACTCCTCCTCCATTTTTGTTGGTTCTGTTGATGTAGTTTAGTTCATATCCCTCCAGATCAAAATCTATTCCTTTTTTATCATCAATCCATGTTTCTGTGACAGCAATCACTTTGAAGGGTTTGTTGATGTGTTCCAAAAAGTTCTTAATGTTGTTGTAATTTGCATACAAGCTTCTACTATTAAAATGAATAATTGACAATTTGTTATCACATTCAATGTTGCTATTATATTGATCATCTGTATAATAAAAACAACTGTTACTGATTTGGGAGAAAAAATGTGTATCTGGATCTATATCATTTTCCAAATCCTGGTTTTTGTGATCTTTGTTGCAGAATTTTTTTAGTTCCATATTTTCTTGTTCAACAAACTTTGATGTTGTTTCAATAATCTCTATAAGTGTAGGTGGATGCAATCCTGAATCTAGGTCCTCTTGTTTAGTCGTCCCTTGGAACATAGTAGTGCCGATGCTGAATTTAGGTGCTTGTTTTCTTTCAGAGTCCATTATCATCGTTGTTGTGGTAGCTGTGTAAACTTTAAAAAATGTCCAGGTCCTTGATGTCATGGACAACAATTACTCTTGCTTCTGGACCTCCATTCAGCTTGATGTAGATTTTACAGTTGGCGCTCCAAGTTCCCTGGATTTTTCCCTGCCTTCTCAAGTCGCGTGCTTTCTTGGCGATTCCAGCATTACGTTTTGTGAGATGCTCATTCATGTACACATTTGTTCCCTTCAGCTTCTTTCCCTGTCTCAGCAATGCCATTTTAGATTTTCTGTTTACGAGTTTCACAAGCACGACTGGAGTGGCGTTGTTGTTGTCCTGTGGCTCAGTTGGTTAAAGCGCCTGTCTAGTAAACATGCAATCCTGGGTCCGAAACCCACCATTTCCTTTTGGGCAGCACTAATTGGTATGCAAGGACAAGTTCCACTCTCTACCGATCAAACTTCTGAAAACATATTAAATGTGCCTTTCCATGTGGCTTTGGAATATCTGTGAGTCTGCAAAAATGCAACTTATTCGGGTGTTCCAATGCAAATTTCCCCTTACAGATTTAATTGTCTATCTACAATAGAAAATATGGTGCTGTGGATTAGTTGGTTAAAGCGCCTGTCTCGTAAACAGGAGATTCTGGGTTTGAATCCCAGCAGTGCCTTGTAGGGTAGCGCAAACTGTGTGTGCAAAGACAAATCCCACTGTCTACCTATCGAACTAATGAAATTTGGAGATTTGTCCCTTTCCGTGTTGCTTTCGAATAGCTGTGAATCTGCTTAAATACCACTTCTGGTGCTACATTGCACATTTTTACGGATTTGATTGTCAATCAAATCTGCACATTTTTACAGATTTGATTCACAATCTCAGGTGGTGCTGAGGCTAAGTTGGTTAAAGTGTCTGTCTAGTATGCAGGAGATTTTAGGTTAAAATCCCAGTGGTTTCTTTTGAGGTGAAAGTAGCTCAGTGCGTGGAAGTTTTAGAATTAATTTATTCCAGAGAAGCCTTGCAAGCGGTGCTGTGGCTTAGTTGGTTAAAGCGCCTGTCTAGTAAACAGGAGATCCTGGGTTCAAATCCCAGCAGTGCCTTAGATATTCTTGTCCAACTGCAGGCTCAGGCCAACCACACTGAACATTGACACAGGAGTACAGTTTTAGTAGTTGCACAAGTGGTGCTGAGGCTTAGTTGGTTAAAGCACCTGCCTGGTAAACATGCAATCCTGGGTCTGAAACCCAGCATTATCTTTTGGGCAGCACTATTGGTATGCAAGGACAAGTTCCACTCTCTACCGATCAAACTTATAAAAACATTAAATTTGCCTTTCCATGTGGCTTCGGAATATCTGTGAGTCTGCAAAAATGCAAATTATTCGGGTGTTCCAATGCAAATTTCCCCTTACAGATGTAATTGTCAATCAACAATATTAGACATGGTGCTGTGGATTAGTTGGTTAAAGCACCTGTCTAGTAAACAGGTGATCCTGTGTTCGAATCCCAGCTGTGCTTTGGGGAGCAGCACAATTTATGTGTGCAAAGACAAATCCCACTGTCTGCCTATCGAACTAATGAAATTCTGAGATTTTTCCCTTTCCATATTGCTTTCGAATAGCTGTGAATCTGCTTTAATACCACTTCTGGTGCTACCTTGCACATTTTTACAGATTTGATTGTCAATCAAATCTGCACATTCTTACAGATTTGATTCTCAATCTCAGGTGGTACTGAGCATTAGTCGGTTAAAGTGCCTGTCTAGTACACAGGAGATTCTAGGTTAAAATCCCAGTGGTTCCTTTTGAGGTGAAAGTAGCTCAGTGCTTGGAAGTTTTAGAATTAATCTATTCAAGAGAAGACTTGCAAGCGGTGCTGGGGCTTAGTTGGTTAAAGCGCCTGTCTAGTAAACAGGAAATGCTGGGTTCAAATCCCAGCAGTGCCTTAGATGTTCTTGTCCAACTGCAGGCTCAGGGCAACCACCCTGAACATTGACACAGGAATGCAGTTTTAGTAAATGATAATGATAAATGGGTTGTACTTGTATAGCGCTTTTCTACCTTCAAGGTACTCAAAGCGCTTTGACAGTATTTCCACATTTACCCATTCACACACACATTCACACACTGATGGCGGGAGCTGCCATGCAAGGCGCTAACCAGAGTTGCACAAGTGGTGCTGAGGCTTAGTTGGTTAAAGCACCTGCCTGGTAAACATGCAATCCTGGGTCTGAAACCCAGCATTGCCTTTTGGGCAGCACTAATTGGTATGCAAGGACAAGTTCCACTCTCTACCGATCAAACTTATAAAAATATATTAAATGTGCCTTCCCATGTGGCTTTGGAATATCTGTGAGTCTGCATAAATGCAATTTATTCGGGTGTTCCAATGCAAATTTCCCCTTACAGATTTAATTGTCTATCTACAGTATTTAACATGGTGCTGTGGCTTAGTTGGTTAAAGCACCTGTCTAGTAAACAGGAGATCCTGGGTTCAAATCCCAGCAGTACCTTGTAGGGCAGCACAAACTGTGTGTGCAAAGACAAATCCCACTGTCTGCCTATCGAACTAATGAAATTTGGAGATTTTTCCCTTTCCATGTTGCTTTCGAATAGCTGTGAATCTGCTTTAATACCGCTTCTGGTGCTACATTGCAAATTTTTACAGATTTGATTGTCAATCAAATCTGCACATTTTTACAGATTTGATCCTCAATCTCAGGTGGTGCTGAGGCTTAGTTGGTTAAAGTGCCTGTCTAGTAAACAGGAGATTCTAGGTTGAAATCGCAGAGATTCCTTTTGAGGTGAAAGTAGCTCAGTGCGTGGAAGTTTTAGAATTAATCTATTCAAGAGAAAACTTGCAAGCGGTGCTGTGGCTTAGTTGGTTAAAGCGCCTGTCTAGTAAACAGGAGATCCTGGGTTCAAATCCCAGCAGTACCTTAGATATTCTTGTCCAACTGCAGGCTCAGGGCAACCACACTGAACATTGACACAGGAGTACAGCTTTAGTAGTTGCACAAGTGGTGCTGAGGATTAGTTGGTTAAAGCACCTGCCTGGTAAACATGCAATCCTGGGTCTGAAACCCAGCATTACCTTTTGGGCAGCACTAATTGGTATGCAAGGACAAGTTCCACTCTCTACCGATCAAACTTATAAAACCATATTAAATGTCCCTTTCCATGTGGCTTTGGAATATCTGTGAGTCTGCATAAATGCAACTTATTTGGGTGTTCCAATGCAAATTTCCCCTTACAGATTTAATTGACTATCTACTATATAAAACATGGTGCTGTGGTTTAGTTGGTTAAAGCGCCTGTCTCGTAAACAGGAGATCCTGGGTTCAAATCCCAGCAGTGTCTTGTAGTGCAGCACAAACTCTGTATGCAAAGACAAATCCCACTGTCTGCCTATCAAACTAATTAATTTTGGAGATTTTTCCCTTTCCATGTTACTTTCAACTAGCTGTGGATCTGCTTAAATACCACTTCTGGTGCTGCATTGCACATCGTTACAGATTTGATTGTCAATCAAATTTGCACATTTTTACAGATTTGATTGTCAATCACAGGTGGTGCTGTGGCTTAGTTGGTTAAAGTGCCTGTCTAGTATGCAGTAGGTTCTGGGTTCAAATCCCAGTGGTTCCTTTTAAGGTGAAAATAGCTCAGTGCTTGGAAGTTTTAGAATTAATCTAGTCAACAAAAGCGTTGCAAGTTGTGCTGTGGCTTAGTTGGTTAAAGTGCCTGTCGAGTAAACAGGCAATCCTGCGTCCGAAACACAACATTTCCTTTTGGGCAGCACTAATTGGTATGCAAGGACAAGTTCCACTCTCTACCGATCAAACTTATAGAAACTATTAAATGTGCGTTTCCATGTGGCTTTGGAATATCTGTGAGTCTGCAAAAATGCAATTTATTCGGGTGTTCCAATGCAAATTTCCCCTTACAGATTTTAGCATGGTGCTGTGGCTTAGTTGGTTAAAGCACCTGTCTAGTAAACAGGAGATCCTGGGTTCAAATCCCAGCAGTGCCTTGTAGGGCACCACAAACTGTGTGTGCAAAGACAAATCCCACTGTCTACCTATCGAACGAATGAAATTTGGTGATTTTTCCCTTTTCATATTGCTTTCGAATAGCTGTGAATCTGCTTAAATACCACTTATGGTGCTACATTGCACATTTTACAAATTTGATTGTCAATCAAATCTGCACATTTTTACAGATTTGATTGTCAATCTCAGGTGGTGCTGTGGCTTAGTTGGTTAAAGTGACTGTCTAGTATGCAGGAGTTTCTGGGTTAAAATCCCAGTGGTTCCTTTTGAGGTGAAAGTAGCTCAGTGCATGGAAGTTTTAGAATTAATCTATTCAATAGAAGACTTGCAGGCGATGCTGTGGTTTAGTTGGTTAAAGAGCCTGTCTAGTAAACAGGAGATCCTGTGTTCGAATCCCAGCAGTGCCTTGTAACTTAGCACAAACTCTGTATGCAAAGACAAATCCCACTGTCTACCTATCAAACTAATTACATTTTGAGATTTTTCCCTTTCCATGTTGCTTTCGAATAGCTGTGAATCTGCTTATATACCACTTCTGGTGCTACATTGCACATTTGTACAGATTAGATTGCCAGTCTCAGGTGGTGCTGTGGCTTGGTTGGTTAAAGTGCCTGTCTAGTATGCAGGAAATTCTGGTTTCAAATCCCAGTGGTTCCTTTTGAGGTGAAAGTAGCGCAGTGCTTGGAAGTTTTAGAATGAATCTAGTCAACAGAAGTGTTGCAAGTTGTCCTGTGGCTCAGTTGGTTAAAGCGCCTGTCTAGTAAACATGCAATCCTGGGTCCGAAACCCAGCATTTCCTTTTGGGCAGCACTAATTGGTATGCAAGGACAAGTTCCACTCTCTACCGATCAAACTTCTGAAAACATATTAAATGTGCCTTTCCATGTGGCTTTGGAAAATCTGTGAGTCTGCAAAAATGCAACTTATTTGGGTGTTCCAATGCAAATTTCCCCTTACCGATTTAATTGTCTATCTACAATATAAAACATGGTGCTGTGGCTTAGTTGGTTAAAGCGCCTGTCTCGTAAACAGGAGATCCTGGGTTTGAATCCCAGCAGTGCCTTGTAGGGTAGCAAAGACAGTGTGTGCAAAGACAAATCCCACTGTCTACCTATCGAACTAATGAAATTTGGAGATTTTTCCCTTTCCGTGTTGCTTTCGAATAGCTGTGGATCTGCTTAAATACCACTTCTGGTGCTACATTGCACATTTTTACAGATTTGATTGTCAATCAAATCTGCACATTTTTACAGATTTGATTCACAATCTCAGGTGGTGCTGTGGCTTAGTTGGTTAAAGTGCCTGTCTAGTAAACAGGAGATTCTAGGTTAAAATTCTAATGGTTCCTTTTGAGGTGAAAGTAGCTCAGTGCGTGGAAGTTTTAGAATTAATCTATTCAAGTGAAGACTTGCAAGCGGTGCTGTGGCTTAGTTGGTTAAAGCGCCTGTCTAGTAAACAGGAGATCCTGGGTTCAAATCCCAGCAGTACCTTAGATATTCTTGTCCAACTGCAGGCTCAGGGCAACAACATTGACACAGGAGTACAGTTTTAGTAGTTGCACAAGTGGTGCTGAGGCTTAGTTGGTTAAAGCACCTGCCTGGTAAACATGCAATCCTGGGTCTGAAACCCAGCATTGCCTTTTGGGCAGCACTAATTGGTATGCAAGGACAAGTTCCACTCTCTACCGATCAAACTTATAAAACATATTAAATGTGCCTTTCCATGTGGCTTTGGAATATCTGTAAGTCTGCATAAATGCAACTTATTCGGGTGTTCCAATGCAAATTGTCCCTTACAGATTTAATTGTCTATCTACAATATTTAACATGGTGCTGTGTCTTAGTTGGTTAAAGCACCTGTCCAGTAAACAGGAGATCCTGGGTTTGAATCCCAGCAGTGCCTTGTAACTTAGCACAAACTCTGTATGCAGAGACAAATCCCACTGTCTACCTATCAAACTAATTACATTTTGAGATTTTTCCCTTTCCATGTTGCTTTCGAATAGCTGTGAATCTGCTTAAATACCACTTCTGGTGCTACATTGCACATTTTTACAGATAAGATTGTCAATCTCAGGTGGTGCTGTGGATTAGTTGGTTAAAGTGCCTGTCTAGTATGCAGGAGTTTCTGGGTTCAAATCCCAGTGGTTCCTTTTGAGGTGAAAGTAGCTCAGTGCTTGGAAGTTTTGGAATGAATCTAGTCAACGGAAGTGTTGCAAGTTGTGCTGTGGCTCAGTTGCTTAAAGTGCCTGTCTAGTAAACATGCAATCCTGGGTCCGAAACCAAACATTTCCTTTTGGGCAGCACTAATTGGTTTGCAAGGACAAGTTCCACTCTCTACCGATCAAACTTCTGAAAACATATTAAATGTGCCTTTCCATGTGGCTTTGGAATATCTGTGAGTCTGTAAAAATGCAACTTATTCGGGTGTTCCAATGCAAATTTCCCCTTACAGATTTAATTGTCTAACTACAATAGAAAACATGGTTCTGTGGATTAGTTGGTTAAAGCGCCTGTCTCGTAAACAGGAGATCCTGGGTTTGAATCCCAGCAGTGCCTTGTAGGGTAGCACAAACTGTGTGTGAAAAGACGAATCCCACTGTCTACCTATCGAAATAATGACATTTGGAGATTTTTCCCTTTCCATGTTGCTTTCGAATAGCTGTGAATCTGCTTAAATACCACTTCTGGTGCTACATTGCACATTTTTACAGATTTGATTGTCAATCAAATCTGCACATTTTTACAGATTTGATTCTCAATCTCAGGTGGTGCTGAGGCTAAGTTGGTTAAAGTGTCTGTCTTGTAAACAGGAGATTCTAGGTTAAAATCCCAGTGGTTCCTTTTGAGGTGAAAGTAGCTCAGTGCGTGGAAGTTTTAGAATTAATCTATTCAAGAGAAGACTTGCAAGCGGTGCTGTGGCTTAGTTGGTTAAAGTGCCTGTCTAGTAAACAGGAGATCCTGGGTTCAAATCCCAGCAGTGCCTTAGATATTCTTGTCCAACTGCAGGCTCAGGCCAAACACACTGAACATTGACACAGGAGTACAGTTTTAGTAGTTGCACAAGTGGTGCTGAGGCTTAGTTGGTTAAAGCACCTGCCTGGTAAACATGCAATCCTGGGTCTGAAACCCAGCATTATCTTTTGGGCAGCACTAATTGGTATGCAAGGACAAGTTCCACTCTCTACCGATCAAACTTATAAAAACATATTAAATGTGCCTTTCCATGTGGCTTTGGAATATCTGTGAGTCTGCATAAATGCAAGTTATTTGGGTGTTCCAATGCAAATTTCCCCTTACAGATTCAATTAATTATCTACAATGTAAAACATGGTGCTGTGGCTTAGTTGGTTAAAGCGCCTGTCTTGTAAACAGGAGATCCTGGGTTCAAATCCCAGCAGTGCCTTGTAGTGCAGCACAAACTCTGTATGCAAAGACAAATCCCACCATCTACCTATCAAACTAATTAATTTTGGAGATTTTTCACTTTCCATGTTGCTTTCGAATAGCTGTGAATCTGCTTAAATACCACTTCTGGTGCTACATTGCACATTTTTACAGATTTGATTGTCAATCAAATCTGCACATTTTTACAGATTTGATTGTCAATCTCAGGTGGTGCTGTGGCTTAGTTGGTTAAAGTGACTGTCTAGTATGCAGGAGTTTCTGGGTTAAAATCCCAGTGGTTCCTTTTAAGGTGAAAATAGCTCAGTGCTTGGAATTTTTAAAATGAATCTAGTCAACAGAAGCGTTGCAAGTTGTGCTGTGGCTTAGTTGGTTAAAGCACCTGTCTAGTAAACAGGAGATCCTGGGTTCGAATCCCAGCAGTGCCTTGTAGGGCCGCACAAACTGTGTGTGTAAAGACAAATCCCGCTGTCTGCCTAAATTTGGAGATTTTTCCCTTTTCATATTTCTTTCGAATAGCTGTGAATCTGCTTAAATACCACTTCTGGTGATACATTGCACATTTTTACAAATTTGATTGTCAATCAAATCTGCACATTTTTACAGATTTGATTGTCAATCTCAGGTGGTGCTGTGGCTTAGTTGGTTAAAGTGACTGTCTAGTATGCAAGAGTTTCTGGGTTAAAATCCCAGTGGTTCCTTTTGAGGTGAAAGTAGCTCAGTGCATGGACGTTTTAGAATTAATCTATTCAAGAGAAGACTTGCAGGCGATGCTGTGGCTTAGTTGGTTAAAGTGCCTGTCTAGTAAAGAGGAGATCCTGGGTTCAAATCCCAGCAGTGCCTTAGAAATTCTTGTCCAACTGCAGGCTCAGGCCAACCACACTGAACATTGACACAGGAATACCGTTTTAGTAGTTGCACAAGTGGTGCTGAGGCTTAGTTGGTTAAAGCACCTGCCTGGTAAACATGCAATCCTGGGTCTGAAACCCAGCATTGCCTTTTGGGCAGCACTAATCGGTATGCAAGGACAAGTTCCACTCGATCAAACTTATAAAAACATATGGCTTAGGAATATCTGTGAGTCTGCAAAAATGCAACTTATTCGGGTGTTCCAATGCAAATTTCTCCTTACAGATTTAATTGTCTATCTACAATATAAAACATAGTGCTGTGGCTTAGATGGTTGAAGTGCCTGTCTCGTAAGCAGGAGATCCTGGGTTCAAATCCCAGCACTACCTTATAGGGCAGCATAAACTCTGTATGCAAAGACAAATCCCACTGTCTACCTATCGAACTAATGAAATTTGGAGATTTTTCCCTTTCCATGTTGCTTTCGAATAGCTGTGAATCTGCTTAAATACCACTTCTGGTGCAACATTGCACATTTTTACAGATTTGATTGTCAATCAAATCTGCAAATTTTTACAGATTTTATTCTCAATCTCAGGTGGTGCTGTGGTTTATTTGTTTAAAGTGCCTGTCTAGTAAACAGGAGATTCTAGGTTAAAATCCCAGTGGTTCCTTTTGAGGTGAAAGTAGCTCAGTGCGTGGAAGTTTTAGAACTAATCTATTCCAGAGAAGCCTTGCAAGCGGTGCTGTGGTTTAGTTGGTTGAAGTGCCTGTCTAGTAACCAGGAGATCCTGGGTTCAAATCCCAGCAGTGCCTTAGATATTCTTGTCCAACTGCAGGCTCAGGCCAACCACACTGAACATTCACACAGGAGTACAGTTTTAGTAGTTGCACAAGTGGTGCTGAGGCTTAGTTGGTTAAAGCACCTGCCTGATAAACATGCAATCCTGGGTCTGAAACCCAGCACTGCCTTTTGGGCAGCTCTAATTGGTATGCAAGGACAAGTTCCACTCTCTACCGATCAAACTTATAAAAACATATTAAATGTGGCTTGGAATATCTGTGAGTCTGCATAAATGCAACTTATTCGGGTGTACAACTGCAAATTTCCCCTTACAGATTTAATTGTCTATCTAAAAAATAAAACATGGTGCTGTGGCTTAGTTGGTTAAAGCGCCTGTCTCGTAAACAGGAGATCCTGGGTTCAAATCCCAGCAGTGCCTTATAGGGCAGTACAAACTCTGTATGCAAAGACAAATCCCACTGTCTACCTGTCAAACTAATGAAATTTGGAGATTTTTCCCTTTCCATGTTGCTTTCGAATAGCTGTGAACCTGCTTAAAAACCACTTCTGGTGCTACATTGCACATTTTTACAGATTTGATTGTCAATCAAATCTGCACATTTTTACAGATTTATTTTCGATCTCAGGTGGTGCTGAGGTTTAGTTGGTTAAAGTGCCTGTATAGTAAACAGGAGATTCTAGGTTAAAATCCCAGTGGTTCCTTTTGAGGTGAAAGTAGCTCAGTGCGTGGAAGTTTTAGAATTAATCTATTCAAGAGAGGACTTGCAAGTGGTGCTGTGGCTTAGTTGGTTAAAGCACCTGTCTAGTAAACAGGAGATCCTGGGTTCAAATCCCAGCAGTGCCTTAGATATTCTTGTCCAACTGCAGGCTCAGGCCAACCACACTGAACATTGACACAGGGGACAGTTTTAGTAGTTGCACAAGTGGTGCTGAAGCTTAGTTGGTTAAAGCACCTGCCTGGTAAACATGCAATCCTGGGTCTGAAACCCAGCATTGCCTTTTGGGCAGCACTTATCGGTATGCAAAGACAAGTTCCACTCTCTACCGATCAAACTTATGAAAACATATTAAATGTGCCATTCCATGTGGCTTTGGAATAACTGTGAGTCTGCATAAATGCAATTTATTCGGGTGTTCCAATGCAAATTGTCCCTTACAGATTTAATTGTCTATCAGCCCTTTGAGACACTTGTGATTTAGGGCTATATAAATAAACATTGATTGATTGATTGATACAATATTTAACATGGTGCTGTGGGTTAGTTGGTTAAAGCACCTGTCTAGTAAACAGGAGATCCTGGGTTCAAATCCCAGCAGTGCCTTGTAACTTAGCACAAACTCTGTATGCAAAGACAAATCCCACTGTCTACCTATCGAACTAATGAAATTTGGAGATTTTTCCCTTTCCATGTAGCTTTCGGATATCTGTGAATCTGCTTATATACCACTTCTGGTGCTACATTGCACATTTTTACAGATTAGATTGTCAATCTCAGGTGGTGTTGTGGCTTAGTTGGTTAAAGTGTCTGTCTAGTATGCAGGAAATTCTGGGTTCAAATCCCAGTGGTTCCCTTTGAGGTAAAAGTAGCTCAGTGCTTGCTTGGAAGTTTTAGAATGAATCTAGTCAACAGAAGCGTTGCAAGTTGTCCTGTGGCTCAGTTGGTTAAAGCGCCTGTCTAGTAAACATGCAATCCTGGGTCCGGAACCCACCATTTCCTTTTGGGCAGCACTAATTGGTATGCAAGGACAAGTTCCACTCTCTACCGATCAAACTTGTGAAAACATATTAAATGTGCCTTTCCATGTGGCTTTGGAATATCTGTGAGTCTGCAAAAATGCAACTTTTTCGGGTGTTCCAATGCAAATTTCCCCTTACAGATTTAATTGTCTATCTACAATAGAAAATATGGTGCTGTGGATTAGTTGGTTAAAGCGCCTGTCTCGTAAACAGGAGATTCTGGGTTTGAATCCCAGCAGTGCCTTGTAGGGTAGCACAAACTGTGTGTGCAAAGACAAATCCCACTGTCTACCTATCAAACTAACGAAATTTGGAGATTTTTCCCTTTCCGTGTTGCTTTCGAATAGCTGTGAATCTGCTTAAATACCACTTCTGGTGCTACATTGCACATTTTTACGGATTTGATTGTCAATCAAATCTGCACATTTTTACAGATTTGATTCACAATCTCAGGTGGTGCTGAGGCTAAGTTGGTTAAAGTGTCTGTCTAGTATGCAGGAGATTCTAGGTTAAAATCCCAGTGGTTTCTTTTGAGGTGAAAGTAGCTCAGTGCGTGGAAGTTTTAGAATGAATCTATTCAAGAGAAGACTTGCAAGCGGTGCTGTGGCTTAGTTGGTTAAAGCGCCTGTCTAGTAAACAGGAGATCCTGGGTTCAAATCCCAGCAGTGCCTTAGATATTCTTGTCCAACTGCAGGCTCAGGCCAACCACACTGAACATTGACACAGGAGTGCAGTTTTAGTAGTTGCACAAGTGGTGCTGAGGTTTAGTTGGTTAAAGCACCTGCCTGGTAAACATGCAATCCTGGGTCTGAAACCCAGCGTTGCCTTTTGGGCAGCACTAATTGGTATGCAAGGACAAGTTCCACTCTCTACCGATCAAACTTATAAAAACATATTAAATGTGCCTTTCCATGTGGCTTCGGAATATCTGTGAGTCTGCAAAAATGCAAATTATTCGGGTGTTCCAATGCAAATTTCCCCTTACAGATTTAATTGTCTATCAACAATATTAGACACGGTGCTGTGGCTTAGTTGGTTAAAGCACCTGTCTAGTAAACAGGAGATCCTATGTTCGAATCCCAGCAGTGCCTTGTAGAGCAGCACAATTTATGTGTGCAAAGACAAATCCCACTGTCTGCCTATCGAACTAATGAAATTCTGAGATTTTTCCCTTTCCATATTGCTTTCGAATAGCTGTGAATCTGCTTTAATACCACTTCTGGTGATACATTGCACATTTTTACAGATTTGATTGTCAATCAAATCTGAACATTTTTACAGATTTGATTCTCAATCTCAGGTCGTACTGAGCATTAGTTGGTTAAAGTGCCTGTCTAGTAAACAGGAGATTCTAGGTTAAAATCCCAGTGGTTCCTTTTGAGGTGAAAGTAGCTCAGTGAGTGGAAGTTTTAGAATTAATCTATTCAAGAGAAGACTTGCAAGCGATGCTGTGGCTTAGTTGGTTAAAGCGCCTGTCTAGTAAACAGGAAATGATGGGTTCAAATCCCAGCAGTGCCTTAGATGTTCTTGTCCAACTGCAGGCTCAGGCCAACCACCCTGAACATTGACACAGGAGTACAGTTTTAGTAAATGATAATGATAAATGGGTTATACTTGTATAGCGCTTTTCTACCTTCAAGGTACTCAAAGCGCTTTTACAGTATTTCCACATTTACCCATTCACACACACATTCACACACTGATGGCGGGAGCTGCCATGCAAGGCGCTAACCAGAGTTGCACAAGTGGTGCTGAGGCTTAGTTGGTTAAAGCACCTGCCTGGTAAACATGCAATCCTGGGTCTGAAACCCAGCATTGCCTTTTGGGCAGCACTAATTGGTATGCAAGGACAAGTTCCACTCTCTACCGATCATACTTATAAAAATATATTAAATGTGCCTTCCCATGTGGCTTTGGAATATCTGTGAGTCTGCAAAAATGCAAATTATTCGGGTGTTCCAATGCAAATTTCCCCTTACAGATTTAATTGTCTATCTACAAAATTTAACATGGTGCTGTGGCTTAGTTGGTTAAAGCACCTGTCTAGTAAACAGGAGATCCTGGGTTCGAATCCCAGCAGTGCCTTGTAGGGCACCACCAACTGTGTGTGCAAAGACAAATCCCACTGTCTACCTATCGAATGAATGAAATTTGGAGATTTTTCCCTTTTCATATTGCTTTCGAATAGCTGTGAATCTAAAAAATATATTAAATGTGCCTTCCCATGTGGCTTTGGAATATCTGTGAGTCTGCAAAAATGCAAATTATTCGGGTGTTCCAATGCAAATTTCCCCTTACAGATTTAATTGTCTATCTACAAAATTTAACATGGTGCTGTGGCTTGGTTGGTTAAAGCACCTGTCTAGTAAACAGGAGATCCTGGGTTCGAATCCCAGCAGTGCCTTGTAGGGCACCACCAACTGTGTGTGCAAAGACAAATCCCACTGTCTACCTATCGAATGAATGAAATTTGGAGATTTTTCCCTTTTCATATTGCTTTCGAATAGCTGTGAATCTGCTTAAATACCACTTCTGGTGCTACATTGCCCATTTTACAAATTTGATTGTCAATCAAATCTGCACATTTTTACAGATTTGATTCTCAATCTCAGGTGGTGCTGTGGCTTAGTTGGTTAAAGTGACTGTCTAGTATGCAGGAGTTTCAGGGTTAAAATCCCAGTGGTTCCTTTTGAGGTGAAAGTAGCTCAGTGCTTGGAAGTTTTAGAATTAATCTATTCAATAGAAGACTTGCAGGCGATGCTGTGGCTTAGTTGGTTAAACAGCCTGTCTAGTAAACAGGAGATCCTGTGTTCGAATCCCAGCAGTGCAATGTAACTTAGCACAAACTCTGTATGCAAAGACAAATCCCACTGTCTACCTATCAAACTAATTACATTTTGAGATTTTTCCCTTTCCATGTTGCTTTCGAATAGCTGTGAATCTGCTTATATACCACTTCTGGTGCTACATTGCACATTTGTACAGATTAGATTGTCAATCTCAGGTGGTGCTGTGGCTTAGTTGGTTAAAGTGCCTGTCTAGTATGCAGGAAATTCTGGGTTCAAATCTCAGTGGTTCATTTTGAGGTGAAAGTATCGCAGTGCTTGGAAGTTTTAGAATGAATCTAGTCAACAGAAGTGTTGCAAGTTGTCCTGTGGCTCAGTTGGTTAAAGCGCCTGTCTAGTAAACATGCAATCCTGGGTCCGAAACCCAGCATTTCCTTTTGGGCAGCACTAATTGGTATGCAAGTGTAGCACCCCTACTGTAGGATAGCAGGTTAGTACAACAATTAAGATTACTAGGTTCTTGGCTGTATAATTGAGAGACTCGCAATGAGACGTTACGTACTTAGTGGACCACAGAACAACTGCTGGCAAATTTATTGCACAATAATAAACAATAACACATGAACAGTGTGCTTTTTAAATTGTAAATACCCCCCAAAAATAAATAAAAATAGAGCTCTGTTGCAAAAATTCAAAAGTAGCAAAATAGAAGAAATGTCCTTTTTAAATTGTCCTTTGAAAAAGTAAATTCTACCCGGGTAGTAATGAATTGAACACTGTCTATATTCCTTGGTTGGGAATCCTTAGTTCTATTGTAATCCGTTATTCCATACTGATTCGGTTCGATACTTGCGACTCTGATGGTGGATCAGTTCAGTTATAGGTCGCTGCAGAGTGTGGAGACCGATGCAGCTGGCCACACCACATCCAAACGCTCCCTCTCCGCAGACTCTCACTCACTGGGACTGGCTCGCCATCATAACTCAAGTCCAGTTTGGAACCAGACTTCAGGATCATACAAAAACCAATTGAAGTTCTCAGCAGCACAAAACACAGCAATCCAGCTCCCACTGGAACCAGGCTATCTTATGCTGCTTTTCCAACACTCGGTTTGAGAAGTGACAAGTATTTTAACTTATAAACCTTGTCTTTGTAACACAACGATATGACTCGTGCCTTCACTCTTTGACGTTCAGTGAAGGAATGTCTGGAATGAGAAAGGTGCATGCGACCTCTACTGGCCAACATGTGAATAACGTGCTGCGTGCATGTATCATTAATTTAACCCTGTAGTGACCACATGACTTTGACACATCAAGTTTAACATTTTTTAAGTGACCAAAGTGACTTTGGCACACCATAGATTAGAAATGAATAACAGGAGAATATATTAGTGACACTATATTTCCATATGGGTTACACACTCCCCCCTTAAGTCAGCATGAGTCCCTTCATGTGCTATAACATCTTGACTCAAATTGCTATAACCTCATGACTGTCGTAGTCACCTAAGGAAATGAGTGCGTGATTGAAACTGTCTAAAAGACTTTGAGCAAAAGAGATGAAGGGTTTACCCAACAGTGGGTAGTTCAATCGGTCTGGTGGCCGCCGTGACCTTATAGATCGGCGTACCATATTGCCTTCCCCACAGTCATCAGGTAAGTCGGTTCCCTCGCCTTGAGTATCTTGAGCTTCTGGAATTTCAGTGTCATTTCCCGGTTTTCCATTTTCATTACTCTCCAACTGGTGATCTCCAACCACTTCAGGAAATTCCTTTTTTTTTTCAACTGGCAACGCAGGCTCATTACCAGCAGAGGACTCCACTTGTGATTGGGTTTGTAGTGTCTCGCCCACTTCCTTTTCTGTGGGAGGATTGTCAGCTACAACCAGCTGTTTAGGGATGTCATAGACCTTTGTAAATCTCTTCTCAGTGAGAGCTGAGGTTTCCTCGGGAAGGACTGTGTACTCCTCTTCAGACTCAGAACTTTCCTCTTCTTGGACCTGAGGAGAACATTGTCTTGTCCTGGGACGACGAATCGGCCTTGGCTGATTGGGTTCCTCATCCTCGACTTCAACCAATTGCCCGCATGGCAGCAGAAGATCCCTGTGTAAAGTGCGGACTGGACCATCTTCATCTACTGGCTGAACCTTGTAAACAGGTAAGTCGCCCATCTGTTGTAAGACACTGTACACAGCGGACTCCCACTTGTCAGCGAGTTTGTGTTTGTTCCTCAGACGGACATTTCTCACCAGTACTCTATCTCCCACTTCAAGTGCAGACTCTCTGACTCGTTTATTCCACTGCTGCTTATTCCTCTCAGCAACCTTCTGGGAGTTTTCAATGGCTGTTTGATAACTCTCCTCCAGTCGAGACTTGAGATTTCGCACATATTGGGAGTGAGATACTGGTGTTCCTTCCCTTACGGGTAGGTTGAATGCAATATCGACTGGAAGCCTGGGTTGTCTCCCAAACATTAACTCATAGGGACTGAACCCGGTGACCTCGCTTCTGGTACAGTTGTAGGCATGTGTGAGTGGTTTAACGAAATCACGCCAGTGACTCTTCTCTTTTTCTTTCAGAGTACCCAACATGCCAAGAAGCGTGCGGTTGAACCGCTCAACCGGGTTTCCCCTCGGGTGATAAGGACTGGTTCTCACTTTCTTGATACCGGCTATGGCACACAGTTCTTTAATAGTGTGGGATTCGAAATCTCTTCCCTGATCACTGTGCAAGCGTTCAGGAAAGCCGTAGTGAACCAGGAACTGCTCCCACAGACACTTTGCAACAGTAGTAGCTTTTTGATCTTTCGTGGGTATGGCTACTGCATATTTTGTAAAGTGGTCTGTGATGACCAGAATGTCCTTAGTATTGTGGGAATCGGGCTCCAGTGATAGGTAGTCCATGCAGACTAATTGCATTGGCCTATTTGTCTGGATACTGACCAGCGGTGCTGCTTTCTCAGGCGGAGTCTTCCTCCTAACACAACGGCCACAGGTTTTGACCTTGTGCTCAACATCCGCAGCCATTCGTGGCCAGTAGAATCTTGACCGTACTAAATCAATGGTACGGTCTATGCCCATGTGTCCCATGTCATCATGGAGACACTTGAGTACAGTGACTCTGAGGGACTCTGGAAGAACGAGTTGATAGATCGTTTCCTCTTCACATTTCCGCTTCCTGTACAGGAGACCGTCTCTCATCTCAAGGCGCTTCCACTCCTTGAGCATCAGTGTGAGTTCCGGAGAATTAGGACCAATGTTCCGAGGTACTGGGCCTCCAGATTCCAACAGATGAATAACATGTTTGATGGCAGGATCAGCTTCCTGACGTTCTCGGAGGTCATCCTCACTGAAGATGGGTACTGTCACATGACCTAATAATTCTTCATCACTGTAGATGTCTGGTACAGCGTTGGCGTTGAGAGCTAGGGATTCAACCAACGTGATGGAAGGTAAGTTGTCGGTTTCTCTTATCAGGTGTCGGTGACAAAGGGCTGTAACTGCATCTTCAGGTAAGTTTAGATGGTCAGGTGACGATGATAGATGATGTGAGGTGAACCGCTTTATTCTCTCTCTTTCTTCCAGTGAAGCGTCATCCTCAACCAGCATTCCATGCGGTCGCCTGGAGAGACCATCGGCATCTTGATTGCTCTTTCCAGCCCTGTACTTGATGTTGAAATTGAACGTAGAAAGGGCTGCTAGCCAGCGATAACTGGCAGAATCTAGCTTAGCTGAGGTGAGTATGTAAGTTAACGGATTGTTATCCGTTACCACAGTGAAGTTGTTACCATAGAGATAGTCCTGGAACTTCTCTAGGATTGCCCATTTTAAAGCTAGAAACTCCAGCTTGTGTGCTGGATATCTGGCCTCACTAGATGAAAGGCCCCTACTGGCATAGGCGATGACCCTTGATTGGCCGTCCTGCTCTTGGTATAAAGCAGCTCCTAAACCAGTAGTACTAGCATCCGTATGCAGTGTATAGGGGAGCTTTGCATCTGCGAACCCCAGGATGGGAGAAGATGTGAGCTTCTCTATGATGCATTCAAAAGCGTCCTGACAAGCAGGTGTCCATCGTTCTGCGAACGGCTCTTTTGGATTGAAATATTTCCCTTTACATGTCGTCATCTTCTGGCCTTTTCTGAGAGGTGGATAGCCAGAAGTGAGACTGTTTAGGGGCTTCACTATTTTAGAATAGTCCTTGACAAAGCGGCGATAATAGCCGGCGAAGCCTAAAAAGGACTTCAATTCTTTTAGGGTCTGTGGCCTTGGCCACGTTTTCAGTGCAATGACTTTCTCGGGATCAGTCTCGACACCATCTCTTGAGACGATGTGTCCAAGATAACGTACAGACGTTTGGAAGAATCTGCACTTCTCGGGAGAAAGCTTGAGACCATATTCTCTTAGCCGTTGTAGGACGTGCAGAAGCCTGGCCTCATGTTCCTCCAGGGAGGCAGAGAACACAATGAGATCATCAAGAAACACAAGCACCTCTTTCAGGTTAATGTCACCCATGCATTTCTCCATTAGGCGCTGAAATGTACTCGGCGCATTGGTTATCCCCTGGGGCATACGGTTGAACTCCCAAAACCCCAGGGGACAGACAAAAGCAGTCTTGGCTTTGTCACTCTCTTCCATACCAATTTGGTAATATCCGGACTTGAGGTCCATTACGGAAAACCACTGTGACCCGGTGAGGGCGGAGAATGCTTCTTCGAGGTTTGGTAGTGCATAAGCATCCTTTATGGTTTGCGTATTCAACTTACGGTAATCGACACAAAGTCGGACATCACTGTTCTTTTTCTTTACAACGACTATGGGTGACGAGTAGGGTGACTCGGACTCCTGTATCACACCAGCTTCTAGCAGTGTTTTAAGGTGTTTCCTCACAGCCTCATAGTCATTGGGATGTATGGGTCTTGAACGCTGTTTAAAAGGCGTCTCGTCCTTGAGCTTGATACGATGCTTGACTTTGGTGGCATGACCAAAATCAAGGTCATGATGTGCGAACACATCAGAGTAACCATTGAGTTTCTCTGTGACTTTGGTTTTCCATTCCTCTGGTAGAGGAGAATTGCCGAAGTCAAATGTCAGGGTGTTGTTTGTGGACTGATTTGGAGAAAATGTTGCACTACAACAGTTCACAGTAGCTGCATTCTTGTCAGGTAATGGACTTTTTTCAACAATCTTATCAGGAACATGCAGTTCTGCGACAATACAGTTTGTGGGTAGTGTTATGTCATGGTCTGTCTCGTTTCTCAGCCAAACAGCCAACTTGTGCTGAGGCGGCTGGGGCAAAGTGACGAGGCAACAGTCAACGAAAATGCCACCAGGTAAGACAGACTTTCTTGGCTGTTCCAGAACTGCCAATTTCTCCGTATTTGCAAGATTGACATTGACCTGGCCTTCCACAAGGACTTTATCATGTGCAGGAATAACTTTCTGCGGTTTCGCTTTGAGTGTCATTAGACCTATTTGCCCAGTGCTCTTTAGCTTTTGTCTAAATTCAAGTGCACTGAGGATTTGTTTGTAGCCATGAACAGTTGAAGTGGTCTTTTGAGTGTTGTATTGGCACTCTTCATCATATAATACATCAAGTAAGTTGGTCCCTATTAGAACAGGAAGGTCACTGTTGGAGCGTTGATCAGGGACAACTAATGCTAGAGTGTTCACTTCGGGTGCAGTATCAATAAACTCTTTTGGCAACCTAATACTGACTTCTACATAGCCCAAATATGGGACAGACTGACCATTAGCACCTTCCACATCAAGAAGATTGAATGGCTGGATAGGCTGTTCTGACAAGTGCTCTGTGTAGAATGAGTTTGAAATTGTGGTCACCTGAGACCCTGTGTCAAGAAGGCAGTTACAATTTACACCTGACACAGTCACATTACTGATGCATTTGTTGCCAATTAAACCTTTTGGTATTTTAGATTGGTGCTTGGTTCTGTGAGAATAACTTGAAACATTTTGTTTGGAGCTTGTGTTAGTCTTTGTTCCTGTTTGCTCCTCAACAGGAACATGATTTATAAATCCTGTTTGCTTTGTTCGTCCCACAGCTTTTGTTTCTCTTTGAGTTCTTGGCGTTTAGCCTCAACAACCTCCGGGTTGGGCTCGTTGGGACAAGCTGGCGCTATATGTCCATCTTCGCCACAGTTAAAGCAATACCACGCTCGTGGTCTCTTTTTGCCTCTTAGGACAGCCTCAGTCTTAGGCTCTCTTTCCTTGGGTTTCTTTTGCTTAGCTCCCTTGGAGGTAGCCTTTGTGGAAGATTCATCCATGGACGCTTTCAGGTTTGCCAACTGGGCTTGAAGTTGTGCAAGTTGTTTTTGTATTTTCTTTGTACTCTCATTATGGTTGTACTTTACAGCAACGGCTGCTACGTCCCTCTCATCTGTATCAGATTTGTACACGTTCACATTATTAGACTGCACTTTAGCTTTGTGAAATCCAACATGTTGCTTCATACGACGAGATCTGGCAGCCTGCTTGTCTTCCTCCGTCCTCACTAAGAGCAACAACTCGGAGAATGAGGGTGGGGCATCCTTCTGCAGTTGGGACAGCTGAAGATGTGTGATTAAACTATTGTTGAAACATCCCCTGCAGAACTGTTTCAGCAGTTGCCGGTCTGCGTCGCTGGCAGGAATGCCATTCCTCTTGACTACTTTGCTCAGTATTGACTGTAGACGATGTAAATAAGCAGAAGCCTTTTCACCCGGCTCTGCGTCGGTGGTAAGGAATGCTGCAAAGAGCTCATCAGCATCATCCACAGTACCGTAGGCTGAGTCAAGAGCATGCAAATAGTCACGTGGGCTCGACTGGGGCCCAAGATGCTTTACAACATTTACAGCTGGAGGAAGGAGACTTTCTACAATCCTTCTGACCACTTGCTTGTCAGGGATTGTGGAATCGCTGAAGTAGAACTCGACATTACTACGCCAAGTGTCATAATCGACTTCCAGGCTGGGGCAGGGAGTTTTCCCAGAGAAAGGCCTCAACCTGGCATGGTGTGTTGACGACATGTCACTGCTCTTTACAATATGCTCCACGACCATTCTCTGCACCTCAGGTGTGTTAATTTGGTCAAGTGGTAGCTGAAAGGGTGATCTGGCACCACTAGGCAGGGTTTGTCTAAGTGGGACCGCATTCATATTTAGAATGGACTGAGTTGGGGTTTGGACTGATGCTGGTTCAACTCCACTCTTGTGAGGAGTAGACGAGGGGGTTTGGTGCTCAACATCCTCATCTCGTTGAGCTGGCCTGCTTTCTTGAATTCTGGCCAACTCCTCTCGCAGGATTTTCTCAAAGTCTGTGCCACTCAATTTTGCAATGCTTTCAAGCTCACACAGGTAGAATTTGGTTATGTTCGAACCTGCATTAGCAGCATAAACACTAGATAAAAGTTGCACCTTGTGTGTAATTTTGTCATCTGAAGAAGGTCTGTTATATGGTAAATCACGTGCAAGAACACTAACACCTTCCCCAGATTTAAACTCAACAATAGCAGAATTTGGGAATTTAGCATCGGAACTGTCAATTTTAACCACTCTTTCAATGGACCCATATTGATTCAAAAAGTCAAATACCTCCTCATCTACTTCAGTACCAGACATGCCACTGACCAGTACTGAACTGGGTACCTTAATGTTTTCAGACTTAATGACATCCATATTTCAAGTGTAAAGTCAGAGGTATTACAAAATTTGTGAATAAACGTTGCCAGAGCTGTTCTGTATTGTACGTACAGTATGAATTCGGAATCACAGCGCTCCTGGCTGGCTCGCCAAGTGTGTAGCACCCCTACTGTAGGATAGCAGGTTAGTACAACAATTAAGATTACTAGGTTCTTGGCTGTATAATTGAGAGACTCGCAATGAGACGTTACGTACTTAGTGGACCACAGAACAACTGCTGGCAAATTTATTGCACAATAATAAACAATAACACATGAACAGTGTGCTTTTTAAATTGTAAATACCCCCCAAAAATAAATAAAAATAGAGCTCTGTTGCAAAAATTCAAAAGTAGCAAAATAGAAGAAATGTCCTTTTTAAATTGTCCTTTGAAAAAGTAAATTCTACCCGGGTAGTAATGAATTGAACACTGTCTATATTCCTTGGTTGGGAATCCTTAGTTCTATTGTAATCCGTTATTCCATACTGATTCGGTTCGATACTTGCGACTCTGATGGTGGATCAGTTCAGTTATAGGTCGCTGCAGAGTGTGGAGACCGATGCAGCTGGCCACACCACATCCAAACGCTCCCTCTCCGCAGACTCTCACTCACTGGGACTGGCTCGCCATCATAACTCAAGTCCAGTTTGGAACCAGACTTCAGGATCATACAAAAACCAATTGAAGTTCTCAGCAGCACAAAACACAGCAATCCAGCTCCCACTGGAACCAGGCTATCTTATGCTGCTTTTCCAACACTCGGTTTGAGAAGTGACAAGTATTTTAACTTATAAACCTTGTCTTTGTAACACAACGATATGACTCGTGCCTTCACTCTTTGACGTTCAGTGAAGGAATGTCTGGAATGAGAAAGGTGCATGCGACCTCTACTGGCCAACATGTGAATAACGTGCTGCGTGCATGTATCATTAATTTAACCCTGTAGTGACCACATGACTTTGACACATCAAGTTTAACATTTTTTAAGTGACCAAAGTGACTTTGGCACACCATAGATTAGAAATGAATAACAGGAGAATATATTAGTGACACTATATTTCCATATGGGTTACACAAGGACAAGTTCCACTCTCTACCGATCAAACTTCTGAAAACATATTAAATGTGCCTTTCCATGTGGCTTTGGAATATCTGTGAGTCTGCAAAAATGCAACTTATTTGGGTGTTCCAATGCAAATTTCCCCTTACAGATTTAATTGTCTATCTACAATAGAAAACATGGTGCTGTGGCTTAGTTGGTTAAAGCGCCTGTCTCGTAAACAGGAGATCCTGGGTTTGAATCCCAGCAGTGCCTTGTAGGGTAGCAGAAACTGTGTGTGCAAAGACAAATCCCACTGTCTACCTATCGAACTAATGAAATTTGGAGATTTTTCCCTTTCCGTGTTGCTTTCGAATAGCTGTGAATCTGCTTAAATACCACTTCTGGTGCTACATTGCACATTTTTACAGATTTGATTGTCAATCAAATCTGCACATTTTTACAGATTTGATTCACAATCTCAGGTGGTGCTGTGGCTTAGTTGGTTAAAGTGCCTGTCTAGTAAACAGGAGATTCTAGGTTAAAATCCTAATGGTTCCTTTTGAGGTGAAAGTAGCTCAGTGCGTGGAAGTTTTAGAATTAATCTATTCAAGACAAGACTTGCAAGCGGTGCTGTGGCTTAGTTGGTTAAAGCGCCTGTCTAGTAAACAGGAGATCCTGGGTTCAAATCCCAGCAGTACCTTAGATATTCTTGTCCAACTGCAGGCTCAGGGCAACAACATTGACAAAGGAGTACAGTTTTAGTAGTTGCACAAGTGGTGCTGAGGCTTAGTTGGTTAAAGCACCTGCCTGCTAAACATGCAATACTGGGTCTGAAACCCAGCATTGCCTTTTGGGCAGCACTAATTGGTATGCAAGGACAAGTTCCACTCTCTACCGATCAAACTTATAAAAACATATTAAATGTGGCTTTGGAATATCTGTGAGTCTGCAAAAATGCAACTTATTCGGGTGTTCCAATGCAAATTTCTCCTTACAGATTTAAATGTCTATCTACAATACAAAACATGGTGCTGTGGCTTAGTTGGTTAAAGCACCTGTCTCGTAAACAGGAGATCCTGGGTTCAAATCCCAGCAGTGTCTTATAGGGCAGCATAAACTCTGTATGCAAAGACAAATCCCACTGTCTACCTATCGAACTAATGAAATTTGGAGATTTTTACCTTTCCATGTTGCTTTCAAATAGCTGTGAATCTGCTTAAATACCACTTCTGGTGCTACATTGCACATTTTTACAGATTTGATTGTCAATCAAATCTGCAAATTTTTACAGATTTGATTCTCAATCTCAGGTGGTGCTGAGGCTTAGTTGGTTAAAGTGCCTGTCTAGTAAACAGGAGATTCTAGGTTAAAATCCCAGTGGTTCCTTTTGAGGTGAAAATAGGTCAGTGCGTGGAAGTTTTAGAATTAATCTATTCCAGAGAAGTCTTGCAAGCGGTGCTGTGGTTAGTTGGTTAAAGCGCCTGTCTAGTAAACAGGAGATTCTGGGTTCAAATCCCAGCAGTGCCTTAGATATTATTGTCCAACTGCAGGCTCAGGCCAACCACACTGAACATTGACACAGGAGTACAGTTTTAGTAGTTGCACAAGTGGTGCTGAGGCTTAGTTGGTTAAAGCACCTGCCTGGTAAACATGCAATCCTGGGTCTGAAACCCAGCACTGCCTTTTGGGCAGCACTAATTGGTATGCAAGGACAAGTTCCACTCTCTACCGATCAAACTTATAAAAACATATTAAATGTAGCTTTGGAATAGCTGTGAGTCTGCATAAATGCAATGTATTCGGGTGTTCCAATGCAGATTTCCCCTTACAGATTTAATTGTCCATCTACAATATTTAACATGGTGCTGTGGTTTAGTTGGTTAAAGCGCCTGTCTAGTAAACAGGAGATCCTGGGTTCGAATTCCAGCAGTGCCTTGTGACTTAGCACAAACTCTGTATGCAAAGACAAATCCCACTGTCTAACTATCAAATTAATTAAATTTTGAGATTTTTCCCTTTCCATGTTGCTTTCGAATAGCTGTGAATCTGCTTATATACCACTTCTGATGCTACATTGCACATTTTTACAGATTAGATTGTCAATATCAGGTGGTGCTGTGGATTAGTTGGTTAAAGCACCTGTCTCGTAAACAGGAGATCCTGGGTTCGAATCCCAGCAGTGCCTTGTAACTTAGCACAAACTCTGCATGCAAAGACAAATCCCACTGTCTAACTATCAAACTAAAAAAATTTGGAGATTTTTCCCTTTCCGTGTTGCTTTCGAATAGCTGTGCATCTGCTTAAATACCACTTCTGGTGCTACATTGCACATTTTTACAGATTTGATTGTCAATAAAATCTGCACATTTTTACAGATTTGATTCTCAATCTCAGGTGGTGCTGAGGCTAAATTGGTTAAAGTGTCTGTCTAGTAAACAGGAGATTATAGGTTAAAATCCCAGTGGTTTCTTTTGAGGTGAAAGTAGCGCAGTGCGCGGAAGTTTTAGAATTAATCTATTCAAGAGAAGACGTGCAAGCGGTGCTGTGGCTTAGTTGGTTAAAGCGCCTGTCTAGTAAACAGGAGATCCTGGGTTCAAATCCCAGCAGTGCCTTAGGTATTCTTGTCCAACTGCAGGCTCAGGGCAACCACACTGAACATTGACTCAGTAGTTGCACAAGTGGTGCTGAGGTTTATTTGGTTAAAGCACCTGCCTGGTAAACATGCAATCCTGGGTCTGAAACCCAGCATTGCCTTTTGGGCAGCACTAATTGGTATGCAAGGACAAGTTCCACTCTCTACCGATCAAAGTTATAAAAACATATTAAATGTGCCTTTCCATGTGGCTTTGGAATATCTGTGAGTCTGCATAAATGCAACTTATTCAGGTGTTCCAATGCAAATTTCCCCTTACAGATTTAATTGTCCATCTACAATATTTGACGTGGTGCTGTGGCTTAGTTGGTTAAAGCACCTGTCTAGTAAACAGGAGATCCTGGGTTAGAATCCCAGCAGTGCCTTGTAGGGCAGCACAATTTATGTGTGCAAAGACAAATCCCACTGTCTGCCTATCGAACTAATGAAATTCGGAGATTTTTCCATTTTCCATGTTGCTTTCGAATAGCTGTGAATCTGCTTAAATACCACTTCTGGTGTTACATTGCACATTTTTACAGATTTGATTGTCAATGAAATCTGCACATTTTACAGATTTGATTCTCAATCTCAGGTGGTGCTGAGGATTAGTTGGTTAAAGTGCCTGTCTAGTAAACAGGAGATTCTAGGTTAAAATCCCAGTTGTTCCTTTTGAGGTGAAAGTAGCTCAGTGCGTGGAAGTTTTAGAATTAATCTATTCAAGTGAACCCTTGCAAGCGGTGCTGTGGCTTAGTTGGTTGAAGCGCCTGTCTAGTAAACAGGAGATCATGGGTTCAAATCCCAGCAGTGCCTTAGATATTCTTGTCCAACTGCAGGCTCAGGGCAACCACACTGAACATTGACACAGGAGTACAGTTTTAATAGTTGCACAAGTGGTGCTGAGGCTTAGTTGGTTAAAGCACCTGCCTGGTAAACATGCAATCCTGGGTCTGAAACCCACCATTACCTTTTGGGCAGCACTAGTTGGTATGCAAGGACAGGTTCCACTTTTTACCGATCAAACTTATAAAAACATATTAAATGTGCCTTTCCATGTGGCTTTGGAATATCTGTGAGTCTGCAAAAATGCAAATTATTCGGGTGTTCCAATGCAAATTTCCGCTTACAGATTTAATTTTCTATCTACAGTATTTAACATGGTGCTGTGGCTTAGTTTGTTAAAGCACCTGTCTAACAAACAGATCCTGGGTTCGAATCCCAGCAGTGCCTTGTAATTTAGCACAAACTCTGTATGCAAAGACAAATCCCACTGTCTACCTATAAAACTAATTACATTTTGAGATTTTTCCATTTCCATGTTGCTTTCGAATAGCTGTGAATCTGCTTAAACTCTTTAACTTTAACTTTAACTTAAAATACCACTTCTGGTGCTACATTGCACATCTTTCCAGATTTGATTGTCAATCTCAGGTGGTGATGTGGCTTAGTTGGTTAAGTCTAGTATGCAGGAGTTTCTGTGTTCAAATCCCAGTGATTCCTTTTGAGGTGAAAGTAGCTCAGTGCTTTGAAGTTTTAGAATGAATCTAGTCAACAGAAGCATCGCAAGTTGTGCTGTGGCTTAGTTGGTTAAAGCGCCTGTCGAGTAAACATGCAATCCTGGGTCTGAAACCCAGCATTGCCTTTTGGGCAGCACTAATTGGTATGCAAGGACAAGTTCCACTCTCTACCGATCAAATTTATGAAAACATATTAAATGTGCCTTTCCATGTGGCTTTGGAATATCTGTGAGTGCAAAAATGCAACTTATTCGGGTGTTCCAATGCAAATTTCTCCTTACAGATTTAATTGTCTATCAACAATACAAAACATGGTGCTGTGGCTTAGTTGGTTAAAGCACCTGTCTAGTAAACAGGAGATCCTGGGTTCGAATCCCAGCAGTGCCTTGTAGGGCAGCACAAACTGTGTGTGCAAAGACAAATCCCACTGTCTACCTATCGAACTAATGAAATTTGGAGATTTTCCCTTTCCATGTTGCTTTCAAATAGCTGTGAATCTGCTTAAATACCACTTCTGGTGCTACATTGCACATTTTTCTGATTTGATTGTCAATCTCAGGTGGTGATGTGGCATAGTTGGTTAAAGTGACTGTCTAGTATGCAGAAGTTTCTGGTTTCAAATCCCAGTGGTTCCTTCAGAAGTGCTCAGTGCGTGGAAGTTTTAGAATGAATCTAGTCAACAGAAGCGTTGCAAGTTGTGCTGTGGCTTAGTTGGTTAAAGCGCCTGTCGAGTAAACAGGCAATCCTGGGTCCGAAACCCAGCATTTCCTTTTGGTATGCAAGGACAAGTTCCACTCTCTACCGATCAAACTTATGAAAACATATTAAATGTGCCTTTCCATGTGGCTTTGGAATATCTGTGAGTCTGCAAAAATGCAATTTTTTCGGGTGTTCTAATGCAAATTTCCCCTTACAGATTTAAGTGTCTATCTACTGTACTTAACATGGTGCTGTGGCTTAGTTGGTTAAAGCACCTGTCTAGTAAACAGGAGATCCTGGGTTCAAATCCCAGCAGTGCCTTGTAGGGCAGCACAAACTGTGTGTGCAAAGACAAATCCCACTGTCTACCTATCGAACTAATGAAATTCTGAGATTTTTCCCTTTCCATGTTGCTTTCGAATAGCTGTGAATCTGCTGTAATACCACTTCTGGTGCTACATTGCAAGTTTTTACAGATTTGATTGTCAATCAAATCTGCACATTTTTACAGATTTGATTCTCAATCTCAGGTGGTGCTGAGGCTAAGTTTGTTAAAGTGTCTGTCTAGTAAACAGGAGATTCTAGGTTAAAATCCCAGTGGTTCCTTTTGAGGTGAAAGTAGCTCAGTGCGTGTACATTTTAGAATTAATCTATTCAAGAGAAGACTTGCAAGTGGTGCTGTGGCTTAGTTGGTTAAAGCGCCTGTCTAGTAAACAGGAGATCCTGGGTTCAAATCCCAGCAGTGCCTTAGATATTCTTGTCCAACTGCAGGCTCAGGCCAACCACACTGAACATTGACACAGGAGTCCAGTTTTAGTAGTTGCACAAGTGGTGCTGAGGCTTAGTTGGTTAAAGCACCTGCCTGGTAAACATGCCATCCTGGGTCTGAAACCCAGCATTGCCTTTTGGGCAGCACTAATTGGTATGCAAGGACAAGTTCCACTCTCTACCGATCAAACTTATACAAACATATTAAATGTGCCTTTCCATGTGGCTTTGGAATATCTGTGAGTCTGCAAAAATGCAACTTATTCGGGTGTTCCAATGCAAATTTCTCCTTACAGATTTAATTGTCTATCTACAATATTTAACATGGTGCTGTGGCTTAGTTTGTTAAAGCGCCTGTCTTGTAAACAGGTAGATCCTAGGTTCAAATCCCAGCAGTGCCTTATAGGGCAGCATAAACTCTGTATGCTAAGACAAATCCCAATGTCTACCTATCGAACTAATGAAATTTGGAGATTTGTCCCTTTCCATGTTGCTTTCGAATAGCTGTGAATCTGCTGAAATACCACTTCTGGTGCTACATTGCACATTGTTACAGGTTTGATTGTCAATCAAATCTGCACATTTTTACAGATTTGATTCTCAATCTCAGGTGGTGCTGTGGCTTAGTTGGTTAAAGTGTCCGTCTAGTAAACAGGAGATTCTAGGTTAAAATCCCAGTGGTTCCTTTTGAGGTGAAAGTAGCTCAGTGCGTGTACGTTTTAGAATTAATCTATTCAAGAGAAGACTTGCAGGCGATGCTGTGGATTAGTTGGTTAAAGCGCCTGTCTAGTAAACAGGGGATCCTGGGTTCAAATCCCAGCAGTGCCTTAGATATTCTTGTCCAACTGCAGGCTCAGGCCAAACACACTGAACATTGACACAGGAGTACAGTTTTAGTAGTTGCACAAGTGGTGCTGAGGCTTAGTTGGTTAAAGCGCCTGCCTGGTAAACATGCAATCCTGGGTCTGAAACCCAGCATTGCCTTTTGGGCAGCACTAATTGGTATGCAAGAACAAGTTCCACTCTCTACCGATCAAACTTATAAAAACATATTAAATGTGCCTTTCCATGTGGCTTTGGAATATCTGTGAGTCTGCATAAATGCAATTTATTCAGGTGTACCAATGCAAATGTCCCTTTACAGATTTAATTAACTATCTACAATAAAAAACATGGTGCTGTGGCTTAGTTGGTTAAAGCGCCTTTTTCCCTTTCCATGTTGTTTTCGAATAGCTGTGAATCTGCTTAAATGCCACTTCTGGTGCTACGTTGCACATTTTTACAGATTGGATTGTCAATCACAGGTGGTGCTGTGGTTTAGTTGGTTAAAGTGCCTGTCTAGTATGCAGGAGTTTCTGGGTTCAAATCCCAGTGGTTCCTTTTGAGGTGAAAGTAGCTCAGTGCTTGGAAGTTTTAGAATTAATCTAGTCAACAGAAGCATTGCAAGTTGTGCTGTGGCTTAGTTGGTTAAAGCGCCTGTCGAGTAAACAGGCAATCCTGGGTCCGAAACCTAGCAATTCCTTTTGGTATGCAAGGACAAGTTCCACTCTCTACCGATCAAACTTATGAAAACATATTAAATGTGCCTTCCCATGTGGCTTTGGAATATCTGTGAGTCTGCAAAAATGCAATTTATTTGGGTGTTCCAATGCAAATTTCCCCTTACAGATTTAATTGTCAATCTACAATATAAAACATGGTGCTGTGGCTTAGTTGGTTAAAGCGCCTGTCTCGTAAACAGGAGATCCTGGGTTCAAATCCCAGCAGTGCCTTGTAGTGCAGCACAAACTCTGTATGCAAAGACAAATCCCACTGTCTACCAATCAAACTAAATAAATTTGGAGATTTTTCCCTTTCCGTGTTGCTTTCGAATAGCTGTGAATCTGCTTAAATACCACTTCTGGTGCTACATTGCACATTGTTACAGATTTGATTGTTAATCAAATCTGCAAATTTTTACAGATTTGATTGTCAATCTCAGGTGGTGCTGTGGGTTAGTTGGTTAAAGTGCCTGTCTAGTATGCAGGAGATTCTGGGTTCAAATCCCAGTGGTTCCTTTTGAGGTGAAAGTAGCTCAGTGTTTGGAAGTTTTAGAATTAATCTAGTCAACAGAAGCATTGCAAGTTGTGCTGTGGCTTAGTTGGTTAAAGCGCCTGTCGAGTAAACAGGCAATCCTGGGTCCGAAACCCAGCATTTCCTTCTGGGCAGCATTAATTAACAAATTCCACTCTCTACCGATCAAACTTCTGAAAACATATTAAATGTGCCTTTCCATGTGGCTTTGGAATATCTGTGAGTCTGCAAAAATGCAACTTATTCGTGTGTACCAATGCAAATTTCCCCTTACAGATTTAATTGTCTATCTACAATATAATACATGGTGCTGTGGCTTAGTTGGTTAAAGCGCCTGTCTAGTAAACAGGAGATCCTGGGTTCAAATCCTGGTGGTGCTTTTTAGGGCAGCACAAAATGTATGCAAAGACATATCCCACTGTCTACTAATCGAACTAATGAAATTTGGAAATGTTTGCCTGTCCATGTTGCTTTCGAATAGCTACGGATCTGCTTAAATAAATCTGATGCTACATTGCAAACTTCTACAGATTTGATTGTCAATCAGATCTGCACATTTTTACAGTTTTGATTGTCAATCTCAGGTGGTGCTGAGGCTTAGTTGCTTAAACAGCCTGTCTAGTATACAAGAGATTCGAGGTTAAAATCCCAGTGGTTCCTTTTGAGGTGAAAGTAGCTCAGTGCGTGGACGTTTTAGAATTAATCTATTCAACAGAAGACTTGCAAGCGGTGCTGTGGCTTAGTTAGTTAAAGCGCCTGTCTAGGAATGCTCATCAAACACTTATTTGGAAAATCCCACAGGTGAACAGGCTAATTTGGAACAGGTGGGTGCCATGATTGGGTATAAAAGCAGCTTCCATGAAATGCTCAGTCATTCACAAACAAGGATGAGGCGAGGGTCCCCACTTTGTGAACAAGTGCGTGAGCAAATCGCAAACAGTTTAAGAACAATATTTCTCAATGAGCTATTGCAAGGAATTTAGGGACTTCACCATCTACGGTCTGTAATATCATCAAAAGGTTCAGAGAATCAGGAAAAATCACAGCACGTAACGTTGAATGCCCGTGACTTTCGATCCCTCAGATGGTACTGCATCAAAAAGCGACATCAGTGTGTAAAGGATATCACCACATGGGCTCAGGACATACTTGCCAACCCTCCCGATTTTCCCGGGAGACTCCCGAATTTCAGTGCCCCTCCCGAAAATCTCCCGGGGCAACCATTTTCCCGAATTTCCACCCGGTTAACAATTTTGGGAGCGTGCCTTTAACGTCCTCTACAACCTGTCATCAGGTCCGCTTTTCCTCCATTTTTAACAGCGTGCCGGCCCTGTCACATAATATATGCGGCTTTTACGCACACACAAGTGAATGCAACGCATACTTGATCAACAGCCATACAGGTCACACTGAGGGTGGCCATATAAACAACTTTAACACTGTTACAAATATGTGCCACACTGTGAACCCACACCAAACAAGAATGACAAACACATTTCGGGAGAACATCCGCACCGTAACACAACATAAACACAACAGAACAAATACCCAGAACACCTTGCAGCACTAACTCTTCCAGGACGCTACAATATACACCCCCGCTACCACCAAACCCCCGCCCCCTCCATCTCCCGAATTTGGAGGTCTCAAGGTTGGCAAGTATGGCTCAGGAACACTTCAGAAAACCACTGTCAGTAACTACAGTTGGTCGCTACATCTGTAAGTGCAAGTTGAAACTCTACTATGCAAAGCCAAAGCCATTTATCAACAACACCCAGAAACACCGCCGGCTTCGCTGGGCCCGAGCTCATCTAAGATGGACTGATGCAAAGTGGAAAAGTGTTCTGTGGTCTGACGAGTACACATTTCAAATTGTTTTTGGAAACTGTGGATGTCGTGTCCTCCGGACCAAAGAGGAAGAAAATTATCCGGATTGTTATAGGCGCAAAGTTGAAAAGCCAGCATCTGTGATGGTATGGGGGTGTATTAGTGCCCAAGGCACGGGTAACTTACACATCTGTTAAGGCACCATTAATGCTGAAAGGTACATACAGGTTTTGGAGCAACATATTTTGAAATAGTTGCAGTCTACAAGGCATGTTGTATAAAGATCGTTCGGCTTAGTGCTTTTTTTGCTCACATGTCTTTGTTGCTGCTGCACATGCTCGCATACCAACAACCAGGATCGTACATATAGCACCTGTCAAATGACGCACAAGATGTTTCCATATTATTATAATGGGTTCATGTACAAACATAAGTTTCTATAGATAGATAAATGTTCATCTAACAGGAATGCCCCTTAGTGTTTTTTTCCACCGCATAAATAATGTAGAGGTTAGGCAATCAATCTTTGGGGGATTTGAAATCATAATATTGAACAGGACTGTCAGCCATGCCATTAGCATGATTCATTTCTGGAGTATTACATTTACAATTTTCCCACAAGAACATTGATTCCCTCTTGGTGTGTGTGTGTGTGTGTGTGTGTGTGTGTGTGTGTGTGTGTGTGTGTGTGTGTGTGTGTGTGTGTGTGTGTGTGTGTGTGTGTGTGTGTGTGTGTGTGTGTGTGTGTGTGTGTGTGTGTGTGTGTGTGCGTGTGTGTGTGTGTGTGTTAGCCATGGCATCCATTTATTTGCCTTTTAATGCGCTCGAGCACGTCCCTGCGTGGATTGCCTATGTATGACTCAATTTCCTTCCTATTTTCTTCCGTAATTTCAATGTGAGAAAGTGTATTAATTTTTTTGGGGGTGAGGGAGTGAGAGGAGCCTGTAAATAAAAAAAAATTCCCCCCACCCTATTATGTTACCCACAATGTCTTGTCAGGTCCATACATCATCTCAGCACATCATAATTAATTGCACACTGAACTATTGTGTTCAATTAAGCATGAGAGAATGGATGGAGGGGGATGCAGCGTGTGTTCAGACCTTTATTACTTACACTAAAGAGGTCACTTTTTTTGTGTGTAGTGCCTCACGAAACCAAAGCATATATATATTATTTATTTAGTTATGTTTTTATTTACTTTTATTAGGGATATATATATATATATATATATATATATATATATATATATATATATATATATATATATATATATATATATATATATATATATATATATATATATATATATATATATATATACATATATATATATATACATATATATATATATATATATATATATATATATATACTGTATGTATATATATATATATATATATATATATATATATATATATATATATATATATATATATATATATATATATATATATATATATATACATATACATATATATATATATATATATATATATATATATATATATATATATATATATATATATATATATATATATATATATATATATATATATATATATATTAGGGCTGGGAATCTTTGGGTGTCCCACGACTCGATTCAAAATCGATTCTTGGGGTCACGATTCGATTCAGAATCGATTTTTTTTTTTTCAATTCAACACGATTCTCAATTAATTTTATGAAAACAATACACAACAATACCATAATAATGCAATACAATTTCAAAACAAAACCCGACCCAGCAACATTCAGAATAGCAATAAACAGAGCAATTGAGAGCAATTGAGGACACACAAACATGACACGGAACAATCTAAAAGTAGTGAGACAAAAATGAATATTATCAACAACAGTATCAATATTAGTAACAATTTCAACATAGCAGTGATTAAATATCCCTCATTGATATTATCATTACAAACATGAATAAAATAAAAAAATTCAAAAAATGAACAATAGTGTCACAGTGGCTTACACTTGCATCGCATCTCATAAACTAAATGTCTAATGATAATGTCAATGAGGGATTTTTAATCACTGCTATGTTGAAATTGTAACTAATATTGATACTGTTGTTGATAATATTCATTTTTGTTTCACTACTTTTGGTTTGTTCTGTGTCGTGTTTGTGTCTCCTCTCAATTGCTCTGTTTATTGCAGTTCTGAGTGTTGCTGGGTCGGGTTTGGTTTTGGAATTGGATTGCATTGTTATGGTATTGCTGTGTATTGTTTTGTTGGATTGATTAATTTAAAAATAAAAATTTAATTTAAAAAAAATCAATTTTTAAAAAATGAGAATCGATTCTGAATTGCACAACGGGAGAATCGCGATTTGAATTCGAATCGATTTTTTCCCACACCCCTAATATATATATATATTTAGTTTTTTTTGTTCGGATTACCTGTATGTTTTGTTATTGTGTTAAAGTACCGCTAGAGTGAAAATCAAGTTGACTTTATGTGCTTCATTGTGTTTGATTGTACCCATTGAACCATAGCCAAGTGTATCTACAATCCGGAAAAGTATGTGAAAATATTGTCTAAACATCACAAAGTGTCACAAATTCAGACGGCAATTTTGAATATTTCGTGCCGAATATATATTCGGCAATTTCAGTAGATTCTACGACACTGTAGTAACGGTTCTGCACTCTTACCATGTTATTAGATCAGTCATACTAGAAATATGCAAAAATTGGAAAGAGATGTGGTGTTTATTATTCACAATCCTTATGTAAGTCAAGAACTTAGAGGAAAAACTAACTTAAAAGATTTGTATGCTCGTACAACAATAAAAACCTTTAGCATATCAGTATATGGAATTAAATTATGGAATGGATTAAGCAAAGAAGTTAAACAATGTACTGATATGATCCAGTTTAAGTGGTTGTTCAAATTAATAGGGCTTACAAAGTACAAAGAAGAACAATTATGAGAAATACCTTCAACATACCTTATTGAAAATGGGATATTCTTCATCTCAGTATGTTTATCATGACTGACTTAATTATCTGTTACAAGAACTGCTGTATTAATCATTCACTGATGTAACTGTGTTCC
The DNA here is from genome assembly GCF_033978785.1 of Entelurus aequoreus. Classification (NCBI taxonomy): domain Eukaryota; kingdom Metazoa; phylum Chordata; class Actinopteri; order Syngnathiformes; family Syngnathidae; genus Entelurus; species Entelurus aequoreus. Next base: position 20,647,947 of record NC_084732.1, read on the forward strand.
AAAAAGAAGACATTAAATGAACGTATGTATTTGTAAACGCTCCGAAGTATGTAAGGGGTAGGATTAAATAAGCTTTGCTTCTTCCTACTCCTTTTTCGGACATGATGTAAAGAGAAATTACATGAAATTGTGTGATGTATTATACTGTAAGTGTGTTCATGTTTGAAATCAACTAAAAAAAATAAATAAATGTGCGTGGCTTTTTTATGCATTCAAAATCGTAAATCAATAGCTAACAATAGAGTCAACAGATTGAGAGTCCTCTAATGCACCCACTATACCCTCAAAAACATCAGAAACCACCAACAATACTCCATTTAATGTTGTGACCTGAAAATTGACCAAATATGCTCCTGATGGGTCCTGGTTAGCGCCTTGCATGGCAGCTTCCGCCATCAGTGTGTGAATGGGTGAATGTGGAAATAGTGCCCCTGTGTGGTGTTCGAGTCTGTGGGACCCGTTTTCATTTTTTATTAAAAAGAAAATGATACAATTAATTAATTTTTCAAACTGTGACTCACTGGCGTTGGCTCATTTTCTGTGAAGAACACACACACACACACACACACACACACACACACCAACACACACACACACAAACACACACACACACACACACACACACACACACACACACACAGCAGGCCTAGACAGGAGGAGGACAGAGTGTAGGTACACAGAACATCAGAGGGTCAAATGTGCGAGAAAATGAGAGCAGATAGTGTTGACAAACAATGTTGCAACCTTGTGTGGGAACCGCAGGTGAAGAAACTGGCAGAGAAATGTCCAATGCAACGTTCATATTGTTGTTACTCAGCCAGTGTTTGTGGGTCTGATGGACCCGTTGCATTTTGTGGCTTTTAATGCCTCACAATCAAACACTTTTATGTTAAAATACTGAACAGACGTTTATTGGGATAAGGTAAACATTTGTTCAGCATTTTAACATAAAAGTGTGTGATTGTGAGGCATTAAAAGCCACAAAATGCAACGGGTCCATCAGACCCACAAACACTGGCTGAGTAACAACAATATGAGTTCGCAAATGTTACACCTTTCCTGCTTGTCGGCTCCCGGACCGTGGTCGAGGAGCGCAGGGGAGATTTTCCCTCTAGCACCGTTTTAAATGATAAATGGGTTATACTTGTATAGCGCTTTTCTACCTTTAACCCTTGTGTAATGTTCATATTGTTGTTACTCAGCCAGCGTTTGTGGGTCTGATGGACCCGTTGCATTTTGTGGCTTTTAATGTCTCACAATCAAACACTTTTATGTTAAAATACTGAACAGATGTTTATTGGGATAAGGTAAAATGCCACAAAATGCAACGGGTCCATCAGACCCACAAACACTGGCTGACTTACACAAGGGTTAAAGGTAGAAAAGCGTTATACAAGTATAACCCATGTATCATTTAAATTGGCGCTAGAGGGAAAATCTGCCCTGCGCTCCTCGACCACGGTCCGGGAGCCGACAAGCAGGAAAGGTGTAACATTTGCAAACTCAGGGAATGACAGATAATACATGTGATCGGTATTGGTATCGGACAATCTCACTGACGAATGATTGGTATGGCAATCAGCAACATAAAACCGTGATCGGAACATCCCTGATTGCTACAATATTAACCTTTTACCGTAACCTCACTCAAACCAGAGAATCTACCTGGGCAATATTAAATGCATCTGTGCTGCAAACGCAAACATATTGTGCCTTTGTTTGCACTTTGGCAAGATCAGCCCCTCCCGCCTTTATGCAAATCCAAAGCAGGTCATCGCTCTCCTACTGACTCATCAGCAGCAAAAAGTACTCAAGGCTGAGAACGTGAAAGAGAGTCCGGTTGGAGGATCCGATGGCTGAGAAGATGGAGGAAGGGGGAGTGTGTGGGGGGGGTGCTTGATGCAGAAGAAATGGGTCACTGAGCTAAGATGCAGGTACATCATGTCTTGGCAACATTCTGAAACTGTCCCATCTGACCTCATTTTCTCATTAGGTCCCACTCTTTTTTTTTAAGGGGTTAGGGAAACTATAACATTGCAGATTGGTCGTCATGGTGACCGCAATAGGAAGTGATGATTCAGGAGTAGAAACTGTGTCACCGGCAGTTTGGATGGCAGATGCTGTCTGGTCCCAAAAGGTCACCGCCTCTGAAGTGGGGGAGAAAACATGTCTGGAACGTTTAAAGTCCGGACCGGCACCAGACCTCAAGTATGTGTTTTCTTGTCGGGGGGTTTTGCTCAACGTGATCATTGGAGCTTCCTCATTTTGATTACAAAATAAATAGCACTAATTGTTTTATTAAAAACAATTAAAATGTTTTGTATATTGTGCTCCCAAGTTAATGTTGCTGTACATTTTGAATTCATTATTATCTAAGTTTATTTAAAGGCCTACTGAAACCCACAACTACCGACCACGCAGTCTGATAGTTTATATATCAATGATGAAATCTTAACATTGCAACACATGCCAATACGGTCAGGTTAACTTATAAAGTGCAATTTTAAATTTCCCGCTAAACTTCCGTTTGAAAACGTCTATATATGATGACGTATGCGCGTGACGTCACTAGTTAAACGGAAGTATTGGTACACCATTGTATCCAATACAAAAAAGCTCTGTTTTCATCTCAAAATTCCACAGTATTCTGGACATCTGTGTTGGTGAATCTTTTGCAATTTGTTTAATGAACAATGGAGACTGCAAAGAAGAAAGCTGTAGGTGGGATCGTTGTATTAGCGGCTGGCTGTAGCAACACAACCAGGAGGACTTTGACTTGGATAGCAGATGCGCTAGCCGACGCTAGCCGCCGACCGCACGGATGAGTCCTTCGTCCTTCCGTCGATCGCTGGAACGCAAGTGAGCACGGGTGTTGATGAGCAGATGAGGGCTGGCTGGCGTAGGTGGAGCGCTAATGTTTTTATCATAGCTCTGTAAGGTCCCGTTGCTAAGTTAGCTTCAATGGCGTCGTTTGCAACAGCATTGTTAAGCTTCGCCAAGCTGGAAAGCATTAACCGTGTAGTTACATGTCCAGGGTTTAATAGTATTGTTGATTTTATGTCTATCCTTCCATGCAGGGGTTTTTTTTTTTTTTTTCTATCTGCAGTTAAGCCCGATGCTATCACGTTAGCTCCGTAGCTAAAGTGTTTCGCCGATGTATTGTCGTGGAGATAAAAGTCACTGTGAATGTCCATTTTGCGTTCTCGACTCTCATTTTCAAGAGGATATAGTATCCGAGGTGGTTTAAAATACAAATCCGTGATCCACAATAGAAAAAGGAGAAAGTGTGGAATCCAATGAGCCCTTATACCTAAGTTACGGTCAGAGCGAAAAAAGATACGTCCTGCACTGCACGCTAGTCCTTCACTCTCACGTTCCTCATCCACGAATCTTTCATCCTCGCTCAAATTAATGGGGTAATCGTCGCTTTCTCGGTCCGAATCTCTCTCGCTGCTGGTGTAAACAATAGGAAAATGTGAGCAGCCCTTCCTCCTGTGACGTCACGCTACTTCCGGTATAGGCAAGGCTTTTTTTTATCAACGACCAAAAGTTGCGAAATTACTCGTCGTTGTTCTCTACTAAATCCTTTCAGCAAAAATATGGCAATATCGCAAAATGATCAAGTATGACACATAGAATGGATCTGCTATCCCTGTTTAAATGAAAAAAAAATTATTTCAGTAGGCCTTTAAAGCACGCCCCCAATATAGTTGTCCGGCTGAAAATCGGGAGATTTTCGGGAGAATGGTTGTCCCGGTAGATTTTCGGGAGAGGCACTGAAATTCGGGAGTCTCCCGGAAAATTCGGGAGGGTTGGCAAGTATGGTGTTGAAAAGCATACGCAGGACAGAGCTGCAGCACAATCAATCAATCAATCAATCAATCAATGTTTATTTATATAGCCCTAAATCACAAGTGTCTCAAAGGGCTGTACAAGCCACAACGACATCCTCGGTACAGAGCCCACATACGGGCAAGGAAAACTCACCCCAGTGGGACGTCAATGTGGATGACTATGAGAAACCTTGGAGAGGACCGCATATGTGGGTAACCCCCCCCCCCTCTAGGGGAGACCGAAAGCAATGGATGTCGAGTGGGTCTGACATAATATTGTGAAAGTCCAACACATCAGCGAAAGTCCAGTCCATAATGGGGCCAGCAGGAACCATCCCGAGTGGAGACGGGTCAGCAGCGTAGAGATGTCCCCATCTGATGGACAGGCTAGCGGTCCACCGCGGGTTGGGAGCAGAGTAGAAAAGAAAAGAAAAGAAACGGCAGATCAACTGGTCTAAAAAGGGAGTCTATTTAAAGGCTAGAGTATAAAAATGAGTTTTAAGATGAGACTTAAATGCTTCTACTGAGGTAGCATCTCTAACTTTTACCGGGAGGGCATTCCATAGTATTGGAGCCCGAATAGAAAACGCTCTATAGCCCGCAGACTTTTTTTGGGCTCTGGGAATCACTAATAAGCCGGAGTTCTTTGAACGCAGATTTCTTGCCGGGACATATGGTACAATACAATCGTCAAGATAGGCAGGAGCTTGACCGTGTAATATTTTATACGTAAGTAGTAAAACCTTAAAGTCGCATCTTAGGTGCACAGGAAGCCAGTGCAAGTGAGCCAGTATAGGCGTAATATGATCAAACTTTCTTGTTTTTGTCAAAAGTCTTTCAGCCGCATTTTGTACCATCTGTAATCTTTTAATGCTTATTTTCGGAGGCCCGAAAATAAAACGTTACAGTAATCGAGACGAGATGTAACGAACGCATGGATAATGATCTCAGCATCGCTGGTGGACAAAATGGAACGAATTTTAGCGATATTACGGAGATGAAAGAAGGCCGTTTTTGTAACACTCTTAATGTGTGACTCAAACGAGAGAGTTGGGTCGAAGATAATACCCAGATTCTTTACCGAGTCGCCTTGTTTAATTGTTTGGTTGTCAAATGTTAAGGTGGTATTATTAAATAGATGTCGGTGTTGAGCAGGACCGATAATCAGCATTTCCGTTTTCTTAGCGTTGAGTTGCAAAAAGTTAGCGGACATCCATTGTTTAATTTCATTAAGACACGCCTCCAGCTGACTACAATCCGGCGTGTTGGTCAGCTTTAGGGGCATGTAGAGTTGGGTGTCATCAGCATAACAGTGAAAGCTAACACCGTATTTGCGTATGATGTCACCTAGCGGCAGCATGTAAATACTAAAGAGTGCAGGGCCAAGAACCGAACCCTGGGGAACTCCGCACGTTACCTTAACATAGTCCGAGGTCACATTGTTATGGGAGACACACTGCATCCTGTCAGTAAGATAAGAGTTAAACCAAGACAAGGCTAAGTCTGTCATCCCAATACGCGTTTTGATACGCTCTAATAAAATATTATGATCAACAGTATCGAAAGCGGCGCTAAGATCAAGAAGCAGCAACATAGATGACGCATCAGAATCCATCGTTAGCAATAGATCATTAGTCATTTTTGCGAGGGCTGTCTCCGTAGAGTGATTTGCCCTGAAACCGGACTGAAAAGGTTCACAGAGATTGTTAGACGCTAAGTGTTCATTTAGCTGCTGTGCTACAATTTTTTCGAGGATTTTCGAGATAAACGGAAGGTGGGACACCGGCCGGTAGTTTACCAGGAGATCAGGATCGAGGTTAGGTCTTTTCAGTAGAGGATGAATAACCGCTTTTTTGAATGCTAGGGGAACAGTGCCAGAGGAAAGTGATAAGTTTATAATATTTAACACTGATGGACCTAATAATACAAAAAGCTCCTTGATAAGTTTCCCAGGAATTGGGTCAAGTAAACATGTTGTTTGTTTTGTCCCACTTACACATTTTGACAATTCCTCCAATGTTATTTCATCAAAGAGAGAGAAACTATTTTGGAGGGCGGTATCCGTCGTATATACAGTCGTATTTGTGTTAATAGAACCCAGTTGTAGCTGAGATGCATTGTCTTTAATCTATTTTCTAATGACTTCAATTTTCTTATTAAAGAAATTCATAAAGTCATCTGCTGAGTGGGTGGAGCTGCTGGGAGGAGTCCCTTGTTGGGTTAGCGATGCTACTGTACTAAACAGAAATTTAGGATCATTTTTGTTGAGGTGGATGAGATTTGAGTAATATTTAGCTTTAGCTGAGGTAAGCATGCGTTTATAAGTTATTAAACTATCACACCATGTTTGATGGAAAACCTCAAGTTTAGTCGCACGCCATTTGCGTTCCAGCTTTCTACATGATAATTTCTGGGCTTTAGTTTCTTCTGTAAACCATGGGGTACGCCTTTTAGGGGCCCTTTTTAGCTTTAGCGGTGCTACAATATCAATGGTGTCGCGCAGGGCGTCATTAAAGTTGTTAGTGAGGTTATCAATAGAGCCCACATAATTTGGGAATGGTGCCATTACCGAAGGCAGTAGGTCAGTAAGAGTCGTCGTTGTGGCAGCATTAATGTTGCGGCTGCTGTAGTAGTTATTATTATTATTATTAGTTTGTTGACAATGAGTCAGAACTTCGAATTTTATAAGGTAATGATCGGACATTACTTTAGTGTACGGGAGTATCGTAACTTTAGAGATGGTGACACCCCTGACAAGCACTAGATCTATCGTATTACCGTTGCGATGCGTGGGTTCATTTATTATTTGTGTAAGACCACAGCTATCAATTATAGTCTGGAGCGCCACACATGGAGGGTCCGATGGGGTATTCATATGGGTATTAAAGTCCCCCATTATGATTATATTGTCGGCGTGCGTCACTAGATCAGCAACAAACTCTGAGAATTCACTGATGAAGTCCGAATAGGGCCCAGGGGGGTGGTAGATAACAGCCAGGTGGAGAGGCAGCGGTGTGACAAACCTCAAAGTGAGCACCTCAAACGAGTTATATTTATTATTTAGGTTAGGTGTAAGATTATAGTTTTCATTGTATATTAGTGCGACACCCCCTCCCCTTTTAAGAGGTCGGGCAACATGTGTATTGGTATAGTTAGGAGGAGATGCCTCATTTAGCGCAAAAAAATCGTCTGGTTTGAGCCAGGTCTCGGCGAGACCAACGACGTCAAGTTTGTTATCTCTAATGACTTCATTAACTAATAACGTTTTGGAAGATAATGATCTTATGTTTAAAAAGCCCATATTATAGGTAGTGGGCTGTTTTGAGGATTGTTTGTTGAAATTATCCGAAGTAGCAATATTAATAATGTTGTGTTTATTATGCGTATTGCACTTTAAATAGTTTCGACCATATCTAGGAATTGATACGACGGGGATATTCAGATTGTTTGCTTGATGTTGCGATAAACTGAACGCATCATAGTTAGCTACCTCAGTACAATGTATGTCTGCCTCTGACACGGTCACAAAAGAAAAAACATTATGTGAGTTGTGTTTTATTCTAAGAGAATTGCTATGTGTGCAGGGATTATCCAGCCTGACGCCGGCTAGTTCTAGTTTAAATGGCTTCTTACCCGGAGACTCCACGCTTCTTTGGTTAGCTTTTCTCTTTGTTGTTAGCCCCGCTCGGCAACCCCGCTTCTGCTTCCGCTCGCACCGCTTATGTCGTCTCCATTGGCGGTCACCGCTAGCACTTGACTCCGCTGCTACAAAGGCCGCTCGATGTAGCCCACGAAGTATTCCCATGCTAGCGAGGAGGTCCACCGTACATGCATCTTTCAGTCTATAACGACCCGATCCATCCACATCCAGAATTGTCTGTCGGTCGTATGTGATCACAGAGTGTTCACGCTTTGAGCCAGCCATGAAATTGACAGAAATGACGGGTGTTTTTTGCCAAATCGCTCTACACTCCCAAGAGCGTTAGCCTAGCCGCAGCAAACCAATGCGCCGCCATTAATCGCCTCCTTTCTCACAGCCATTGTCTTTTGTTGCTGCCAAAATAAAGACGCAAAAGAGTAGGGATGATACTCGAAACCGATTTTCCCGGTTGTTCGATAAGAAAAGAACCGAGTCGTCGGACTTGAATCCCTTTTTGAGAACCGGTACCCGTTATCGATACCACTATAGTAAAGAAAAAGAGTTGGTTCTTTATTCGAATCCCTGGGAACGAATCCCGTCCCGACCAGAAATGCCCCGTGGGACATCACAAGAAATTATGTCACGTAGCTCAGTCATTAGGCGCAGATAGCGAAAGCAGGAAAAACAATGGACGGGAAAAAGCGGTCCAAGGTGTAATAAATTTCAAAACAAAAGGTGTAATCCAATGAATAACTTTACTGAGAGATTTGAGCAGGGTACAAACACATGACGAACACTTTTACGACCAACCGGAAACATAGCAACCAGGCTAGCAACGCACCTCCTTTACGGCAGCTGTCGCAACGTTCTTAAAGCAACCGCAGCACATACATATATTTACAACATATATCTCCCTTTTTTAACTTTTGTTTTTCTTTCCTTGTGAACAAAAACAAAATCACACTATGTGTTATCTGTCTAATTATAATTAATGCAGACGAGGCGTGTTGGCTGAGTTCTTGACGTTTACTTTCACAGCGTGCTCATAACCTCATTCTTAGCTGCCGGGTGGTGACATGCAACAACACTTTTCGGGGCTACCGCGCATGCTCCCGTTGCATGCTGGGTAGTGTAGTTGATATATTCTCTAGCTCATAACATCACATCTTTCCCCCTATAAAGAAATAATGTTAACTCAATAAAGTGTATTTCTTTTTTTTAGCTTTAACTTTTCATTTTTTAGCACTGTAACCACATTTGCAAAGAACTTTTCTCTTCATAGAATTTTCTTTCAATAAAGAAATAAAGTGCAAAAATGTCAAAGCATCATAACAAACAGTTATGTCAAATAGCAGCAGAAGTGTACTTTTTGGAGAGCTGTATTATTTTCAGTTTTGTGCCCAAGGGACTGATTTTATTCAACACTATATTATTATTTATACACCTATAGCAGACCTGGGCATTCTGCGGCCCGCGGGCCGCATCCGGCCCTTTGTGCGTCCCTGTCCGGCCCGCGTGAGGCCAATTATAAATTACAAAATAAATTTTTAAAATTATCTATGTCGAGTGTGCAATACAACGGTGCTGCTTTTGTTTTGAAAATCGTTATTTGTATTACTTCCGTGTGGATGTATGCGTGTGCGTGATTGTGAGTGAATGTGAACAGCTGCAATCATTAATTACAAAATAAAGTTGAAAAAACATCTATGTCGTGCGCGCAATACAACTGTGCTGCTTTTATTTTGAAAATTATTATTTATGGGCGTGTGTCAGTGTGTAACCTGCGAGTGAAGGTGCACATGCAGCGACAAGTGATGCACGGTTTACACCCGAGACGCTAAAAAGAGAAAAGTTGATGAAGAATGGCGTGTTTCCAACAAGACATGGACTGCCATGCAACGTTCCCTCTAAGGTGCGTGCCTGCGCAATTGCGCACTGCTCAAGCGTCTGCTGCGCGCAGCAAATATATGCCGCGCACCAAATCAAATCCCATCTGAATTCTAAACAAAATAAACATATTTATTCTGTGTAATTTTGCAATGCAACTTTGAGTGACAGTGACAACAAGCGGCCCTAATGGTGTTCGTCAACACCGTTCAATTGAACACCGTTCAATTATTGTAACGTCTATCGAGATGCTTCGAGGACAGGAATTATATCGATCACTTTATTGAGCAAAACTGTTTATATTCGGCCATAACCACATCAAAAACATAAGTAAAACACTTCTATCTCAAAAAACTAGTCATTTTCTGCCGTACAAACCAGGCCAAAACCAACTTGTCATCTGTCACCAACACGCATAGCACTAAACCACTGGTGCGTTTATGGCCACACAAAAAGTCGGACAACTCAAACATCACACAAAGTTACACTATGACTCCTCAGTCATACGTGTGCTTATTTTACTGTCATTTATTATTAATGTTAATTTATTTATATTAGTCATGGAATGCTGTTACATACACTATGTTGAAGTATTACTATTATTATTAATTATTATTATTATTTATCTTACGGTATATATCAAAAATAATATTGAGCAAAATTTAATTGAAATATTGTCGATGTGGCCCTCCAGCAGTGCTCGGGTTGCTCATGCGGCCCCCGGTAAAAATTAATTGCCCACCCCTGACCTATAGTGATCACAGAGACAGATTGTTTTTGTGTTACTGTATGTATTTGTTTTTCTGAAAAATCCCACTTAATATACTTTGGGTAACAACAGTCAATATATATTTTTTTTAGGGGGGTAACAGTCAATATTTATTTATTTATTAGATTTTTTTTTTTTTCCTATATAATAAAAGTGAGCTTTTGTTAAACCAAATATTGTGTGTTTTTTTCCATATACAACAACCTATCTGGACTCGATAAAAGAATCGATAAGGAATCGGTTCGATAAGAGCAGGGGTGTCCAAAGTGCGGCCCGGGGCCCATTTGCGGCCCGCAGCTAATTGTTTACCGGCCCGCCACACATTCTGGAAATGCTATTGCAAACATTTTTAAATAATTTCAAAAAGTGGAATGAGGTGAAATCTCACGAGAGAAAGTTGCAATGTTGATACAAAGCTGCCATGCAGGCTGTTTTTTTTTCTTTTGTCTTTATTTTTCTTTTCTTGCCATTGCTCCCCAAAAAAATTTGTTTTTCAAAAATTAATGTTAAAATAAATTATTGGCCTATTCAAGGCTCCAAATACTTAAAATATTTCACTTTAAAATGTTTTTGTGGAAAATATTGCATATGTGGTTGCGGTATAAAAACAACGTTTTCTTTGACAAAAGAGCATAAAACAACCAAAATAATAGTTCAAACGTAAAATTGACAGATATATCTGCGGTTGATCTCGTAACTTAAGTGTTGAAAGTAAAACAAATAATAATAAAAATGCATCACTTTATGAGTGGGGGACCTTTTAGATCCCAAAGATATTTAGTGGGATTTTATTTATCTTTTCACTGTGAATGATTACTCAGAAATAATAATACATTTAAATCAATGGTGTCCTGCATTATAGATCTTTTGAGGAATCCAATTACTTCACATCAAACATTTCTTTCTGAATGTTTTGGGCTGTGGGGGAAATACTGCATATTTCAGTTTTACTATGTATTTGACGGAAAAGGCACAAAACCTTTTTTTTTTTTTTTTTACTTTATATCAACCTGAAGTTGATATAGAGATTTACTGTAAGCGTTACATAAAAAATTTAAATAATAATTTGACTTATTTTTAAAGGCCTACTGAAATGAATTTTTTTATTCAAACGGGGATAGCAGATCCATTCTATGTGTCATACTAGATCATTTGGCGATATTGCCATATTTTTGCTGAAAGGATTTAGTAGAGAACATCGACGATAAAGTTCGCAACTTTTGGTCGCTGATAAAAAAAGCCTTGCCTGTACCGGAAGTAGCGTGACGTCACAGGTTGAAGAGCTCCTCACATTTCCCCATTGTTTACAATGCAGCGAGAGCGATTCGGACCGAGAAAGCGACGATTACCCCATTAATTTGAGCGAGGATGAAAGATTTGTGGATGAGGTACGTGAGAGTGAAGGACTAGCGTGCAGTGCAGGACGTATCTTTTTTTCGCTCTCACCGTTAACTTAGGTACAAGTGTTTATTGGATTCCACACTTTCTCCTTTTTCTATTGTGGATCACGGATTTGTATTTTAAACCACCTCGGATACTATATCCTCTTGAAAATGAGAGTCGAGAACGCGAAATGGACATTCACAGTGACTTTTATCTCCACGACAATACATCGGCGAAGCTCTTTAGCTACGGAGCTAACGTGATAGCATCGGGCTGAAATGCAGATAGAAACAAAAGAAATAAACCCCTGACTGGAAGGATAGACAGAAGATCAACAATACTATTAAACCATGGACATATAACTACACGGTTAATGCTTTCCAGGCTGGCGAAGCTTAACAATGCTGTTGCTAACGACGCCATTGAAGCTAACTTAGCAACGGGACCTCACAGAGCTATGCTAAAAACATTAGCTATCCACCTACGCCAGCCCTCATCTGCTCATCAACACCCGTGGTCACCTGCATTCCAGCGATCGACGGCGCAACGAAGGACTTCACCCGATCATAGATGCGGTCGGCGGCCTGGAGACGGAGGAAGTCAAGGTGAGGTCGGCGGCTAGCGCGTCTGCTATCCATCTCAAAGTCCTCCTGGTTGTGTTGCTGTAGTCCGCCGCTAATACACCGATCCCACCTACAACTTTCTTCTTTGCAGACTTCATTGTTCATTAAACAAATTGCAAAAGATTCACCAACACAGATGTCCAGAATACTGTGGAATTTTGAGATGAAAACAGAGCTTCTTGTATTGGATTCAATGGGGTCCGAATACTTCCCTTTCAACAATTGACGTCACGAGCACATGTCATCATACATAGACGTTTTCAACCGGAAGTTTAGCGGGAAATTTAAAATTGCACTTTATAAGTTAACCCGGCCGTATTGGCATGTGTTGCAATGTTAAGATTTCATCATTGATATATAAACTATCAGACTGCGTGGTCGGTAGTAGTGGGTTTCAGTAGGCCTTTAACCTGTTACTGACGGAGACTTATGGTCCCCGGGAGCCCAAAGGTAAAAACTAAACAAAAAATCCATATATGCTTTTATTTTTCCGTGTGTGGCCCTCAGTGGAAAAAGTTTGGACACCCCTGGATAAGAGGATTCGATAATAGGCTCGAACTCGATAATTTCTTATCAAACATCATCCCTACAAAAGAGTGGCCGCAGATTATTTCGATTTAGATACAACATCGGATCGGGACACCCCTAGTAAAATGTGCACGAAGGCGCTTCTTGGAGACACACACACACAGCTCATTAGCAATAAAACCACAGAAACGCCACAGGGTTTACTTTCAAACTGCCTAAATTCCAGAGTTAATGCTAGATTTTGGAGGACACACTTCCACTACACGACTGAGGGACCTCTGAGTCTTATTTAGATTGTTGAAAGCAATAACAACTCCACCATTGTGTTTGACAATGAGTCATATTTACAGGGAGCTGCTCAGCGATGTCACAGAGGATTACAGAAAGTATTTCCCACCAGGGATAAATTAGCTTCATTTAAAGCCAACGCCATAAAGCCAGGAAGTGATGCACTTTATTGGCGGCTTCAAACTCTTTAATCGACACTTTCCCCCTACAGTTGAATAGTCTCCAGAGAAATCAGCCTGCATTAAATCCCATCTCTCTTTGTGAGCATTAGCGTTTATTTAAAAGGGGGAGGGGGGGGGGGGTTTATTAGCAGATTTAAAAGGATTATTTAGATTCTCCCCGATACTGTTTGTCAATTATCGCTCAGCGGCAGTATCTGTAACACACACAAATGTTAAATATTTCAAGTTTGCGCATGAATATTCCATGAGCGTGTTGCAGCCGAAAGAATGAACGTGTGATTAATGGAAAAAGAATGAAAGTCTAATAGAAATTACATTTTTGGAGGGAGAACATCCATAATCTGCTTCCCCCTCTTTTGTTCAAACACAAATGCTCCCGGCTCCAATTTCCATTTCCGACTCGGATAATAATGAGACGGTGAATTGAAGTGGACTAAAAAAGAAGGACTTTCAAGTTGGGCTCAGCTGTATTATGACCTTGATTTTTTTAAAATTTTTTTGTAATTATTGTTTTCCAGAAAAGAATCAATGTGATGCAATCAAATGGAAATGGAAAAAAAAAGGACTTTTGTCATTTCCGTTAATGCACGACACACAAAGACATACCAGGGCCGTATTTTGTCCTTTGGAGGCCCAAGGCTAACCGATCCAAGGTAGGAACATGAATTAACATTTATTAAAGTGTAAGCCGTTTTTTGGAACGTGTTATCTTGTAAGCATCGTTGGACCGGATTTGACAAACAGTGCTATTATTGTTGAGGCCAGATATGTGTGACTGGTGGGGGAAAAGAGAGCGATTGACGAGTTAAGACTGTTGATTTAAATAAAGAAAGAACCAACATCTTACCAGACCCACGGTGACAATTGTTTACCATTTTGAGCGTTTAAATCAGGGTGTCCAAACTTTTTGACTTGTGATCCGCATTCGGCTAAAGAAAATTTGCACGAGGGCCAGAGTAATTTATATATAGCCTATACATATGTACATAATTATATATATGTGTATACATATGTACACATACAGTGGGGCAAAAAAGTATTTAGTCAGCCACCCATTGATTGTCAATGGGTGGCTGACTAAATACTTTTTTGCCCCACTGTATATATATATTAGGGCTGTGAATCTTTGGGTGTCCCACGATTCGATTCAATATTGATTCTTGGGGTCACGATTCGATTCAAAATCGATTTTTTTTTTTTTCAATTCAACACGATTCTCGATTCAAAAACGATTTTTCCCGGATTCTAAATGATTGTCTATTCATTCAATACATAGGATTTCAGCAGGATCTACCCCAGTCTGCTGACATGCAAGCAGAGTAGTAGATTTTTGTAAAAAGCTTTTATAATTGTAAAGGACAATGTTTTATCAACTGATTGCAATAATGTAAATTTGTTTTAACTATTAAATTAACCAAAAATATGACTTATTTTATCTTTGTGAAAATATTGGACTGCCCCCGCGACCCGACCTCGGATAAGCGGAAGAAGATGGATGGATTAATGGATTCTGAATCGCACAACGTGAGAATCGCGATTCGAATTCTAATCGATTTTTTTCTTACACCCCTAATATATATATATATAGCGTGCAAGGACGGGAGTGGAAAAAGTATCAAAAGATGGAGCTAACTGTTTTAATTACATTCGGACTTAAATCTGAATGTCATTTTCAGGACTTATGCCAGGGGTGGGCAATTAATTTTTACCGGGGGCCGCATGAGCAACCCGAGCACTGCTGGAGGGCCACACCGACAATATTTCAATTAAATTTTGCACAAATTATTTTTTATATACCGTAAGATAGATAATAATAATAATAATATTTTCATTTAACCTAACTTATCTTTATACAAAAGCAGATGTCTTTTGATGGTTTTATTTTTAACACTTTCTTACACAACACTTCCTGATGTATATTACAATACAAAAATTTCAATTTCTGTCACTTCATCCTGCATCCTCTTTGTTGTGAACGTAGCACGTCTGTAAGGTGATTGGCGAAGAAGGAGGAAGCGTTGCTGTTGCGGAAATGAGGAGTGAGGATTGGTTTTCCTTTTGGAAAGAACGAGATAAGTTGAGCTGTGTTAGTATAGCATGCTCAATAAAAGTTTAAAAAGAGCGTCAGACTTGGTGTGCACTTCTTCTGGACGCTACAATTGATGTCACAAGTAGGATGAAATGCCTCCCAGTTCGCCTTGCCATCAAACCTGGGAGTCTTCATTGAGGGCGGAATTCCCCCCGTGGCAAGCAGCGTGGTTGCACCTGTAAACGCTGTCTCTCTCTCTCTCTCTCTCTTTGCGGCGAGCTCCTCACAGTATGGCAAAGTTTTACTTCTGACACCAATTGTAGCGTCCAGAAGAAGTGCACAGCAAGTCTGACGCAATTTTTAAACTTCTATTGAGCAAGCTATACTAACACAGCTCAACATATCTCGTTCCTTCCACACGCACGTCTCCTCACTTCTCATTTACACAACTCAAGAAGACAACATCTACTTCAGCAGGTCGTTACATTATATTCTTTAAACACAGCAACATGTGTACCACAAATAAGCACACGGCTTTACCTTTACTTGGCAGTCCATGTCTTTTTTAAAACACGCCATTCGTCATCAACTTTTCTCTTTTTAGCGTCTCGGGGATAACCGGGCATCACTTGTCGCTGCGCGCCTTCCCTTTACAGGACATACGCACATATAACACTTTTCAAAATAAAAGCAGCACAGTTGTATTGCACGCACGACAAAGATGTTTTTTTAAATGTATTTTGTATTTGTGATTGCCGCTGCGCGCACGAGCATACGTCCACACGGAAGTAATACAAATAACGCTTTTCAAAACAAAAGCAGCACCGTTGTATTGCACACTCGAAATAGATACTTTTTTAAATTTATTTTGTAATTTATAATTGGCCTCACGCGGGCCGGACAGGGACGTGCAAAGGGCCGGATGCGGCCCGCGGGCTGCAGAATGCCCAGGTCTGACTTATGCGGATCCCAAATACAGATCAGCAGGTACCAGAAGGTAAGAAAAGTTGCTTTTGCATAATATTGCGAAACAAAACGCCAGATAATATGTCTTACTTTATACACACACCCTAATAATACTTGTATGTTTAATGCGCCGACAATCCATCAAGCGGTGTGGATCCATAGCTTACCAAAGTCTCATAAGTTCTGAAAAATTGTGCGCCTCCGCCTTTGTAGTCAGTGCCGACACTGTAGTCGATAAGCTTCTTCTTTTTATCTATCTTCTCGTTATGGAACATTCATTCTCTGCTGTTGCCATTTTTAATATAAAGTAGTGTAAAGTTCTTACTTATATCTGGCATTAAAGCGCTCAAACATACCGGTGTAGTGAGTTTACATTATTCACCCAAGAAACTTTAGTTATTAGAGAGTTCCGGTCGGACGTTTTTTCACGGGACACATTTAAGTCTGAATGTCATTAAAACAGTTAGCTCCATCTTTTGACACTTTTTCCACTCCAGTCCTTGCACGCTACACCGCTACAACAAAGATGACGGGGAGAAGACGCTGCCGAAGGTGAGCCACGTGAATAAGACCGCCCACAAAATGGCGCGCCCGGAAGCGACTGTCAGAAAGCGGCTTGAAGATGATCTGTAAAACATAATCTATGCAACATATTGACCAAAGAACCACCATTACATGTTATGTAGACCACAAGGAAGTGTTTTATATTTAGAAAAAAAATAGTAATATGACTCCTTTAATGCGCCTTATAATCCGGTGCGCTTTATATATGAAAAAAGACCGAAAATAGACCATTCATCGGCAGTGCGTCTTATAATCCTGTGCGCCCTATGGTTCGGAAAATACGGCAGTTTTACATATTGAATTGCTGACATAAATAAACGTTTGCATTATATTGTTTTTTTATTTTTTATTTTGACTTGTATGTGTAATGAAAAGTGTAACAATGGTTCTTGCAGTATTCGTCACATACATTCCCTGTGTCAACGATAAAAAGTTTCAACCTTGGTCCCAAACCAAAAAAAAAAACTAGGGATGTCCGATAATATCGGACTGCCGATATTATCGGCCGATAAATGCTTTAAAATGTAATATCGGAAATTATCGGTATCGGTTTCATAATTATCGGCATCGGTTTCAAAAACTAAAATGTATGACTTTTTTAACCTCGCTGTGTACACGGACGTAGGGAGAGGTACAGAGCGCCAATAAGCCTTAGAGGCACTTCCTTTGCATACTGGCCGAGTTACATAACGTCTACGGCTTTTCACACACACAAGTTAAAGCAAGGCATACTTGGTCAACAGCCATACAGGTCACACTGAGGGTGGCCGTATAAACAACTTTAACACTGTTACAAATATGCGCCACACTGTGAACCCACACCAAACAAGAATGACAAACACATTTCGAGAGAACATCCGCACCGTAACACAACATAAACACAACATAACAAATACCCAGAATCCTTTGCAGCAATAACTCTTCCGGGACGCTACAATATACAGCATTGCTACCCTCTACCCCCCCACCTCAACCCTGCCCCCCCCCAACCCCGCCCACCTCAACCTCCTCATCTCTCTCAGGGAGAGCATGTCCCAAATTCCAAAATGCTGTTTTGAAGCATGTTAAAAAAAATAATGCACTTTGTGACTTCAATAATAAATATGGCAGTGCCATGTTGGCATTTTTTTCCATAACTTGAGTTGATTTATTTTGGAAAACCTTGTTACATTGTTTAATGCATCCAGCGGGGCATCACAACAAAATTAGGCATAATAATGTGTTCATTCCACGACTGTATATATCGGTATCGGTTGATATCGGTATCGGTAATTAAGAGTTGGACAATATCGGAATATCGGATATCAGTAAAAAAAAAGCCATTATTGGACATCTCTAAAAAAACGGTTTGCTTTCTTTTCGTCATCTCTTCTTCTCCGCTCCACTCGGGCGTAGTTATGAGGGGTCTTTAAAAAGATGAAGCGGCGTTACCCAACGGGTTTGTTTTATTTCGTATTCCCGGATCAAGTCTGCAGTGGCGTGGACTAGTCCAATGTGTCATGATCTGTGGTCAGGATCATGTTTTTGTTATTTTCTGTTAGTTTTAAGACTCCAGTAGTTCCTGTTTTTGTGCACCCTTGTTTGTTTTAGTTTCCATGGCGACTTATGATTTTCACCTGCCTCTTGCGTTCGGGACACACCTGTCTCTAATCAAGAGACCAGTATTTAAGCCTGTCTTTGCCTGTCAGTCGGCCTGGCGTCATTGCTTGTGTCATGCTTAGTTCATGCTGCTCGTTTCTTGCCACAGTAAGTTTTTTGTTTCATGTCCATAGTTCAGGCTAAGTGTTAGCGTATGTTTCTTGCTTTAAGTTTTATGTCCCTTAGCCTCTCGTGCAATCGGCACACTTTCCTTTTGTTTTAGTTCCTTACTTTTGCCCTGTGTAGGATTTATTAATTCATAAATATGTTTCTACCTTCAAGTCCTGACCGGAATAGTTTGTTTGCTTCCTGGGAGAACAATCCTCATAGTAAGTTGCGAAACCCCCCCCCCCCCCCCCCCCCCCCCGTTATGACACAATGCGGGAGAAGGGAGGCTGTCGAAAGTGATCATGAGTGATAAAGCATTTTAATGTAGTTTGAGACGAACAAATTAAAGGATCCTGTTACCATTTAGACTGCTTTCAGGACTGCTTATTTAATATTCATATTCATGAATAAAGGCTACCTTAGAGTGTATTTCAATGTTGATTGAAATGAATATTCATGCTTAATAAAGATCAGTATGGAAGATATAATGCTTACAATTATATATGTAATGAACCTCCATTGAACTGTTGACCTACACAATGCAATGACTAAGTGGATATCGGGAAACTTTGAATAACCTTCAAGATGGACTTGTGATATTCTACTTTTAAACAAGACCGGTAAGGTACGAGGGGAAAAGCGGGGTAGAGATAGACCGATTGTCATGGCAACCTGTGTTCATGTAAATGGTTAACACCTGCTCAAACAAGGACAAAAAACACCAATAGAGAGACAGATAAGAATGGTAAATGATGTCAAAGTCCATACGCCCCCTTGTGTAACTTCCCCTCTCTGTGGTATAAAAGCCCATAAGGTTTTGAGAGAAGGGGTCTGTGGCCTAATCAACTGCCCAGAGAGCAGAGCCAAACCCAAATCCAGTGAAGTTGGCACATTGTGTAAATGGTAAATAAAAACAGAATACAATGATTTGCAAATCCTTTTCAACTTATATTCAATTCAATAGACTGCAAGGACAAGATATTTTTTGTTCGAACTGAGAAACTGATTTTTTTTTTAATGATGGTGAAATCCCAAAATTCCTTGCAATAGCTGGTTGAGAAATGTTGTTCCTCAACAATTTGCTCACGCATTTCTTCACAAAGTGTTGACCCTCGCCCCATCCTTGTTTGTGAATGACTGAGCATTTCATGGAAGCTGCTTTTATGCCCAATCATGGCACCCACCTGTTCCCAATTAGCCTGTTCACCAGTGGGATGTTCCAAATGAGTGTTTGATGAGGATTCCTCAACTTTCTCAGCTTTTGAACTTTGCGCCTGTAACAGTCCAGATTATTATTTTCCTCTTTGGTCCGGAGGACACCACGTCCACAGTTTCCAAAAATATTTG